>NC_090326.1:168781573-169098480 GCF_035084215.1 Heptranchias perlo | reverse complement strand
TCCCACCCACACCATCGCTCCCACACCATCGCTCCCACACCATCGCTCCCACACCATCGCTCCCACACCATCGCACCCACACCATCCCACCCACACCATCGCTCCCACACCATCGCTCCCACACCATCGCTCCCACACCATCGCTCCCACACCATCCCACCCACACCATCGCTCCCACACCATCCCACCCACACCATCGCTCCCACACCATCCCACCCACACCATCGCTCCCACACCATCGCACCCACACCATCGCACCCACACCATCCCACCCACACCATCCCACCCACACCATCGCACCCACACCATCGCTCCCACACCATCGCTCCCACACCATCCCACCCACACCATCGCACCCACACCATCGCTCCCACACCATCCCACCCACACCATCGCTCCCACACCATCCCACCCACACCATCCCACCCACACCATCGCACCCACACCATCCCACCCACACCATCGCTCCCACACCATCGCACCCACACCATCCCACCCACACCATCGCACCCACACCATCCCACCCACACCATCCCACCCACACCATCGCTCCCACACCATCGCTCCCACACCATCGCTCCCACACCATCGCTCCCACACCATCGCACCCACACCATCCCACCCACACCATGGCTCCCACACCATGGCTCCCACACCATGGCTCCCACACCATCGCTCCCACACCATCGCTCCCACACCATCGCTCCCACACCATCCCACCCACACCATGGCTCCCACACCATCGCTCCCACACCATCGCTCCCACACCATCGCTCCCACACCATGGCTCCCACACCATCGCTCCCACACCATCGCTCCCACACCATCGCTCCCACACCATCGCTCCCACACCATCGCTCCCACACCATCGCTCCCACACCATCGCTCCCACACCATCGCTCCCACACCATCCCACCCACACCATCGCTCCCACACCATCGCTCCCACACCATCGCTCCCACACCATCCCACCCACACCATCCCACCCACACCATCCCACCCACACCATCGCTCCCACACCATCCCACCCACACCATCGCTCACACCATCGCTCCCACACCATCGCTCCCACACCATCGCTCCCACACCATCGCACCCACACCATCGCACCCACACCATCGCTCCCACACCATCCCACCCACACCATCGCTCCCACACCATCGCTCCCACACCATCGCTCCCACACCATCGCACCCACACCATCGCACCCACACCATCCCACCCACACCATCCCACCCACACCATCGCTCCCACACCATCGCTCCCACACCATCGCACCCACACCATCGCTCCCACACCATCGCACCCACACCATCGCTCCCACACCATCGCTCCCACACCATCGCACCCACACCATCGCTCCCACACCATCGCTCCCACACCATCGCTCCCACACCATCCCACCCACACCATCGCTCCCACACCATCGCTCCCACACCATCGCACCCACACCATCGCTCCCACACCATCGCTCCCACACCATCCCGCCCACACCATCCCACCCACACCATCGCTCCCACACCATCGCTCCCACACCATCGCTCCCACACCATCGCTCCCACACCATCGCTCCCACACCATCGCTCCCACACCATCGCTCCCACACCATCGCTCCCACACCATCGCTCCCACACCATCGCTCCCACACCATCGCACCCACACCATCCCACCCACACCATCGCTCCCACACCATCGCACCCACACCATCGCTCCCACACCATCGCTCCCACACCATCCCACCCACACCATCCCACCCACACCATCGCTCCCACACCATCGCACCCACACCATCGCTCCCACACCATCGCTCCCACACCATCCCACCCACACCATCCCACCCACACCATCGCTCCCACACCATCGCACCCACACCATCGGACCCACACCATTCCACCCACACCATCGCTCCCACACCATCCCACCCACACCATCCCACCCACACCATCGCTCCCACACCATCGCACCCACACCATCGCTCCCACACCATCGCTCCCACACCATCGCACCCACACCATCGCTCCCACACCATCGCACCCACACCATCGCACCCACACCATCGCACCCACACCATCGCTCCCACACCATCGCTCCCACACCATCGCTCCCACACCATCGCTCCCACACCATCCCACCCGCACCATCACACCCGCACCATCGCTCCCACACCATCGCTCCCACACCATCCCACCCGCACCATCACACCCACACCATCGCTCCCACACCATCGCTCCCACACCATCGCTCCCACACCATCGCACCCACACCATCGCACCCACACCATCGCACCCACACCATCCCACCCACACCATCCCACCCACACCATCGCACCCACACCATCGCTCCCACACCATCCCACCCACACCATCGCTCCCACACCATCCCACCCACACCATCGCACCCACACCATCGCTCCCACACCATCCCACCCACACCATCGCACCCACACCATCGCTCCCACACCATCGCTCCCACACCATCCCACCCACACCATCGCACCCACACCATCCCACCCACACCATCGCTCCCACACCATCCCACCCACACCATCCCACCCACACCATCGCTCCCACACCATCGCTCCCACACCATCGCTCCCACACCATCCCACCCACACCATCCCACCCACACCATCGCTCCCACACCATCGCACCCACACCATCCCACCCACACCATCGCTCCCACACCATCCCACCCACACCATCCCACCCACACCATCCCACCCACACCATCCCACCCACACCATCCCACCCACACCATCGCTCCCACACCATCCCACCCACACCATCGCTCCCACACCATCGCACCCACACCATCCCACCCACACCATCCCACCCACACCATCCCACCCACACCATCGCTCCCACACCATCCCACCCACACCATCCCACCCACACCATCGCTCCCACACCATCGCTCCCACACCATCGCTCCCACACCATCGCTCCCACACCATCGCTCCCACACCATCGCACCCACACCATCGCTCCCACACCATCGCACCCACACCATCCCACCCACACCATCGCTCCCACACCATCGCTCCCACACCATCCCACCCACACCATCCCACCCACACCATCGCACCCACACCATCGCTCCCACACCATCCCACACACACCATCGCTCCCACACCATCCCACCCACACCATCGCTCCCACACCATCCCACCCACACATCACACCCACACCATCGCTCCCACACCATCGCTCCCACACCATCCCACCCACACCATCGCACCCACACCATCCCACCCACACCATCGCTCCCACACCATCCCACCCACACCATCCCACCCACACCATCGCTCCCACACCATCGCTCCCACACCATCGCTCCCACACCATCCCACCCACACCATCCCACCCACACCATCGCTCCCACACCATCGCACCCACACCATCCCACCCACACCATCGCTCCCACACCATCCCACCCACACCATCCCACCCACACCATCCCACCCACACCATCCCACCCACACCATCGCTCCCACACCATCCCACCCACACCATCGCTCCCACACCATCCCACCCACACCATCGCTCCACACCATCGCTCCCACACCATCGCTCCCACACCATCGCTCCCACACCATCGCACCCACACCATCGCTCCCACACCATCGCACCCACACCATCCCACCCACACCATCGCTCCCACACCATCGCTCCCACACCATCGCACCCACACCATCGCACCCACACCATCGCACCCACACCATCCCACCCACACCATCGCTCCCACACCATCGCTCCCACACCATCGCTCCCACACCATCGCTCCCACACCATCGCACCCACACCATCGCTCCCACACCATCGCTCCCACACCATCGCACCCACACCATCCCACCCACACCATCCACCCACACCATCGCTCCCACACCATCGCTCCCACACCATCCCACCCACACCATCCCACCCACACCATCGCTCCCACACCATCGCACCCACACCATCCCACCCACACCATCGCACCCACACATCGCTCCCACACCATCCCACCCACACCATCGCTCCCACACCATCCCACCCACACCATCGCTCCCACACCATCGCACCCACACCATCGCACCCACACCATCGCTCCCACACCATCCCACCCACACCATCCCACCCACACCATCGCTCCCACACCATCCCACCCACACCATCGCTCCCACACCATCGCTCCCACACCATCGCTCCCACACCATCCCACTCACACCATCCCACCCACACCATCGCTCCCACACCATCCCACCCACACCATCGCTCCCACACCATCGCTCCCACACCATCGCACCCACACCATCGCTCCCACACCATCGCACCCACACCATCGCTCCCACACCATCGCTCCCACACCATCCCACCCACACCATCGCTCCACACCATCGCTCCCACCATCGCTCCCACACCATCGCTCCCACACCATCGCTCCCACACCATCGCACCCACACCATCGCTCCCACACCATCGCTCCCACACCATGGCACCCACACCATGGCACCCACACCATGGCACCCACACCATCGCTCCCACACCATGGCACCCACACCATCCACCCACACCATCGCTCCCACACCATCGCTCCCACACCATCGCTCCCACACCATCGCACCCACACCATCGCTCCCACACCATCGCTCCCACACCATGGCACCCACACCATGGCACCCACACCATGGCACCCACACCATCCCACCCACACCATCGCTCCCACACCATCGCTCCCACACCATGGCACCCACACCATCCCACCCACACCATCGCTCCCACACCATGGCACCCACACCATCGCTCCCACACCATCGCTCCCACACCATCGCTCCCACACCATCGCTCCCACACCATGGCACCCACACCATCGCACCCACACCATCCCACCCACACCATCGCTCCCACACCATCCCACCCACACCATCGCTCCCACACCATCGCTCCCACACCATCGCTCCCACACCATCCCACCCACACCATCGCTCCCACACCATCCCACCCACACCATCGCTCCCACACCATCGCTCCCACACCATCGCTCCCACACCATCGCTCCCACACCATCGCTCCCACACCATCGCTCCCACACCATCGCTCCCACACCATCGCTCCCACACCATCGCTCCCACACCATCGCACCCACACCTTCGCACCCACACCATCGCTCCCACACCATCCCACCCACACCATCGCTCCCACACCATCGCTCCCACACCATCGCTCCCACACCATCGCTCCCACACCATCCCCCCACATCACACATCCACACACCATCGCTCCCACACCATCGCTCCCACACCATCGCTCCCACACCATCGCTCCCACACCATCGCTCCCACACCATCCCACCCACACCATCGCTCCCACACCATCGCTCCCACACCATGGCACCCACACCATCGCACCACACCATCGCACCCACACCATCGCACCCACACCATCGCTCCCACACCATCGCTCCCACACCATCCCACCCACACCATCGCTCCCACACCATGGCACCCACACCATCGCTCCCACACCATCGCTCCCACACCCATCGCTCCCACACCATCGCTCCCACACCATCGCTCCCACACCATCGCTCCCACACCATCCCACCCACACCATCGCTCCCACACCATCGCTCCCACACCATCGCTCCCACACCATCCCACCCACACCATGGCACCCACACCATCGCACCCACACCATCGCACCCACACCATCGCACCCACACCATCGCACCCACACCATCCCACCCACACCATCCCACCCACACCATGGCACCCACACCATCGCTCCCACACCATCGCTCCCACACCATCGCTCCCACACCATCCCACCACACACCATGGCACCCACACCATCCCACCCACACCATCCCACCCACACCATCGCACCCACACCATCCCACCCACACCATCGCTCCCACACCATCGCTCCCACCATCACACATCCACCCACACCATCGCTCCCACACATCGCTCCCACACCATCCCACCCACACCATGGCACCCACACCATCGCTCCACACCATCGCTCCCACACCATCGCTCCCACACCATCGCTCCCACACCATCGCTCCCACACCATCGGCACCCACACCATCGCACCCACACCATCGCACCCACACCATCGCACCCACACCATCCCACCACACCATCGCTCCCACACCATCCCACCCACACCATCGCACCCACACCATCGCACCCACACCATCCACCCACACCATCCCACCCACACCATCGCTCCCACACCATCCCACCCACACCATCGCCACACCCACACCATCCCACCCACACCATCGCACCCACACCATCGCACCCACACCATCCCACCCACACCATCCCACCCACACCATCGCTCCCACACCATCGCACCCACACCATCGCTCCCACACCATCCCACCCACACCATCCCACCCACACCATCGCTCCCACACCATCCCACCCACACCATCGCTCCCACACCATCGCTCCCACACCATCCCACCCACACCATCGCCACCCACACCATCCCACCCACACCATCGCACCCACACCATCGCTCCACACCATCCACCCACACCATCCCACCCACACCATCGCTCCCACACCATCCCACCCACACCATCGCTCCCACACCATCGCTCCCACACCATCCCACCCACACCATGCACCCACACCATCGCACCCACACCATCCCACCCACACCATCGCTCCCACACCATCGCTCCCACACCATCCCACCCACACCATCGCTCCCACACCATCCCACCCACACCATCGCTCCCACACCATCGCACCCACACCATCGCTCCCACACCATCGCTCCCACACCATCGCACCCACACCATCGCTCCCACACCATCCCACCCACACCATCGCTCCCACACCATCCCACCCACACCATCCCACCCACACCATCCCACCCACACCATGGCACCCACACCATCGCTCCCACACCATCCCACCCACACCATCGCTCCCACACCATCCCACCCACACCATCGCTCCCACACCATCGCACCCACACCATCGCACCCACACCATCGCTCCCACACCATCGCACCCACACCATCGCACCCACACCATCCCACCCACACCATCCCACCCACACCATCCCACCCACACCATCGCACCCACACCATCCCACCCACACCATCGCTCCCACACCATCCCACCCACACCATCCCACCCACACCATCGCTCCCACACCATCGCTCCCACACCATCGCTCCCACACCATCGCACCCACACCATCGCTCCCACACCATCCCACCCACACCATCCCACCCACACCATCGCTCCCACACCATCGCTCCCACACCATCGCTCCCACACCATCCCACCCACACCATCGCACCCACACCATCGCTCCCACACCATCGCTCCCACACCATCGCTCCCACACCATCGCACCCACACCATCGCACCCACACCATCCCACCCACACCATCGCACCCACACCATCGCACCCACACCATCGCTCCCACACCATCCCACCCACACCATCCCACCCACACCATCGCTCCCACACCATCGCTCCCACACCATCGCTCCCACACCATCCCACCCACACCATCCCACCCACACCATCGCTCCCACACCATCGCTCCCACACCATCGCACCCACACCATCGCTCCCACACCATCCCACCCACACCATCCCACCCACACCATCGCTCCCACACCATCGCTCCCACACCATCGCTCCCACACCATCCCACCCACACCATCCCACCCACACCATCGCTCCCACACCATCGCTCCCACACCATCCCACCCACACCATCGCACCCACACCATCGCACCCACACCATCGCACCCACACCATCGCTCCCACACCATCCCACCCACACCATCCCACCCACACCATCGCTCCCACACCATCCCACCCACGCCATCGCTCCCACACCATCGCTCCCACACCATCGCACCCACACCATCGCACCCACACCATCGCACCCACACCATCGCTCCCACACCATCGCACCCACACCATCGCACCCACACCATCCCACCCACACCATCGCACCCACACCATCGCACCCACACCATCCCACCCACACCATCCGACCCACACCATCGCTCCCACACCATCCCACCCACACCATCGCTCCCACACCATCGCACCCACACCATCGCACCCACACCATCGCTCCCACACCATCGCTCCCACACCATCCCACCCACACCATCGCACCCACACCATCGCTCCCACACCATCCCACCCACACCATCGCACCCACACCATCGCACCCACACCATCCCACCCACACCATCGCACCCACACCATCCCACCCACACCATCGCACCCACACCATCCCACCCACACCATCGCTCCCACACCATCCCACCCACGCCATCGCACCCACACCATCGCACCCACACCATCGCTCCCACACCATCCCACCCACACCATCGCTCCCACACCATCCCACCCACACCATCGCACCCACACCATCCCACCCACACCATCCCACCCACACCATCGCTCCCACACCATCGCTCCCACACCATCGCTCCCACCCACACCATGGCTCCCACACCATCGCTCCCACACCATCGCTCCCACACCATCCCACCCACACCATCGCTCCCACACCATCGCTCCCACACCATCCCACCCGCACCATCGCTCCCCGCACCATCGCTCCCGCACCATCGCACCCACACCATCGCACCCACACCATCGCACCCACACCATCGCACCCACACCATCGCTCCCACACCATCGCACCCACACCATCGCTCCCACACCATCCCACCCACACCATCGCTCCCACACCATCGCTCCCACACCATCCCACCCACACCATCCCACCCACACCATCGCACCCACACCATCCCACCCACACCATCCCACCCACACCATCGCTCCCACACCATCCCACCCACACCATCGCTCCCACACCATCCCACCCACACCATCGCTCCCACACCATCGCACCCACACCATCGCACCCACACCATCGCTCCCACACCATCGCACCCACACCATCGCACCCACACCATCCCACCCACACCATCCCACCCACACCATCCCACCCACACCATCGCACCCACACCATCCCACCCACACCATCGCTCCCACACCATCCCACCCACACCATCCCACCCACACCATCGCTCCCACACCATCGCTCCCACACCATCGCTCCCACACCATCGCACCCACACCATCGCTCCCACACCATCCCACCCACACCATCCCACCCACACCATCGCTCCCACACCATCGCTCCCACACCATCGCTCCCACACCATCCCACCCACACCATCGCACCCACACCATCGCTCCCACACCATCGCTCCCACACCATCGCACCCACACCATCGCACCCACACCATCCCACCCACACCATCGCACCCACACCATCGCACCCACACCATCGCTCCCACACCATCCCACCCACACCATCCCACCCACACCATCGCTCCCACACCATCCCACCCACACCATCGCACCCACACCATCGCACCCACACCATCGCTCCCACACCATCCCACCCACACCATCCCACCCACACCATCGCTCCCACACCATCCCACCCACGCCATCGCTCCCACACCATCGCTCCCACACCATCGCACCCACACCATCGCACCCACACCATCGCACCCACACCATCGCTCCCACACCATCGCACCCACACCATCGCACCCACACCATCCCACCCACACCATCGCACCCACACCATCGCACCCACACCATCCCACCCACACCATCCCACCCACACCATCGCTCCCACACCATCCCACCCACACCATCGCTCCCACACCATCGCACCCACACCATCGCACCCACACCATCGCTCCCACACCATCGCTCCCACACCATCGCTCCCACACCATCCCACCCACACCATCGCACCCACACCATCGCTCCCACACCATCCCACCCACACCATCGCACCCACACCATCGCACCCACACCATCCCACCCACACCATCGCACCCACACCATCCCACCCACACCATCGCACCCACACCATCCCACCCACACCATCGCTCCCACACCATCCCACCCACGCCATCCCACCCACACCATCCCACCCACACCATCGCACCCACACCATCGCACCCACACCATCGCTCCCACACCATCCCACCCACACCATCGCTCCCACACCATCCCACCCACACCATCGCACCCACACCATCCCACCCACACCATCCCACCCACACCATCGCTCCCACACCATCGCTCCCACACCATCGCTCCCACCCACACCATGGCTCCCACACCATCGCTCCCACACCATCGCTCCCACACCATCCCACCCACACCATCGCTCCCACACCATCGCTCCCACACCATCCCACCCACACCATCGCTCCCGCACCATCGCACCCACACCATCGCACCCACACCATCGCACCCACACCATCGCACCCACACCATCGCTCCCACACCATCGCACCCACACCATCGCTCCCACACCATCCCACCCACACCATCGCTCCCACACCATCGCTCCCACACCATCGCTCCCACACCATCCCACCCACACCATCCCACCCACACCATCCCACCCACACCATCCCACCCACACCATCCCACCCACACCATCGCTCCCACACCATCGCTCCCACACCATCCCACCCACACCATCGCTCCCACACCATCGCTCCCACACCATCGCTCCCACACCATCCCACCCACACCATCGCTCCCACACCATCGCTCCCACACCATCCCACCCACACCATCGCTCCCACACCATCCCACCCACACCATCGCTCCCACACCATCCCACCCACACCATGGCTCCCACACCATCGCTCCCACACTATCGCTCCCACACCATCCCACCCACACCATCGCTCCCACACCATCGCACCCGCACCATCGCTCCCACACCATCCCACCCACACCATCGCTCCCACACCATCGCTCCCACACCATCCCACCCACACCATCGCACCCACACCATCCCACCCACACCATCGCACCCACACCATCGCACCCACACCATCGCACCCACACCATCGCACCCACACCATCGCACCCACACCATCCCACCCACACCATCGCTCCCACACCATCGCTCCCACACCATCGCACCCACACCATCGCACCCACACCATCGCACCCACACCATCCCACCCACACCATCGCTCCCACACCATCGCACCCACACCATCGCACCCACACCATCCCACCCACACCATCGCTCCCACACCATCCCACCCACACCATCGCACCCACACCATCCCACCCACACCATCGCTCCCACACCATCGCACCCACACCATCGCACCCACACAATCGCACCCACACCATCGCTCCCACACCATCGCACCCACACCATCGCTCCCACACCATCGCTCCCGCACCATCGCTCCCGCACCATCGCACCCACACCATCGCACCCACACCATCGCACCCACACCATCGCACCCACACCATCGCTCCCACACCATCGCACCCACACCATCGCTCCCACACCATCCCACCCACACCATCGCTCCCACACCATCGCTCCCACACCATCGCTCCCACACCATCCCACCCACACCATCCCACCCACACCATCCCACCCACACCATCCCACCCACACCATCGCTCCCACACCATCGCTCCCACACCATCCCACCCACACCATCGCTCCCACACCATCGCTCCCACACCATCGCTCCCACACCATCCCACCCACACCATCGCTCCCACACCATCGCTCCCACACCATCCCACCCACACCATCGCTCCCACACCATCCCACCCACACCATCGCTCCCACACCATCCCACCCACACCATGGCTCCCACACCATCGCTCCCACACTATCGCTCCCACACCATCCCACCCACACCATCGCTCCCACACCATCGCACCCGCACCATCGCTCCCACACCATCCCACCCACACCATCGCTCCCACACCATCGCTCCCACACCATCGCACCCGCACCATCGCTCCCACACCATCGCTCCCACACCATCCCACCCACACCATCGCACCCACACCATCGCTCCCACACCATCCCACCCACACCATCCCACCCACACCATCGCTCCCACACCATCGCTCCCACACCATCGCACCCGCACCATCGCTCCCACACCATCCCACCCACACCATCGCTCCCACACCATCGCTCCCACACCATCGCACCCACACCATCGCACCCGCACCATCGCTCCCACACCATCGCTCCCACACCATCCCACCCACACCATCGCTCCCACACCATCGCACCCGCACCATCGCTCCCACACCATCGCTCCCACACCATCGCTCCCACACCATCGCACCCACACCATCGCTCCCACACCATCGCTCCCACACCATCCCACCCACACCATCGCACCCACACCATCGCACCCACACCATCGCTCCCACACCATCGCACCCACACCATCGCTCCCACACCATCGCTCCCACACCATCCCTCCCACACCATCGCACCCACACCATCGCTCCCACACCATCCCACCCACACCATCCCTCCCACACCATCGCACCCACACCATCGCTCCCACACCATCCCACCCACACCATCGCTCCCACACCATCGCTCCCACACCATCGCTCCCACACCATCCCTCCCACACCATCGCACCCACACCATCGCTCCCACACCATCGCTCCCACACCATCGCACCCACACCATCGCTCCCACACCATCGCACCCACACCATCGCTCCCACACCATCCCACCCACACCATCCCACCCACACCATCCCACCCACACCATCGCTCCCACACCATCGCTCCCACACCATCGCACCCACACCATCGCACCCACACCATCGCACCCACACCATCCCACCCACACCATCGCTCCCACACCATCCCACCCACACCATCGCACCCACACCATCGCACCCACACCATCCCACCCACACCATCGCACCCACACCATCGCACCCACACCATCCCACCCACACCATCGCACCCACACCATCGCACCCACACCATCGCACCCACACCATCCCACCCACACCATCCCACCCACACCATCGCTCCCACACCATCGCACCCACACCATCCCACCCACACCATCGCACCCACACCATCGCACCCACACCATCGCACCCACACCATCGCACCCACACCATCGCACCCACACCATCCCACCCACACCATCGCTCCCACACCATCCCACCCACACCATCCCACCCACACCATCCCACCCACACCATCGCTCCCACACCATCGCACCCACACCATCGCACCCACACCATCGCACCCACACCATCCCACCCACACCATCGCTCCCACACCATCCCACCCACACCATCGCACCCACACCATCGCACCCACACCATCCCACCCACACCATCGCACCCACACCATCGCACCCACACCATCCCACCCACACCATCGCACCCACACCATCGCACCCACACCATCGCACCCACACCATCCCACCCACACCATCCCACCCACACCATCGCTCCCACACCATCGCACCCACACCATCGCACCCACACCATCGCACCCACACCATCGCACCCACACCATCCCACCCACACCATCGCTCCCACACCATCGCTCCCACACCATCGCTCCCACACCATCGCACCCACACCATCGCTCCCACACCATCGCTCCCACACCATCGCACCCACACCATCGCTCCCACACCATCGCTCCCACACCATCGCTCCCACACCATCGCACCCACACCATCGCTCCCACACCATCCCACCCACACCATCGCTCCCACACCATCGCTCCCACACCATCGCTCCCACACCATCGCTCCCACACCATCGCTCCCACACCATCCCACCCACACCATCCCACCCACACCATCGCACCCACACCATCCCACCCACACCATCGCTCCCACACCATCGCTCCCACACCATCCCACCCACACCATCCCACCCACACCATCGCTCCCACACCATCGCTCCCACACCATCGCTCCCACACCATCGCACCCACACCATCGCTCCCACACCATCCCACCCACACCATCGCTCCCACACCATCGCTCCCACACCATCGCTCCCACACCATCGCTCCCACACCATCGCTCCCACACCATCCCACCCACACCATCCCACCCACACCATCGCTCCCACACCATCGCTCCCACACCATCGCTCCCACACCATCGCACCCACACCATCGCTCCCACACCATCCCACCCACACCATCGCTCCCACACCATCGCACCCACACCATCCCACCCACACCATCGCTCCCACACCATCGCTCCCACACCATCCCACCCACACCATCGCACCCACACCATCGCACCCACACCATCGCACCCACACCATCCCACCCACACCATCCCACCCACACCATCGCACCCACACCATCGCTCCCACACCATCGCTCCCACACCATCCCACCCACACCATCGCACCCACACCATCGCACCCACACCATCGCTCCCACACCATCCCACCCACACCATCGCTCCCACACCATCTCACCCACACCATCCCACCCACACCATCGCACCCACACCATCCCACCCACACCATCGCTCCCACACCATCGCACCCACACCATCCCACCCACACCATCGCACCCACACCATCCCACCCACACCATCGCACCCACACCATCGCTCCCACACCATCGCACCCACACCATCCCACCCACACCATCCCACCCACACCATCGCTCCCACACCATCGCTCCCACACCATCGCTCCCACACCATCGCTCCCACACCATCGCTCCCACACCATCGCTCCCACACCATCCCACCCACACCATGGCTCCCACACCATGGCTCCCACACCATGGCTCCCACACCATGGCTCCCACACCATGGCTCCCACACCATGGCTCCCACACCATCGCTCCCACACCATCGCTCCCACACCATCGCACCCACACCATCCCACCCACACCATCGCTCCCACACCATCGCTCCCACACCATCGCACCCACACCATCGCTCCCACACCATCGCTCCCACACCATCGCTCCCACACCATCCCACCCACACCATCGCACCCACACCATCCCTCCCACACCATCGCACCCACACCATCGCTCCCACACCATCCCACCCACACCATCCCACCCACACCATCGCACCCACACCATCGCTCCCACACCATCCCACCCACACCATCCCACCCACACCATCGCTCCCACACCATCGCTCCCACACCATCCCACCCACACCATCCCACCCACACCATCCCACCCACACCATCCCATCCACACCATCGCACCCACACCATCGCTCCCACACCATCCCACCCACACCATCGCTCCCACACCATCGCTCCCACACCATCGCACCCACACCATCGCACCCACACCATCGCACCCACACCATCCCACCCACACCATCCCACCCACACCATCCCACCCACACCATCGCTCCCACACCATCGCTCCCACACCATCGCACCCACACCATCGCACCCACACCATCGCTCCCACACCATCCCACCCACACCATCCCACCCACACCATCGCTCCCACACCATCCCACCCACACCATCGCTCCCACACCATCGCTCCCACACCATCGCTCCCACACCATCGCTCCCACACCATCCCACCCACACCATCGCTCCCACACCATCGCTCCCACACCATCCCACCCACACCATGGCTCCCACACCATCGCTCCCACACCATCCCACCCACACCATGGCTCCCACACCATGGCTCCCACACCATGGCTCCCACACCATCGCACCCACACCATCGCACCCACACCATCGCTCCCACACCATCGCTCCCACACCATCGCACCCACACCATCGCACCCACACCATCGCTCCCACACCATCGCTCCCACACCATCCCACCCACACCATCGCTCCCACACCATCCCACCCACACCATCGCTCCCACACCATCCCACCCACACCATCGCACCCACACCATCGCTCCCACACCATCGCACCCACACCATCGCACCCACACCATCGCTCCCACACCATCGCTCCCACACCATCGCTCCCACACCATCGCACCCACACCATCGCTCCCACACCATCGCTCCCACACCATCCCACCCGCACCATCGCACCCACACCATCGCTCCCACACCATCGCTCCCACACCATCCCACCCACACCATCGCTCCCACACCATCCCACCCGCACCATCACACCCACACCATCGCTCCCACACCATCGCTCCCACACCATCGCTCCCACACCATCGCACCCACACCATCGCTCCCACACCATCCCACCCGCACCATCACACCCACACCATCGCTCCCACACCATCCCACCCACACCATCGCTCCCACACCATCGCACCCACACCATCGCTCCCACACCATCGCTCCCACACCATCCCACCCACACCATCGCACCCACACCATCCCACCCACACCATCGCTCCCACACCATCCCACCCACACCATCGCTCCCACACCATCCCACCCGCACCATCACACCCACACCATCGCTCCCACACCATCCCACCCACACCATCGCACCCACACCATCGCTCCCACACCATCGCACCCACACCATCGCTCCCACACCATCGCTCCCACACCATCCCACCCACACCATCGCACCCACACCATCCCACCCACACCATCGCACCCACACCATCGCACCCACACCATCGCACCCACACCATCGCACCCACACCATCGCACCCACACCATCCCACCCACACCATCGCTCCCACACCATCGCTCCCACACCATCGCACCCACACCATCGCACCCACACCATCGCACCCACACCATCCCACCCACACCATCGCTCCCACACCATCGCACCCACACCATCGCACCCACACCATCCCACCCACACCATCGCTCCCACACCATCCCACCCACACCATCGCACCCACACCATCCCACCCACACCATCGCTCCCACACCATCGCACCCACACCATCGCACCCACACAATCGCACCCACACCATCGCTCCCACACCATCGCACCCACACCATCGCTCCCACACCATCGCTCCCACACCATCGCTCCCACACCATCGCACCCACACCATCGCACCCACACCATCGCTCCCACACCATCGCTCCCACACCATCGCTCCCACACCATCGCTCCCACACCATCGCTCCCACACCATCCCACCCACACCATCCCACCCACACCATCCCACCCACACCATCCCACCCACACCATCGCACCCACACCATCCCACCCACACCATCCCACCCACACCATCCCACCCACACCATCCCACCCACACCATCCCACCCACACCATCGCACCCACACCATTGCTCCCACACCATCGCTCCCACACCATCCCACCCACACCATCGCTCCCACACCATCGCACCCACACCATCCCACCCACACCATCCCACCCACACCATCGCACCCACACCATCGCTCCCACACCATCCCACCCACACCATCGCTCCCACACCATCGGACCCACACCATCGCTCCCACACCATCGCACCCACACCATCGCTCCCACAACCATCCCACCCACACCATCGCACCCACACCATCGCACCCACACCATCCCACCCACACCATCGCACCCACACCATCCCACCCACACCATCCCACCCACACCATCCCACCCACACCATCCACCCACACCATCCCACCCACACCATCGCCACCCACACCATCGCACCCACACCATCGCACCCACACCATCGCTCCCACACCATCGCACCCACACCATCGCACCCACACCATCGCACCCACACCATCGCACCCACACCATCCCACCCACACCATCGCACCCACACCATCGCTCCCACACCATCGCACCCACACCATCCCACCCACACCATCGCTCCCACACCATCCCACCCACACCATCCCACCCACACCATCGCTCCCACACCATCGCTCCCACACCATCCCACCCACACCATGGCACCCACACCATCCCACCCACACCATCGCTCCCACACCATCCCACCCACACCATCGCTCCCACACCATCGCTCCCACACCATCGCTCCCACACCATCGCTCCCACACCATCGCTCCCACACCCATCGCTCCCCACACCATCCCACCCACACCATCGCACCCACACCATCGCACCCACACCATCGCTCCCACACCATCGCACCCACACCATCGCTCCCACACCATCGCTCCCCACACCATCGCACCCACACCATCGCTCCCACACCATCGCTCCCACACCATCCCACCCACACCATCCCACCCACACCATCCCACCCACACCATCGCCACCCACACCATCGCACCCACACCATCCCACCCACACCATCCCACCCACACCATCCCACCCACACCATCCCACCCACACCATCCCACCCACACCATCACACCCACACCATCGCACCCACACCATCGCTCCCACACCATCGCACCCACACCATCGCTCCCACACCATCCCACCCACACCATCGCTCCCACACCATCGCTCCCACACCATCGCACCCACACCATCCCACCCACACCATCGCTCCCACACCATCCCACCCACACCATCCCACCCACACCATCGCTCCCACACCATCGCTCCCACACCATCCCACCCACACCATCGCACCCACACCATCCCACCCACACCATCGCTCCCCCACACCATCCCACCCACACCATCCCACCCACACATCGCTCCCACACCATCCCACCCACACCATCCCACCCACACCATCGCTCCCACACCATCCCACCCACACCATCGCTCCCACACCATCGCTCCCACACCATCCCACCCACACCATGGCACCCACACCATCGCACCCACACCATCCCACCCACACCATCGCTCCCACACCATCGCTCCCACACCATCCCACCCACACCATCGCTCCCACACCATCGCTCCCACACCATCCCACCCACACCATCGCTCCCACACCATCGCTCCCACACCATCGCTCCCACACCATCGCTCCCACACCATCGCTCCCACACCATCGCTCCCACACCATCGCTCCCACACCATCCCACCCACACCATCGCTCCCACACCATCGCTCCTACACCATCGCTCCCACACCATCGCTCCCACACCATCCCACCCACACCATCGCTCCACACCATCGCTCCCACACCATCCCACCCACACCATCGCTCCCACACAATCGCTCCCACACCATCGCACCCACACCATCGCACCCACACACCATCGCACCCCACACCATCGCACCCACACCATCGCTCCCACACCATCGCACCCACACCATCCCACCCACACCATCGCTCCCACACCATCGCACCCACACCATCGCTCCCACACCATCGCTCCCACACCATCGCACCCACACCATCGCTCCCACACCATCGCTCCCACACCATCGCTCCCACACCATCGCTCCCACACCATCGCACCCACACCATCGCTCCCACACCATCCCACCACCCACACCATCGCTCCCACACACATCGCTCCCACACCATCCCACCCACACCATCGCTCCCACACCATCCCACCCACACCATCGCTCCCACACCATCGCTCCCACACCATCGCACCCACACCATCGCTCCCACACCATCGCTCCCACACCATCGCACCCACACCATCGCTCCCACACCATCCCACCCACACCATCGCTCCCACACCATCCCACCCACACCATCGCCACCCACACCATCGCCACCCACACCATGGCACCCACACCATCGCTCCCACACCATCCCACCCACACCATCGCTCCCACAGCATCCCACCCACACCATCGCTCCCACACCATCGCACCCACACCATCGCACCCACACCATCGCTCCCACACCATCGCACCCACACCATCGCACCCACACACCATCGCACCCACACCATCCCACCCACACCATCCCACCCACACCATCCCACCCACACCATCGCTCCCACACCATCGCTCCCACACCATCGCTCCCACACCATCCCACCCACACCATCCCACCCACACCATCCCACCCACACCATCGCACCCACACCATCCCACCCACACCATCCCACCCACACCATCCCACCCACACCATCCCACCCACACCATCGCTCCCACACCATCGCTCCCACACCATCGCTCCCACACCATCCCACCCACACCATCCCACCCACACCATCCCACCCACACCATCGCACCCACACCATCCCACCCACACCATCGCTCCCACACCATCCCACCCACACCATCGCACCCACACCATCCCACCCACACCATCGCTCCCACACCATCGCTCCCACACCATCGCTCCCACACCATCCCACCCACACCATCCCACCCACACCATCCCACCCACACCATCGCTCCCACACCATCGCTCCCACACCATCCCACCCACACCATCGCACCCACACCATCCCACCCACACCATCGCTCCCACACCATCCCACCCACACCATCGCACCCACACCATCCCACCCACACCATCGCTCCCACACCATCGCTCCCACACCATCGCTCCCACACCATCGCTCCCACACCATCGCTCCCACACCATCGCTCCCACACCATCCCACCCACACCATCGCACCCACACCATCGCACCCACACCATCCCACCCACACCATCGCACCCACACCATCGCACCCACACCATCGCTCCCACACCATCCCACCCACACCATCGCACCCACACCATCGCACCCACACCATCGCTCCCACACCATCCCACCCACACCATCGCACCCACACCATCGCACCCACACCATCGCTCCCACACCATCCCACCCACACCATCGCACCCACACCATCGCACCCACACCATCGCTCCCACACCATCCCACCCACACCATCGCTCCCACACCATCGCACCCACACCATCGCACCCACACCATCGCACCCACACCATCGCTCCCACACCATCCCACCCACACCATCGCACCCACACCATCGCACCCACACCATCCCACCCACACCATCGCACCCACACCATCCCACCCACACCATCGCACCCACACCATCGCACCCACACCATCGCTCC
Source organism: Heptranchias perlo (assembly GCF_035084215.1). Taxonomy (NCBI): domain Eukaryota; kingdom Metazoa; phylum Chordata; class Chondrichthyes; order Hexanchiformes; family Hexanchidae; genus Heptranchias; species Heptranchias perlo. The sequence continues at coordinate 169,077,749 of NC_090326.1, read as the reverse complement.
CACACCATCCCACCCACACCATCGCACCCACACCATCGCACCCACACCATCGCTCCCACACCATCCCACCCACACCATCGCTCCCACACCATCCCACCCACACCATCGCACCCACACCATCGCACCCACACCATCGCTCCCACACCATCCCACCCACACCATCGCTCCCACACCATCGCACCCACACCATCCCACCCACACCATCGCACCCACACCATCGCACCCACACCATCCCTCCCACACCATCGCTCCCACCCACACCATGGCTCCCACACCATCGCTCCCACACCATCGCTCCCACACCATCCCACCCACACCATCGCTCCCACACCATCGCTCCCACACCATCCCACCCACACCATCGCTCCCGCACCATCCCACCCACACCATCGCACCCACACCATCGCACCCACACCATCGCACCCACACCATCGCTCCCACACCATCGCTCCCACACCATCGCACCCACACCATCCCACCCACACCATCGCTCCCACACCATCGCACCCACACCATCGCTCCCACACCATCGCTCCCACACCATCCCACCCACACCATCCCACCCACACCATCGCTCCCACACCATCGCTCCCACACCATCCCACCCACACCATCGCTCCCACACCATCGCTCCCACACCATCGCTCCCACACCATCGCACCCACACCATCCCACCCACACCATCGCACCCACACCATCCCACCCACACCATCGCACCCACACCATCGCACCCACACCATCGCTCCCACACCATCGCTCCCACACCATCGCTCCCACACCATCGCTCCCACACCATCCCACCCACACCATCCCACCCACACCATCGCTCCCACACCATCGCTCCCACACCATCGCACCCACACCATCGCTCCCACACCATCCCACCCACACCATCGCTCCCACACCATCGCTCCCACACCATCGCTCCCACACCATCGCTCCCACACCATCCCACCCACACCATCGCTCCCACACCATCGCTCCCACACCATCGCTCCCACACCATCCCACCCACACCATCCCACCCACACCATCCCACCCACACCATCGCTCCCACACCATCGCTCCCACACCATCGCACCCACACCATCGCTCCCACACCATCGCTCCCACACCATCGCTCCCACACCATCCCACCCACACCATCCCACCCACACCATCGCTCCCACACCATCGCTCCCACACCATCCCACCCACACCATCCGCACCCACACCATCGCTCCCACACCATCGCTCCCACACCATCGCACCCACACCATCGCTCCCACACCATCCCACCCACACCATCGCTCCCACACCATCGCTCCCACACCATCGCACCATCCCCACACATCGCACCCCACCATCGCTCCCACACCATCGCACCCACACACCATCGCTCCCACACCATCCCACCCACACCATCGCTCCCACACCATCGCACCCGCACCATCGCTCCCACACCATCGCTCCCACACCATCGCTCCCACACCATCGCACCCACACCATCGCTCCCACACCATCGCTCCCACACCATCCCACCCACACCATCGCACCCACACCATCGCACCCACACCATCGCACCCACACCATCGCTCCCACACCATCCCACCCACACCATCGCTCCCACACCATCGCTCCCACACCATCCCACCCACACCATCGCTCCCACACCATCCCACCCACACCATCCCACCCACACCATCCCACCCACACCATCGCTCCCACACCATCGCTCCCACACCATCCCACCCACACCATCCCACCCACACCATCCCACCCACACCATCCCACCCACACCATCGCACCCACACCATCGCTCCCACACCATCGCTCCCACACCATCGCTCCCACACCATCCCACCCACACCATCCCACCCACACCATCCCACCCACACCATCGCTCCCACACCATCCCACCCACACCATCGCTCCCACACCATCGCTCCCACACCATGGCACCCACACCATCGCACCCACGCCATCGCTCCCACACCATCGCTCCCACACCATCGCTCCCACACCATCGCTCCCACACCATCGCTCCCACACCATCGCACCCACACCATCGCACCCACACCATCGCTCCCACACCATCGCACCCACACCATCGCTCCCACACCATCCCACCCACACCATCGCCACCCACACCATCGCACCCACACCATCGCTCCCACACCATCGCACCCACACCATCGCACCCACACCATCGCTCCCACACCATCCCACCCACACCATCGCACCCACACCATCCCACCCACACCATCGCTCCCACACCATCCCACCCACACCATCCCACCCACACCATCCCACCCACACCATCGCTCCCACACCATCGCTCCCACACCATCGCACCCACACCATCGCACCCACACCATCCCACCCACACCATCCCACCCACACCATCGCTCCCACACCATCGCACCCACACCATCCCACCCACACCATCGCACCCACACCATCGCACCCACACCATCGCACCCACACCATCCCACCCACACCATCCCACCCACACCATCCCACCCACACCATCGCTCCCACACCATCCCACCCACACCATCGCTCCCACACCATCGCACCCACACCATCGCTCCCACACCATCGCTCCCACACCATCCCACCCACACCATCGCACCCACACCATCGCTCCCACACCATCGCTCCCACACCATCGCTCCCACACCATCGCACCCACACCATCGCTCCCACACCATCCCACCCACACCATCGCTCCCACACCATCGCTCCCACACCATCGCTCCCACACCATCGCACCCACACCATCGCTCCCACACCATCGCACCCACACCATCCCACCCACACCATCGCTCCCACACCATCGCTCCCACACCATCGCTCCCACACCATCTCACCCACACCATCGCTCCCACACCATCCCACCCACACCATCGCTCCCACACCATCGCTCCCACACCATCGCACCCACACCATCGCACCCACACCATCGCACCCACACCATCCCACCCACACCATCCCACCCACACCATCCCACCCACACCATCGCACCCACACCATCGCTCCCACACCATCCCACCCACACCATCCCACCCACACCATCCCACCCACACCATCCCACCCACACCATCCCACCCACACCATCGCTCCCACACCATCGCCACCCACACCATCGCACCCACACCATCGCTCCCACACCATCCCACCCACACCATCGCTCCCACACCATCTCACCCACACCATCCCACCCACACCATCGCACCCACACCATCCCACCCACACCATCGCTCCCACACCATCGCACCCACACCATCGCACCCACACCATCCCACCCACACCATCGCACCCACACCATCGCTCCCACACCATCGCACCCACACCATCCCACCCACACCATCGCTCCCACACCATCGCTCCCACACCATCGCTCCAACACCATCGCTCCCACACCATCGCTCCCACACCATCCCACCCACACCATGGCTCCCACACCATGGCTCCCACACCATGGCTCCCACACCATCGCTCCCACACCATCGCTCCCACACCATCGCTCCCACACCATCCCACCCACACCATCGCACCCACACCATCCCACCCACACCATGGCTCCCACACCATCGCTCCCACACCATCGCTCCCACACCATCGCTCCCACACCATGGCTCCCACACCATGGCTCCCACACCATGGCTCCCACACCATCGCTCCCACACCATCGCTCCCACACCATCGCTCCCACACCATCGCTCCCACACCATCGCTCCCACACCATCCCACCCACACCATCCCACCCACACCATCGCTCCCACACCATCGCTCCCACACCATCGCACCCACACCATCGCTCCCACACCATCGCTCCCACACCATCGCTCCCACACCATCCCACCCACACCATCCCACCCACACCATCGCACCCACACCATCCCACCCACACCATCCCACCCACACCATCGCTCCCACACCATCGCTCCCACACCATCGCTCCCACACCATCCCACCCACACCATCCCACCCACACCATCCCACCCACACCATCCCACCCACACCATCCCATCCACACCATCGCACCCACACCATCGCTCCCACACCATCCCACCCACACCATCGCTCCCACACCATCGCTCCCACACCATCGCACCCACACCATCGCTCCCACACCATCGCACCCACACCATCGCACCCACACCATCCCACCCACACCATCCCACCCACACCATCGCTCCCACACCATCGCTCCCACACCATCGCACCCACACCATCGCTCCCACACCATCCCACCCACACCATCCCACCCACACCATCGCTCCCACACCATCCCACCCACACCATCGCTCCCACACCATCGCTCCCACACCATCGCTCCCACACCATCGCTCCCACACCATCGCTCCCACACCATCGCTCCCACACCATCGCTCCCACACCATCGCTCCCACACCATCCCACCCACACCATCCCACCCACACCATCGCTCCCACACCATCGCTCCCACACCATCCCACCCACACCATGGCTCCCACACCATCGCTCCCACACCATCCCACCCACACCATGGCTCCCACACCATGGCTCCCACACCATCGCTCCCACACCATCGCTCCCACACCATCGCTCCCACACCATCGCTCCCACACCATCCCACCCACACCATCGCTCCCACACCATCGCTCCCACACCATCGCTCCCACACCATCGCTCCCACACCATCGCTCCCACACCATCCCACCCACACCATCGCTCCCACACCATCGCACCCACACCATCGCTCCCACACCATCGCTCCCACACCATCGCACCCACACCATCGCTCCCACACCATCCCACCCACACCATCGCTCCCACACCATCGCTCCCACACCATCGCTCCCACACCATCCCACCCACACCATCGCTCCCACACCATCCCACCCACACCATCCCACCCACACCATCGCTCCCACACCATCGCACCCACACCATCCCACCCACACCATCGCAACCACACCATCGCACCCACACCATCCCACCCACACCATCGCTCCCACACCATCGCTCCCACACCATCGCTCCCACACCATCGCTCCCACACCATCGCTCCCACACCATCGCTCCCACACCATCCCACCCACACCATCCCACCCACACCATCGCTCCCACACCATCGCTCCCACACCATCGCTCCCACACCATCGCACCCACACCATCGCTCCCACACCATCCCACCCACACCATCGCTCCCACACCATCGCACCCACACCATCGCTCCCACACCATCGCTCCCACACCATCCCACCCACACCATCGCTCCCACACCATCGCTCCCACACTATCGCTCCCACACCATCCCACCCACACCATCCCACCCACACCATCGCTCCCACACCATCGCACCCACACCATCGGACCCACACCATCCCACCCACACCATTCCACCCACACCATCGCTCCCACACCATCCCACCCACACCATCGCTCCCACACCATCGCACCCACAGCATCGCACCCACACCATCGCTCCCACACCATCGCTCCCACACCATCGCTCCCACACCATCGCACCCACACCATCGCACCCACACCATCGCTCCCACACCATCGCTCCCACACCATCCCACCCACACCATCGCTCCCACACCATCCCACCCACACCATCGCTCCCACACCATCGCTCCCACACCATCCCACCCACACCATCGCACCCACACCATCGCTCCCACACCATCGCACCCACACCATCCCACCCACACCATCGCTCCCACACCATCGCACCCACACCATCGCTCCCACACCATCGCTCCCACACCATCCCACCCACACCATCGCACCCACACCATCGCACCCACACCATCGCTCCCACACCATCGCTCCCACACCATCGCTCCCACACCATCGCTCCCACACCATCGCACCCACACCATCGCTCCCACACCATCCCACCCACACCATCACACCCACACCATCGCTCCCACACCATCGCTCCCACACCATCCCACCCGCACCATCACACCCACACCATCGCTCCCACACCATCGCTCCCACACCATCCCACCCACACCATCGCTCCCACACCATCGCTCCCACACCATCCCACCCGCACCATCACACCCACACCATCGCTCCCACACCATCGCTCCCACACCATCCCACCCGCACCATCACACCCACACCATCGCTCCCACACCATCCCACCCACACCATCGCACCCACACCATCGCTCCCACACCATCGCACCCACACCATCGCTCCCACACCATCGCTCCCACACCATCCCACCCACACCATCACACCCACACCATCCCACCCACACCATCGCACCCACACCATCGCACCCACACCATCGCTCCCACACCATCGCTCCCACACCATCGCACCCACACCATCGCACCCACACCATCGCACCCACACCATCCCACCCACACCATCGCACCCACACCATCGCACCCACACCATCCCACCCACACCATCGCTCCCACACCATCGCTCCCACACCATCGCACCCACACCATCGCACCCACACCATCGCACCCACACCATCCCACCCACACCATCGCTCCCACACCATCGCTCCCACACCATCGCACCCACACCATCGCACCCACACCATCGCACCCACACCATCGCTCCCACACCATCGCACCCACACCATCCCACCCACACCATCGCACCCACACCATCGCACCCACACCATCCCACCCACACCATCGCACCCACATCGCACCCACACCATCCCACCCACACCATCGCACCCACACCATCGCACCCACACCATCCCACCCACACCATCGCTCCCACACCATCGCACCCACACCATCGCTCCCACACCATCCCACCCACACCATCCCACCCACACCATCGCTCCCACACCATCGCACCCACACCATCGCTCCCACACCATCGCTCCCACACCATCCCACCCACACCATCCCACCCACACCATCGCTCCCACACCATCGCACCCACACCATCCCACCCACACCATCCCACCCACACCATCGCTCCCACACCATCGCACCCACACCATCGCTCCCACACCATCCCACCCACACCATCCCACCCACACCATCCCACCCACACCATCCCACCCACACCATCGCTCCCACACCATCGCTCCCACACCATCACACCCACACCATCGCTCCCACACCATCGCTCCCACACCATGGCACCCACACCATCCCACCCACACCATCCCACCCACACCATCCCACCCACACCATCCCACCCACACCATCGCTCCCACACCATCGCTCCCACACCATCACACCCACACCATCGCTCCCACACCATCGCTCCCACACCATCGCTCCCACACCATCCCACCCACACCATCGCTCCCACACCATCCCACCCACACCATCCCACCCACACCATCGCTCCCACACCATCGCACCCACACCATCGCTCCCACACCATCGCACCCACACCATCCCACCCACACCATCCCACCCACACCATCGCTCCCACACCATCGCTCCCACACCATCGCTCCCACACCATCGCTCCCACACCATCGCTCCCACACCATCCCACCCGCACCATCACACCCACACCATCGCTCCCACACCATCCCACCCACACCATCGCACCCACACCATCGCTCCCACACCATCGCACCCACACCATCGCTCCCACACCATCGCTCCCACACCATCCCACCCACACCATCACACCCACACCATCCCACCCACACCATCGCACCCACACCATCGCACCCACACCATCGCTCCCACACCATCGCTCCCACACCATCGCACCCACACCATCGCACCCACACCATCGCACCCACACCATCCACCCACACCATCGCACCCACACCATCGCACCCACACCATCCCACCCACACCATCGCTCCCACACCATCGCACCCACACCATCGCACCCACACCATCGCTCCCACACCATCGCACCCACACCATCGCACCCACACCATCGCACCCACACCATCGCTCCCACACCATCCCACCCACACCATCCCACCCACACCATCGCTCCCACACCATCGCACCCACACCATCGCTCCCACACCATCGCTCCCACACCATCCCACCCACACCATCCCACCCACACCATCGCTCCCACACCATCGCACCCACACCATCCCACCCACACCATCCCACCCACACCATCGCTCCCACACCATCGCACCCACACCATCGCTCCCACACCATCCCACCCACACCATCCCACCCACACCATCCCACCCACACCATCCCACCCACACCATCGCTCCCACACCATCGCTCCCACACCATCACACCCACACCATCGCTCCCACACCATCGCTCCCACACCATGGCACCCACACCATCCCACCCACACCATCGCTCCCACACCATCGCTCCCACACCATCCCACCCACACCATCCCACCCACACCATCGCTCCCACACCATCCCACCCACACCATCCCACCCACACCATCGCTCCCACACCATCGCACCCACACCATCGCTCCCACACCATCGCACCCACACCATCCCACCCACACCATCCCACCCACACCATCGCTCCCACACCATCGCTCCCACACCATCGCTCCCACACCATCGCTCCCACACCATCGCTCCCACACCATCCCACCCACACCATCGCTCCCACACCATCGCTCCCACACCATCGCTCCCACACCATCGCACCCACACCATCGCACCCACACCATCGCTCCCACACCATCCCACCCACACCATCCCACCCACACCATCGCTCCCACACCATCCCACCCACACCATCGCTCCCACACCATCGCTCCCACACCATCGCTCCCACACCATCCCACTCACACCATCCCACCCACACCATCGCTCCCACACCATCCCACCCACACCATCGCTCCCACACCATCGCTCCCACACCATCGCACCCACACCATCGCTCCCACACCATCGCTCCCACACCATCGCACCCACACCATCGCTCCCACACCATCGCTCCCACACCATCCCACCCACACCATCGCTCCCACACCATCGCTCCCACACCATCGCTCCCACACCATCGCTCCCACACCATGGCACCCACACCATGGCACCCACACCATCGCTCCCACACCATGGCACCCACACCATCCCACCCACACCATCGCTCCCACACCATCGCTCCCACACCATCGCTCCCACACCATCGCACCCACACCATCGCTCCCACACCATCGCTCCCACACCATGGCACCCACACCATGGCACCCACACCATCGCACCCACACCATCCCACCCACACCATCGCTCCCACACCATCGCTCCCACACCATCGCTCCCACACCATGGCACCCACACCATCCCACCCACACCATCCCACCCACACCATGGCACCCACACCATCGCTCCCACACCATCGCTCCCACACCATCGCTCCCACACCATCGCTCCCACACCATCGCTCCCACACCATGGCACCCACACCATCGCACCCACACCATCGCACCCACACCATCCCACCCACACCATCGCTCCCACACCATCCCACCCACACCATCGCTCCCACACCATCGCTCCCACACCATCGCTCCCACACCATCCCACCCACACCATCGCTCCCACACCATCCCACCCACACCATCGCTCCCACACCATCGCTCCCACACCATCGCTCCCACACCATCGCTCCCACACCATCCCACCCACACCATCGCACCCACACCATCGCTCCCACACCATCCCACCCACACCATCGCTCCCACACCATCCCACCCACACCATCCCACCCACACCATCGCACCCACACCATCGCTCCCACACCATCGCACCCACACCATCGCTCCCACACCATCGCTCCCACACCATCGCTCCCACACCATCGCTCCCACACCATCGCTCCCACACCATCGCACCCACACCATCGCACCCACACCATCGCTCCCACACCATCGCACCCACACCATCGCTCCCACACCATCGCTCCCACACCATCGCTCCCACACCATCGCACCCACACCATCGCACCCACACCATCGCTCCCACACCATCGCACCCATCCCACCCACACCATCCCACCCACACCATCGCACCCACACCATCCCACCCACACCATCGCACCCACACCATCGCTCCCACACCATCGCACCCACACCATCGCTCCCACACCATCGCACCCACACCATCGCTCCCACACCATCGCTCCCACACCATCGCTCCCACACCATCGCTCCCACACCATCGCTCCCACACCATCGCTCCCACACCATCGCTCCCACACCATCGCACCCACACCATCGCTCCCACACCATCGCTCCCACACCATCGCTCCCACACCATCCCACCCACACCATCGCACCCACACCATCGCACCCACACCATCCCACCCACACCATCGCTCCCACACCATCCCACCCACACCATCCCACCCACACCATCGCTCCCACACCATCGCTCCCACACCATCCCACCCACACCATCGCTCCCACACCATCGCACCCACACCATCGCACCCACACCATCGCTCCCACACCATCCCACCCACACCATCGCTCCCACACCATCCCACCCACACCATCGCTCCCACACCATCGCACCCACACCATCGCTCCCACACCATCGCACCCACACCATCCCACCCACACCATCGCTCCCACACCATCCCACCCACACCATCCCACCCACACCATCGCTCCCACACCATCCCACCCACACCATCGCTCCCACACCATCGCACCCACACCATCGCTCCCACACCATCGCTCCCACACCATCGCACCCACACCATCGCTCCCACACCATCGCTCCCACACCATCGCTCCCACACCATCCCACCCACACCATCCCACCCACACCATCGCTCCCACACCATCGCACCCACACCATCGCTCCCACACCATCCCACCCACACCATCGCACCCACACCATCGCTCCCACACCATCGCTCCCACACCATCCCACCCACACCATCGCTCCCACACCATCCCACCCACACCATCCCACCCACACCATCGCTCCCACACCATCGCTCCCACACCATCGCTCCCACACCATCCCACCCACACCATCCCACCCACACCATCCCACCCACACCATCGCTCCCACACCATCGCACCCACACCATCGCACCCACACCATCGCACCCACACCATCCCACCCACACCATCGCTCCCACACCATCGCACCCACACCATCGCACCCACACCATCGCACCCACACCATCGCTCCCACACCATCGCACCCACACCATCGCACCCACACCATCGCACCCACACCATCGCTCCCACACCATCCCACCCACACCATCGCTCCCACACCATCGCACCCACACCATCGCACCCACACCATCGCACCCACACCATCGCTCCCACACCATCGCACCCACACCATCGCACCCACACCATCGCACCCACACCATCGCTCCCACACCATCCCACCCACACCATCGCACCCACACCATCGCTCCCACACCATCGCACCCACACCATCCCACCCACACCATCCCACCCACACCATCGCTCCCACACCATCGCACCCACACCATCGCACCCACACCATCGCTCCCACACCATCCCACCCACACCATCCCACCCACACCATCGCACCCACACCATCGCACCCACACCATCGCTCCCACACCATCGCACCCACACCATCCCACCCACACCATCCCACCCACACCATCGCTCCCACACCATCGCTCCCACACCATCGCTCCCACACCATCGCTCCCACACCATCCCACCCACACCATCGCACCCACACCATCCCACCCACACCATCCCACCCACACCATCGCTCCCACACCATCGCTCCCACACCATCGCTCCCACACCATCGCTCCCACACCATCCCACCCACACCATCCCACCCACACCATCGCTCCCACACCATCCCACCCACACCATCCCACCCACACCATCGCTCCCGCACCATCGCTCCCGCACCATCGCACCCACACCATCCCACCCACACCATCGCTCCCACACCATCGCTCCCACACCATCCACCCACACACCATCCCACCCACACCATCGCACCCACACCATCGCTCCCACACCATCGCACCCACACCATCCCACCCACACCATCGCTCCCACACCATCGCACCCACACCATCCCACCCACACCATCGCTCCCACACCATCGCACCCACACCATCGCACCCACACCATCCCACCCACACCATCGCACCCACACCATCCCACCCACACCATCCCACCCACAACATCGCTCCCACACCATCCCACCCACACCATCGCTCCCACACCATCGCTCCCACACCATCCCACCCACACCATCCCACCCACACCATGGCACCCACACCATCGCTCCCACACCATCGCACCCACACCATCCCACCCACACCATCGCACCCACACCATCGCTCCCACACCATCGCACCCACACCATCGCTCCCACACCATCGCTCCCACACCATCGCACCCACACCATCGCTCCCACACCATCCCACCCACACCATCGCTCCCACACCATCGCACCCACACCATCGCTCCCACACCATCCCACCCACACCATCGCTCCCACACCATCCCACCCACACCATCCCACCCACACCATCGCACCCACACCATCGCTCCCACACCATCGCTCCCACACCATCGCACCCACACCATCGCTCCCACACCATCCCACCCACACCATCGCTCCCACACCATCGCACCCACACCATCGCTCCCACACCATCCCACCCACACCATCGCTCCCACACCATCCCACCCACACCATCGCTCCCACACCATCCCACCCACACCATCGCACCCACACCATCGCACCCACACCATCGCTCCCACACCATCGCTCCCACACCATCGCACCCACACCATCGCTCCCACACCATCCCACCCACACCATCGCTCCCACACCATCGCACCCACACCATCCCACCCACACCATCGCACCCACACCATCGCTCCCACACCATCGCTCCCACACCATCCCACCCACACCATCCCACCCACACCATCGCTCCCACACCATCGCTCCCACACCATCGCACCCACACCATCGCACCCACACCATCCCACCCACACCATGGCACCCACACCATCGCTCCCACACCATCCCACCCACACCATCGCACCCACACCATCGCACCCACACCATCGCACCCACACCATCGCTCCCACACCATCCCTCCCACACCATCGCTCCCACACCATCGCTCCCACACCATCGCTCCCACACCATCGCTCCCACACCATCGCTCCCACACCATCGCTCCCACACCATCGCTCCCGCACCATCGCACCCGCACCATCCCACCCACACCATCCCACCCACACCATCCCACCCACACCATCGCTCCCACACCATCGCTCCCACACCATCGCACCCACACCATCGCACCCACACCATCGCTCCCACACCATCGCTCCCACACCATCGCTCCCACACCATCGCACCCACACCATCGCTCCCACACCATCGCACCCACACCATCCCACCCACACCATCCCACCCACACCATCGCTCCCACACCATCGCTCCCACACCATCGCACCCACACCATCGCACCCACACCATCGCTCCCACACCATCGCTCCCGCACCATCGCACCCACACCATCCCACCCGCACCATCCCACCCACACCATCGCACCCGCACCGTCGCTCCCACACCATCCCACCCACACCATCGCTCCCACACCATCGCACCCACACCATCGCACCCACACCATCGCACCCACACCATCCCACCCACACCATGGCACCCACACCATCGCTCCCACACCATCCCACCCACACCATCGCACCCACACCATCGCACCCACACCATCGCTCCCACACCATCGCTCCCACACCATCGCACCCACACCATCGCACCCACACCATCGCACCCACACCATCGCACCCACACCATCGCACCCACACCATCGCTCCCGCACCATCGCACCCACACCATCCCACCCGCACCATCCCACCCACACCATCGCACCCGCACCGTCGCTCCCACACCATCGCTCCCACACCATCGCTCCCACACCATCGCTCCCACACCATCCCTCCCACACCATCCCTCCCACACCATCGCTCCCACACCATCGCACCCACACCATCGCACCCACACCATCGCTCCCACACCATCGCTCCCACACCATCCCTCCCACACCATCCCTCCCACACCATCGCTCCCACACCATCGCACCCACACCATCGCACCCACACCATCGCACCCACACCATCGCTCCCACACCATCGCTCCCACACCATCCCTCCCACACCATCGCTCCCACACCATCGCTCCCACACCATCGCTCCCACACCATCGCACCCGCACCATCGCACCCACACCATCCCACCCACACCATCCCACCCACACCATCCCACCCACACCATCGCTCCCACACCATCGCACCCACACCATCGCACCCACACCATCGCACCCACACCATCCCACCCACACCATGGCACCCACACCATCGCTCCCACACCATCGCACCCACACCATCGCACCCACACCATCGCTCCCACACCATCGCTCCCACACCATCGCACCCACACCATCGCACCCACACCATCGCTCCCGCACCATCGCACCCACACCATCCCACCCGCACCATCCCACCCACACCATCGCACCCGCACCGTCGCTCCCACACCATCGCTCCCACACCATCGCTCCCACACCATCGCTCCCACACCATCGCTCCCACACCATCCCTTCCACACCATCCCTCCCACACCATCGCTCCCACACCATCGCACCCACACCATCGCTCCCACACCATCCCTCCCACACCATCCCTCCCACACCATCGCTCCCACACCATCGCACCCACACCATCGCACCCACACCATCGCACCCACACCATCGCTCCCACACCATCGCTCCCACACCATCGCTCCCACACCATCGCTCCCGCACCATCGCACCCGCACCATCGCACCCACACCATCCCACCCACACCATTCCACCCACACCATCCCACCCACACCATCGCTCCCACACCATCGCACCCACACCATCGCACCCACACCATCGCTCCCACACCATCGCACCCACACCATCGCTCCCGCACCATCGCACCCACACCATCGCACCCACACCATCGCACCCACACCATCGCTCCCACACCATCGCTCCCACACCATCCCTCCCACACCATCGCTCCCACACCATCGCTCCCACACCATCGCTCCCGCACCATCGCTCCCGCACCATCCCACCCGCACCATCCCACCCGCACCATCCCACCCGCACCGTCGCTCCCGCACCGTCGCTCCCGCACCGTCGCTCCCGCACCGTCGCTCCCGCACCGTCGCTCCCGCACCATCCCACCCACACCCTCACCATGGCACCCACACCATGGCACCCACACCATGGCACCCACACCATGGCACCCACACCATGGCACCCACACCATCGCTCCCACACCCACACCATGGCACCCACACCATGGCACCCACACCATGGCACCCACACCATGGCACCCACACCGTCGCTCCCACACCGTCGCTCCCACACCCACACCATGGCACCCACACCATGGCACCCACACCATGGCACCCACACCCACACCATGGCACCCACACCATGGCACCCACACCATCGCTCCCACACCATCGCTCCCACACCATCGCTCCCACACCATCGCTCCCACACCATCGCTCCCACACCATCCCACCCACACCATCGCTCCCACACCATCGCTCCCACACCATCGCTCCCACACCATGGCACCCACACCATCGCTCCCACACCATCCCTCCCACACCATCGCTCCCACACCATGGCACCCACACTATGGCACCCACAGCATCGCTCCCACACCATCGCTCCCACACCATCGCACCCACACCATGGCACCCACACCATGGCACCCACACCATCGCTCCCACACCATCGCTCCCACACCATCGCACCCACACCATCGCTCCCACACCATCACACCCACACCATCGCTCCCACACCATCGCACCCACACCATGGCACCCACACCATCGCTCCCACACCATCACACCCACACCATGGCACCCACACCATCGCTCCCACACCATCACACCCACACCATGGCACCCACACCATGGCACCCACACCATCGCTCCCACACCATGGCACCCACACCATCGCTCCCACACCATGGCACCCACACCATCGCTCCCACACCATCGCACCCACACCATCGCTCCCACACCATCACACCCACACCATGGCACCCACACCATGGCACCCACACCATCGCTCCCACACCATCACACCCACACCATGGCACCCACACCATGGCACCCACACCATGGCACCCACACCATGGCACCCACACCATGGCACCCACACCATCGCTCCCACACCATCGCTCCCACACCATCCCACCCGCACCGTCGCTCCCACACCGTCGCTCCCACATGTTCCTGCATTTGGTTTCTGAGTTTCATTGTTCCTTTTTCATTCCCAGGTATCCTGTCATCCTGAAGAGATTTGAGCTGAACCCTGGATCTGGGGGTAAAGGTCGCCATCGTGGGGGTGACGGGGTCATTCGGGAGCTGCTCTTCCGGGAGAGGGTGGTCCTCTCGGTGCTGACGGAACGCCGAGCATTCCGCCCCTACGGACTACGCGGTAACACTTTTGGAAACACCTTTGAATGATTTACCAGGGAGGGACATTGCAGCAGACACACAACTTGGGTCAAGGGACAACTGGATACACTTCTGGAAAGAGAAGGGATTTAGGGATATGGTGAGAAGGAGGGTGGGTGGAGTGGGGTGGAGGGAGGTGTCGGGTGGGCGGGATTGAGGGAAATGTCGGGCGGGTGGGATTGAGGGAGGTGTCGGGCGGGCGGGATTGAGGGAGGTGTCGGGCGGGCGGGATTGAGGGAGGTGTCGGGCGGGCGGGATTGAGGGAAATGTCGGGCGGGCGGGATTGAGGGAGGTGTCGGGCGGGCGGGATTGAGGGAAATGTCGGGCGGGCGGGATTGAGGGAGGTGTCGGGCGGGCGGGATTGAGGGAGGTGTCGGGCGGGCGGGATTGAGGGAAGTGTCGGGCGGGCGGGATTGAGGGAGGTGTCGGGCGGGCGGGATTGAGGGAGGTGTCGGGCGGGCGGGATTGAGGGAGGTGTCGGGCGGGCGGGATTGAGGGAGGTGTCGGGCGGGCGGGATTGAGGGAGGTGTCGGGCGGGCGGGATTGAGGGAGGTGTCGGGCGGGCGGGATTGAGGGAGGTGTCGGGCGGGCGGGATTGAGGGAGGTGTCGGGCGGGCGGGATTGAGGGAGGTGTCGGGCGGGCGGGATTGAGGGAGGTGTCGGGCGGGCGGGATTGAGGGAGGTGTCGGGCGGGCGGGATTGAGGGAGGTGTCGGGCGGGCGGGATTGAGGGAGGTGTCGGGCGGGCGGGATTGAGGGAGGTGTCGGGCGGGCGGGATTGAGGGAGATGTCGGGCGGGTGATCTCTGGACAGTCAGCAGCCTTTTCCTGTTGTGGTAAATCTTCCGTTCCTCCTTCCTGTGCAGGAGGAGAGCCGGGAGCTCGAGGGCTGAACCTCCTGATACGTGAGGATGGAAGGACCATAAACCTCGGAGCAAAGACGTCTGTTGCAGTAAAGCCGGGGGTGAGAGAACGGAATGGAATCTGATCCGAATACTCACTGTCACAAGGGGGAATCTCACAGGAATCGTCAACACTGAACAAATCAAAACTCCACTTCATCCTCACACACTGTGCACTGTCTCACCTACTCTGGTATCTCACTCACACACTGTGCACTGTCTCACCTACTCTGGTATCTCACTCACACACTGTGCACTGTCTCACCTACTCTGGTATCTCACTCACACACTGTGCACTGTCTCACCTGCTCTGGTACCTCACTCACACACTGTGCACTGTCTCACCTACTCTGGTATCTCACTCACACACTGTGCACTGTCTCACCTACTCTGGTATCTCACTCACACACTGTGCACTGTCTCACCTACTCTGGTACCTCACTCACACACTGTGCACTGTCTCACCTACTCTGGTATCTCACTCACACACTGTGCACTGTCTCACCTACTCTGGTATCTCACTCACACACTGTGCACTGTCTCACCTACTCTGATATCTCACTCACACACTGTGCACTGTCTCACCTACTCTGGTATCTCACTCACACACTGTGCACTGTCTCACCTACTCTGGTATCTCACTCACACACTGTGCACTGTCTCACCTACTCTGGTATCTCACTCACACACTGTGCACTGTCTCACCTACTCTGATACCTCACTCACACACTGTGCACTGTCTCACCTACTCTGATATCTCACTCACACACTGTGCACTGTCTCACCTACTCTGGTACCTCACTCACACACTGTGCACTGTCTCACCTACTCTGATATCTCACTCACACACTGTGCACTGTCTCACCTACTCTGGTATCTCACTCACACACTGTGCACTGTCACACCTACTCTGATATCTCACTCACACACTGTGCACTGTCTCACCTACTCTGGTATCTCACTCACACACTGTGCACTGTCTTACCTACTCTGGTATCTCACTCACACACTGTGCACTGTCTCACCTACTCTGGTGTCTCACTCACACACTGTGCACTGTCTCACCTACTCTGGTATCTCACTCACACACTGTGCACTGTCTCACCTACTCTGGTGTCTCACTCACACACTGTGCACTGTCTCACCTACTCTGGTATCTCACTCACACACTGTGCACTGTCTCACCTACTCTGGTATCTCACTCACACACTGTGCACTGTCTCACCTACTCTGATACCTCACTCACACACTGTGCACTGTCTCACCTACTCTGATATCTCACTCACACACTGTGCACTGTCTCACCTACTCTGGTATCTCACTCACACACGGTGCACTGTCTCACCTACTCTGATATCTCACTCACACACTGTGCACTGTCTCACCTACTCTGGTATCTCACTCACACACTGTGCACTGTCTCACCTACTCTGGTATCTCACTCACACACTGTGCACTGTCTCACCTACTCTGGTGTCTCACTCACACACTGTGCACTGTCTCACCTACTCTGGTATCTCACTCACACACTGTGCACTGTCTCACCTACTCTGGTGTCTCACTCACACACTGTGCACTGTCTCACCTACTCTGGTATCTCACTCACACACTGTGCACTGTCTCACCTACTCTGGTATCTCACTCACACACTGTGCACTGTCTCACCTACTCTGGTATCTCACTCACACACTGTGCACTGTCTCACCTACTCTGATACCTCACTCACACACTGTGCACTGTCTCACCTACTCTGATATCTCACTCACACACTGTGCACTGTCTCACCTACTCTGGTATCTCACTCACACACTGTGCACTGTCTCACCTACTCTGATATCTCACTCACACACTGTGCACTGTCTCACCTACTCTGGTATCTCACTCACACACTGTGCACTGTCTCACCTACTCTAGTATCTCACTCACACACTGTGCACTGTCTCACCTACTCTGGTGTCTCACTCACACACTGTGCACTGTCTCACCTACTCTGATATCTCACTCACACACTGTGCACTGTCTCACCTACTCTGGTATCTCACTCACACACTGTGCACTGTCTCACCTACTCTGGTATCTCACTCACACACTGTGCACTGTCTCACCTACTCTGGTATCTCACTCACACACTGTGCACTGTCTCACCTACTCTGGTACCTCACTCACACACTGTGCACTGTCTCACCTACTCTGGTGTCTCACTCACACACTGTGCACTGTCTCACCTACTCTGGTGTCTCACTCACACACTGTGCACTGTCTCACCTACTCTGGTACCTCACTCACACACTGTGCACTGTCTCACCTACTCTGGTGTCTCACTCACACACTGTGCACTGTCTCACCTACTCTGGTGTCTCACTCACACACTGTGCACTGTCTCACCTACTCTGGTACCTCACTCACACACTGTGCACTGTCTCACCTACTCTGGTGTCTCACTCACACACTGTGCACTGTCTCACCTACTCTGGTACCTCACTCACACACAGTGCACTGTCTCACCTACTCTGATATCTCATTCACACACTGTGCACTGTCTCACCTACTCTGGTGTCTCACTCACACACTGTGCACTGTCTCACCTACTCTGGTACCTCACTCACACACTGTGCACTGTCTCACCTACTCTGGTGTCTCACTCACACACTGTGCACTGTCTCACCTACTCTGGTACCTCACTCACACACTGTGCACTGTCTCACCTACTCTGGTACCTCACTCACACACAGTGCACTGTCTCACCTACTCTGATATCTCACTCACACACTGTGCACTGTCTCACCTACTCTGATATCTCATTCACACACTGTGCACTGTCTCACCTACTCTGGTGTCTCACTCACACACTGTGCACTGTCTCACCTACTCTGGTACCTCACTCACACACTGTGCACTGTCTCACCTACTCTGGTATCTCACTCACACACTGTGCACTGTCTCACCTACTCTGGTGTCTCACTCACACACTGTGCACTGTCTCACCTACTCTGGTACCTCACTCACACACTGTGCACTGTCTCACCTACTCTGGTACCTCACTCACACACTGTGCACTCTCTCACCTGCTCTGGTACCTCACTCACACACTGTGCACTGTCTCACCTACTCTGATATCTCACTCACACACTGTGCACTGTCTCACCTACTCTGATATCTCACTCACACACTGTGCACTGTCTCACCAACTCTGGTACCTCACTCACACACTGTGCACTGTCTCACCTACTCTGGTACCTCACTCACACACTGTGCACTGTCTCACCTGCTCTGGTACCTCACTCACACACTGTGCACTGTCTCACCTACTCTGGTGTCTCACTCACACACTGTGCACTGTCTCACCTACTCTGGTACCTCACTCACACACTGTGCACTGTCTCACCTACTCTGATATCTCACTCACACACTGTGCACTGTCTCACCTACTCTGGTACCTCACTCACACACTGTGCACTGTCTCACCTACTCTGATATCTCACTCACACACTGTGCACTGTCTCACCTACTCTGGTACCTCACTCACACACTGTGCACTGTCTCACCTACTCTGATATCTCACTCACACACTGTGCACTGTCTCACCAACTCTGGTACCTCACTCACACACTGTGCACTGTCTCACCTACTCTGGTACCTCACTCATACACTGTGCACTGTCTCACCTACTCTGATATCTCACTCACACACTGTGCACTGTCTCACCTGCTCTGGTACCTCACTCACAAACTGTGCACTGTCTCACCTACTCTGGTACCTCACTCACACACTGTGCACTGTCTCACCTACTCTGGTGTCTCACTCACACACTGTGCACTGTCTCACCTACTCTGGTACCTCACTCACACACAGTGCACTGTCTCACCTACTCTGATATCTCATTCACACACTGTGCACTGTCTCACCTACTCTGGTGTCTCACTCACACACTGTGCACTGTCTCACCTACTCTGGTACCTCACTCACACACTGTGCACTGTCTCACCTACTCTGGTGTCTCACTCACACACTGTGCACTGTCTCACCTACTCTGGTACCTCACTCACACACTGTGCACTGTCTCACCTACTCTGGTGTCTCACTCACACACTGTGCACTGTCTCACCTACTCTGGTACCTCACTCACACACAGTGCACTGTCTCACCTACTCTGATATCTCACTCACACACTGTGCACTGTCTCACCTACTCTGATATCTCATTCACACACTGTGCACTGTCTCACCTACTCTGGTGTCTCACTCACACACTGTGCACTGTCTCACCTACTCTGGTACCTCACTCACACACTGTGCACTGTCTCACCTACTCTGGTATCTCACTCACACACTGTGCACTGTCTCACCTACTCTGGTGTCTCACTCACACACTGTGCACTGTCTCACCTACTCTGGTACCTCACTCACACACTGTGCACTGTCTCACCTACTCTGGTACCTCACTCACACACTGTGCACTCTCTCACCTGCTCTGGTACCTCACTCACACACTGTGCACTGTCTCACCTACTCTGATATCTCACTCACACACTGTGCACTGTCTCACCTACTCTGATATCTCACTCACACACTGTGCACTGTCTCACCAACTCTGGTACCTCACTCACACACTGTGCACTGTCTCACCTACTCTGGTACCTCACTCACACACTGTGCACTGTCTCACCTGCTCTGGTACCTCACTCACACACTGTGCACTGTCTCACCTACTCTGGTGTCTCACTCACACACTGTGCACTGTCTCACCTACTCTGGTACCTCACTCACACACTGTGCACTGTCTCACCTACTCTGATATCTCACTCACACACTGTGCACTGTCTCACCTACTCTGGTACCTCACTCACACACTGTGCACTGTCTCACCTACTCTGATATCTCACTCACACACTGTGCACTGTCTCACCTACTCTGGTACCTCACTCACACACTGTGCACTGTCTCACCTACTCTGATATCTCACTCACACACTGTGCACTGTCTCACCAACTCTGGTACCTCACTCACACACTGTGCACTGTCTCACCTACTCTGGTACCTCACTCATACACTGTGCACTGTCTCACCTACTCTGATATCTCACTCACACACTGTGCACTGTCTCACCTGCTCTGGTACCTCACTCACAAACTGTGCACTGTCTCACCTACTCTGGTACCTCACTCACACACTGTGCACTGTCTCACCTACTCTGATATCTCACTCACACACTGTGCACTGTCTCACCTACTCTGGTACCTCACTCACACACTGTGCACTCTCTCACCTGCTCTGGTACCTCACTCACACACTGTGCACTGTCTCACCTACTCTGATATCTCACTCACACACTGTGCACTGTCTCACCTACTCTGGTACCTCACTCACACACTGTGCACTGTCTCACCTACTCTGGTACCTCACTCACACACTGTGCACTGTCTCACCTGCTCTGGTACCTCACTCACACACTGTGCACTGTCTCACCTACTCTGGTGTCTCACTCACACACTGTGCACTGTCTCACCTACTCTGGTACCTCACTCACACACTGTGCACTGTCTCACCTACTCTGATATCTCACTCACACACTGTGCACTGTCTCACCTACTCTGGTACCTCACTCACACACTGTGCACTGTCTCACCTACTCTGATATCTCACTCACACACTGTGCACTGTCTCACCTACTCTGGTACCTCACTCACACACTGTGCACTGTCTCACCTACTCTGATATCTCACTCACACACTGTGCACTGTCTCACCAACTCTGGTACCTCACTCACACACTGTGCACTGTCTCACCTACTCTGGTACCTCACTCATACACTGTGCACTGTCTCACCTACTCTGATATCTCACTCACACACTGTGCACTGTCTCACCTGCTCTGGTACCTCACTCACAAACTGTGCACTGTCTCACCTACTCTGATATCTCACTCACACACTGTGCACTGTCTCACCTGCTCTGGTACCTCACTCACACACAGTGCACTGTCTCACCTGCTCTGGTACCTCACTCACACACTGTGCACTGTCTCACCTACTCTGATATCTCACTCACACACTGTGCACTGTCTCACCTACTCTGGTACCTCACTCATACACTGTGCACTGTCTCACCTACTCTGATATCTCACTCACACACAGTGCACTGTCCCACCTACTGTGATATCTCACTCACACACAGTGCACTGTACCACCTACTGTGATATCTCACTCACACACAGTGCACAGTCTCACCTACTCTGGTGTCTCACTCACACGCAGTGCACTGTCTCACCTACTCTGGTTACACAGTGCACTGTCTCACCTACTCTGGTGTCTCACACACACAGTGCACTGTCTCACCTACTCTGGTTACACAGTGCACTGTCTCACCTACTCTGATATCTCACTCACACACTGTGCACTGTCTCACCTACTCTGGTTACACAGTGCACTGTCCCACCTACTGTGATATCTCACTCACACACAGTGCACAGTCTCACCTACTCTGGTTACACAGTGCACTGTCTCACCTACTCTGATATCTCACTCACACACAGTGCACTGTCTCACCTACTCTGGTTACACAGTGCACTGTCTCACCTACTCTGATATCTCACTCACACACTGTGCACTGTCTCACCTACTCTGGTTACACAGTGCACTGTCCCACCTACTGTGATATCTCACTCACACACAGTGCACTGTCCCACCTACTGTGATATCTCACTCACACACAGTGCACAGTCTCACCTACTCTGGTGTCTCACTCACACGCAGTGCACTGTCTCACCTACTCTGGTTACACAGTGCACTGTCTCACCTACTCTGGTGTCTCACACACACAGTGCACTGTCTCACCTACTCTGGTTACACAGTGCACTGTCTCACCTACTCTGATATCTCACTCACACACAGTGCACTGTCTCACCTACTCTGGTTACACAGTGCACTGTCTCACCTACTCTGGTATCTCACTCACACACTGTGCACTGTCTCACCTACTCTGGTTACACAGTGCACTGTCTCACCTACTCTGATATCTCACTCACACACTGTGCACTGTCTCACCTACTCTGGTTACACAGTGCACTGTCTCACCTACTCTGGTATCTCACTCACACACTGTGCACTGTCTCACCTACTCTGGTGTCTCACTCACACACTGTGCACTGTCTCACCTACTCTGGTACCTCACTCACACACTGTGCACTGTCTCACCTACTCTGGTACCTCACTCACACACTGTGCACTCTCTCACCTGCTCTGGTACCTCACTCACACACTGTGCACTGTCTCACCTACTCTGATATCTCACTCACACACTGTGCACTGTCTCACCTACTCTGATATCTCACTCACACACTGTGCACTGTCTCACCAACTCTGGTACCTCACTCACACACTGTGCACTGTCTCACCTACTCTGGTACCTCACTCACACACTGTGCACTGTCTCACCTGCTCTGGTACCTCACTCACACACTGTGCACTGTCTCACCTACTCTGGTGTCTCACTCACACACTGTGCACTGTCTCACCTACTCTGGTACCTCACTCACACACTGTGCACTGTCTCACCTACTCTGATATCTCACTCACACACTGTGCACTGTCTCACCTACTCTGGTACCTCACTCACACACTGTGCACTGTCTCACCTACTCTGATATCTCACTCACACACTGTGCACTGTCTCACCTACTCTGGTACCTCACTCACACACTGTGCACTGTCTCACCTACTCTGGTGTCTCACTCACACACTGTGCACTGTCTCACCTACTCTGGTACCTCACTCACACACAGTGCACTGTCTCACCTACTCTGATATCTCATTCACACACTGTGCACTGTCTCACCTACTCTGGTGTCTCACTCACACACTGTGCACTGTCTCACCTACTCTGGTACCTCACTCACACACTGTGCACTGTCTCACCTACTCTGGTGTCTCACTCACACACTGTGCACTGTCTCACCTACTCTGGTACCTCACTCACACACTGTGCACTGTCTCACCTACTCTGGTGTCTCACTCACACACTGTGCACTGTCTCACCTACTCTGGTACCTCACTCACACACAGTGCACTGTCTCACCTACTCTGATATCTCATTCACACACTGTGCACTGTCTCACCTACTCTGGTGTCTCACTCACACACTGTGCACTGTCTCACCTACTCTGGTACCTCACTCACACACTGTGCACTGTCTCACCTACTCTGGTATCTCACTCACACACTGTGCACTGTCTCACCTACTCTGGTGTCTCACTCACACACTGTGCACTGTCTCACCTACTCTGGTACCTCACTCACACACTGTGCACTGTCTCACCTACTCTGGTACCTCACTCACACACTGTGCACTCTCTCACCTGCTCTGGTACCTCACTCACACACTGTGCACTGTCTCACCTACTCTGATATCTCACTCACACACTGTGCACTGTCTCACCTACTCTGATATCTCACTCACACACTGTGCACTGTCTCACCAACTCTGGTACCTCACTCACACACTGTGCACTGTCTCACCTACTCTGGTACCTCACTCACACACTGTGCACTGTCTCACCTGCTCTGGTACCTCACTCACACACTGTGCACTGTCTCACCTACTCTGGTGTCTCACTCACACACTGTGCACTGTCTCACCTACTCTGGTACCTCACTCACACACTGTGCACTGTCTCACCTACTCTGATATCTCACTCACACACTGTGCACTGTCTCACCTACTCTGGTACCTCACTCACACACTGTGCACTGTCTCACCTACTCTGATATCTCACTCACACACTGTGCACTGTCTCACCTACTCTGGTACCTCACTCACACACTGTGCACTGTCTCACCTACTCTGATATCTCACTCACACACTGTGCACTGTCTCACCAACTCTGGTACCTCACTCACACACTGTGCACTGTCTCACCTACTCTGGTACCTCACTCATACACTGTGCACTGTCTCACCTACTCTGATATCTCACTCACACACAGTGCACTGTCTCACCTGCTCTGGTACCTCACTCACAAACTGTGCACTGTTTCACCTACTCTGATATCTCACTCACACACTGTGCACTGTCTCACCTGCTCTGGTACCTCACTCACACACAGTGCACTGTCTCACCTGCTCTGGTACCTCACTCACACACTGTGCACTGTCTCACCTACTCTGATATCTCACTCACACACTGTGCACTGTCTCACCTACTCTGGTACCTCACTCATACACTGTGCACTGTCTCACCTACTCTGATATCTCACTCACACACAGTGCACTGTCCCACCTACTGTGATATCTCACTCACACACAGTGCACTGTCCCACCTACTGTGATATCTCACTCACACACAGTGCACAGTCTCACCTACTCTGGTGTCTCACTCACACGCAGTGCACTGTCTCACCTACTCTGGTTACACAGTGCACTGTCTCACCTACTCTGGTGTCTCACACACACAGTGCACTGTCTCACCTACTCTGGTTACACAGTGCACTGTCTCACCTACTCTGATATCTCACTCACACACTGTGCACTGTCTCACCTACTCTGGTTACACAGTGCACTGTCCCACCTACTGTGATATCTCACTCACACACAGTGCACAGTCTCACCTACTCTGGTTACACAGTGCACTGTCTCACCTACTCTGATATCTCACTCACACACAGTGCACTGTCTCACCTACTCTGGTTACACAGTGCACTGTCTCACCTACTCTGATATCTCACTCACACACTGTGCACTGTCTCACCTACTCTGGTTACACAGTGCACTGTCCCACCTACTGTGATATCTCACTCACAC
This sequence comes from Heptranchias perlo, assembly GCF_035084215.1. Taxonomy (NCBI): domain Eukaryota; kingdom Metazoa; phylum Chordata; class Chondrichthyes; order Hexanchiformes; family Hexanchidae; genus Heptranchias; species Heptranchias perlo. The sequence continues at coordinate 169,050,611 of NC_090326.1, read as the reverse complement.
ACAGTGCACTGTCCCACCTACTGTGATATCTCACTCACACACAGTGCACAGTCTCACCTACTCTGGTGTCTCACTCACACGCGGTGCACTGTCTCACCTACTCTGGTTACACAGTGCACTGTCTCACCTACTCTGGTGTCTCACACACACAGTGCACTGTCTCACCTACTCTGGTTACACAGTGCACTGTCTCACCTACTCTGATATCTCACTCACACACAGTGCACTGTCTCACCTACTCTGGTTACACAGTGCACTGTCTCACCTACTCTGGTATCTCACTCACACACTGTGCACTGTCTCACCTACTCTGGTTACACAGTGCACTGTCTCACCTACTCTGATATCTCACTCACACACTGTGCAGTGTCTCACCTACTCTGGTTACACAGTGCACTGTCTCACCTACTCTGGTATCTCACTCACACACTGTGCACTGTCTCACCTACTCTGGTTACACAGTGCACTGTCTCACCTACTCTGGTATCTCACACACACACTGTGCACTGTCTCACCTACTCTGGTTACACAGTGCACTGTCTCACCTACTCTGGTATCTCACTCACACACTGTGCACTGTCTCACCTACTCTGGTTACACAGTGCACTGTCTCACCTACTCTGGTATCTCACTCACAAACTGTGCACTGACTCACCTACTCTGGTATCTCACTCACACACCGACTCACATTCCCTTTGCTCCCTCCCTCTCCCTCTCTCCATCTCTCTCTCCATTTATCTGTCTCTTTCTCCAGACAGCCACAGACTAATTCCATAAGACCATAAGAGATAGGAGCAGGAGGAGGCCATTCGGCCCCTCGAGCCTGCTCCGACATTCAATGAGATCATGGCTGATCTGATTTTTACCTCAACTCCACTTTCCCGCCTTTTCCCCATATCCTTTGACTCCCTCGCTGATCAAAAATTTGTCTAACTCAGCCTTGAATGTATTCAATGACTCAGTCTCCACAGCTTTTTGGGGTAAAGAATTCCAAAGATTCACGACCCTTTGGGAGAAGAAATTCCTCCTCATTTCCATCTTAAACGGGTGACCCCTTATTCTGAGACTATGCCCCTAGTTTTAGATTCCCCCATGAGGGGTAACATCCTCTCAGCATCCACCCTATCGAGTCCCCTCAGAATCTTGTATGTTTCAATAAGATCTCCTCTCATTTTTCTAAACTCCAATGAGTATAGGCCCAACCTGTTCAATCTTTCCCCATAAGACAACCCTTCCATACCCGGAATCAAGCTAGTGAACCTTCTCTGAACTGCCTCCAATGCAAGTATGTCCTTCCTTAAATAAGGGCACCAGAACTGTACGCAGTACTCCAGGTGTGGTCTCACCAGCACCCTGTACAGTTGTAGCATGACTTCCCTGCTTTTATACTCCATCCCCCTAGAAATAAAGGCCAATATTCCGTTTGCCTTCCGGATTACCTGCTGCACCTGTCTGTTGATTTTTTGTGTTTCATGTACGAGGACACCCAGATCCCTCTGGACTGCAGCATTTTAAGAACATAAGAACATAAGAAATAGGAGCAGGAGTAGGCCAATCGGCCCCTCGAGCCTGCTCCGCCATTCAATAAGATCATGGCTGATCTGGTCCTAACCACAAATCTAAAATCATGTCCAATTTCCTGCCCGCTCCCCGTAACCCCTAATTCCCTTTACTTCCAGGAAACTGTCTATTTCTGTTTTAAATTTATTTAATGATGTAGCTTCCACAGCTTCCTGGGGCAGCAAATTCCACAGACCTACCACCCTCTGAGTGAAGAAGTTTCTCCTCATCTCAGTTTTGAAAGAGCAGCCCCTTATTCTAAGATTATGCCACCTCGTTCTAGTTTCACCCATCCTTGGGAACATCCTTACCGCATCCACCCGATCAAGCCCCTTCACAATCTTATATGTTTCAATAAGATCGCCTCTCATTCTTCTGAACTCCAATGAGTAGAGTCCCAATCTACTCAACCTCTCCTCATATGTCCGCCCCCTCATCCCCGGGATTAACCGAGTGAACCTTCTTTGTACTGCCTCGAGAGCAAGTATGTCTTTTCTTAAGTATGGAGACCAAAACTGTATGCAGTATTCCAGGTGCGGTCTCACCAATACCTTATATAACTGCAGCAATACCTCCCTGTTTTTATATTCTATCCCCCTTGCAATAAAAGCCAACATTCCGTTGGCCTTCTTGATCACCTGCTGCACCTGCATACTAAACTTTTGATTTTCTTGCACTAGGACCCCCAGATCCCTTTGTACTGCAGTACTTTCCAGTTTCTCGCCATTGAGATAATAACTTGCTCTCCGATTTTTCCTGCCAAAGTGCATAACCTCACATTTTCCAATATTTTATTGCATCTGCCAAATCTCCGCCCACTCACCCAGCCTGTCTATATCCCCTTGTAGGTTTTTTATGTCCTCCTCACTCTCTACTTTCCCTCCCATCTTTGTATCATCTGCAAACTTTGATTTGTAGTATTTCTCCATTCAAATAATATTTCGCTTTTTTATTTTTCCTCCCAAAGTGGATGATTTCACATTTTCCCACATTATATTCCATCTGCCAAATTTTTGCCCATTCGCTTAACCTGTCAATATCCCTTTGCAGACACTTTGTGTCCTCATCGCAACTTGCTTTTCCACCTATCTTTGTATCATCAGCAAATTTGGCCACAAGACACTCTGTTCCTTCATTGATATATATTGTAAATAGTTGAGGCCCCAGCACTGAGCCCTGCGGCACCCCACTAGTTACAGATTGCCATTTTGAAAATGACCCTTTTATCCCGACTCTTTGTTTTCTGTTAGTTAGCCAATCCTCTATCCATGCCAGTAAATTACCCCCAACACCATGAGCTCTTACCTTGTGCAGTAATCTTTTATGTGGCACCTTATCAAATGCCTTTTGGAAATCCAAATATACTGCATCCATTGGTTCCCCTTTATCCACCCTGCCCGTTACTTCCTCAAAGAACTCTAATAAATTTGTCACACACGATTTCCCCTTCATAAAACCATGTTGACTCTCCTTGATTGTATTATGAGTCTCTAAATGGCCTGCTACTACTTCCTTAATAATGGATTCCCTGTGCTCCCTCCCTCTCTCTCTCCCACAGGACACCTTTCTGTTACACACGCCCGGAGGTGGAGGGTGGGGACGGCTCGGAGATGTGACAGGGGCACGTGACGGTTCGCCAGGAGCAGTGTCGGAGATTCACAAATCAGGAGCGCTCTTCACTGAGCAGGGAAGCCTGTTCGAGTACAGACAGACCCAAGAGGCCGTGTGATCACCAAGCACTCCAGAGAAAACTCCTCCTCCTCTCTATTTTCAGTTCCTGGATTCTTCCTGAGACATTTCTGGAGGTGGGGGAGGGGGAGGGGGAAACACATGGTGACATTCCGGATTCCACACAGCAAATTCTCAGCTTTCCCTCCGTGGGGATGGAGGTGTTGTGAAGCCCAGGCCTTCTATTCCCCCTCCCCCTCACACCGGGTGGGACAGGGAATAAATCAGACCATTCACCCTGGGATCCGGTTCATTTGGCTCGGTGCAAGAGCCTGGGAGCGAGTTGCCCTGTTGGCCGGTGATCTGTGGGGTTTGGTTGAATTCCGAGGGCAGAGAATGGCCGGAGTTGGGCGGGGGGGGGGGGGCAGGAAATTCGACTTGAAGTGGGAGAACGGGAAAGGCCGATCTGAGCGAGGAGGCCTCTGCGGTTCTCCTCCCCGGGGTAAGAGGAGGTCCGAACAGATAAGTTATTCTGACTTTCTTTGTGTGGGCAGGAGGGCCCCCTGAGCCCCACGAGGAAAGCTTAAGCCTCCTCTTCTGGGGAGTCCACCCTCCCCCCACCTCCCTGCCGACCTCCCCACTCCCAGCGAGGCCCATCCTCCCAAAGCCTATCACGCCACCACCCTGGTGTCAGCTGGCGGCCATTTTCCGGCAGACGGTGGGATTTAAACGAGGTCCGGGAGATAAATTAGCCCGTTATCCAACTCATCTCTCCCCCCCTCCACCCAACCCCCTCCCGAGCTAAAACCTCCTCCCAATTAAAATCGGGGCCAGTGAGTCTTGACATCAGGGAGACTGGAGGAGAACAATGGAAGGAGAGTCACCTCTTGGGGATTGGTTTCACAGGAGAAGGGCAGAGCTATGAGGAGGTCCCCACCCCCATCATCCAGGTTGTCTCAAAAGAGAGGGAAAAATTAGGAGAAAAACTCTGAGCTGCTGAAGACTGAAATAAACGGAACAACATTGTGCCAGGTCACTGCGGTATTATTACAAAGACCCAATAAAGACATTCATTGCCATTGGCTGACTGGTTGATTGGCTCACTAGTTGGCTGACTGAATGGTTTGTTGGTTTTTGGTTAATTAACCTGGTTGGTTTGTTGGCTGATTGGTTGATTGGGTGGCTTAATAGTATGATTTGGTTCACTGATTGATTAATTGGTTCACCGGCCCATTCATTGATTGATTGGTTCACCGGCCCATTGATTGATTGATTGGTTCACCAGCCCATTGATTGATTGATTGGTTCACCGGCCCATTGATTGATTGATTGGTTCACCGGCCCATTGATTGATTGATTGGTTCACCGGCCCATTGATTGATTGATTGGTCACCGGCCCATTGATTGATTGGTTCACCGGCCCATTGATTGATTGATTGGTCACCGGCCCATTGATTGGTCACCGGCCCATTGATTGGTCACCGGCCCATTCATTGATTGATTGGTTCACCGGCCCATTCATTGATTGATTGGTTCACCGGCCCATTCATTGATTGATTGGTTCACCGGCCCATTCATTGATTGATTGGTTCACCGGCCCATTGATTGATTGATTGGTTCACCGGCCCATTGATTGATTGATTGGTTCACCGGCCCATTGATTGATTGGTCACCGACCCATTGATTGATTGATTCACCGACCCATTGATTGATTGGTTCACCGGCCCATTGATTGATTGATTCACCGGCCCATTGATTGATTGATTCACCGACCCATTGATTGATTGGTTCACCGACCCATTGATTGATTGATTGATTCACCGGCCCATTGATCGATTGATTCACCGGCCCATTCATTGATTGATTGATTCACCGACCCATTGATTGATTGATTGATTCACCGGCCCATTGATCGATTGATTCAACGGCCCATTGATTGATTGATTGATTCACCGGCCCATTGATCGATTGATTCACCGGCCCATTGATCGATTGATTCACCGGCCCATTGATCGATTGATTCACCGACCCATTGATCGATTGATTCACCGACCCATTGATCGATTGGTTCACCGACCCATTGATCGATTGATTCACCGACCCATTGATCGATTGGTTCACCGACCCATTGATCGATTGATTCACCGACCCATTGATCGATTGGTTCACCGACCCATTGATCGATTGATTCACCGACCCATTGATTGGTCGTCTGAGTATTGGATTTATTTGACTCCTAATACACGATCAGTTCTCCAGCATCTCTGCCATCCTTACCCGGTGTGGGCCTATACGTGACTCCGTTCTCACCCGAACGTGGTAGACTCTTGAAGTGGCCCAGCAAGTCATTGATTTGTATGACTTGCTGGGCTACTGCAGTGGTTCAAGAAGCAGGCGGCCCACCATCACGCTCCCAGGGCAACTAGGGATGGACAATAAATGCTGGCACTGCCAGCGACACCCACATCCTGAGAATAAATCTGAAAATACATCAGTCACTTCAAAACAGTTCTGAGACATGATAAAGAAATATATAAATGCTTAGTTTGACAGTAATATATAGAGACTTAGTTTGACAGTAATGTATAAATGCTTAGTTTGACAGTAATGTATAAATGCTTAGTTGGACAGTAATATACAAAGACTTAGTTTGACAGTATTGTATAAATGCTTAGTTGGACAGTAATATATAAAGACTTAGTTTGACAGTATTGTATAAATGCTTAGTTTGACAGTAATGTATAAATGCTAAGTTGGACAGTAATATATAAAGACTTAGTTTGACAGTATTGTATAAATGCTTAGTTTGACAGTAATGTATAAATGCTTAGTTGGACAGTAATATATAAAGACTTAGTTTGACAGTAATGTATAAATGCTTAGTCTGACAGTATTGTATAAATGCTTAGTTGGACAGTAATATATAAAGACTTAGTTTGACAGTATTGTATAAATGCTTAGTTTGACAGTATTGTATAAATGCTTAGTTTGACAGTAATGTAAAAATGCTTAGTTTGACAGTAATATATAAAGACTTAGTTTGACAGTAATATATAAATGCTCTGTTTGACAGTAATGTATAAATGCTTAGTTTGACAGTAATGTATAAATGCTTAGTTTGACAGTATTGTATAAATGCTTAGTTAGACAGTGATATGCCAGGCAAGTGCCAGGCAATGACCATCTCCAACAAGAGAGAGTCTAACCACCTCCCCTTGACATTCAACGGCATTACCATCGCCGAATCCCCCACCATCAACATCCTGGGGGTCACCATTGACGAGAAACTTAACTGGACCAGCCATATAAATACTGTGGCCACGAGAGCAGGTCAGAGGCTGGGTATTCTGCGGCGAGTGACTCACCTCCTGACTCCCCAAAGCCTTTCCACCATCTACAAGGCACAAGTCAGGAGTGTGATGGAATACTCTCCACTTGCTTGGATGAGTGCAGCTCCAACAACACTCAAGAAGCTCGACACCATCCAAGATAAAGCAGCCCGCTTGATTGGCACCCCATCCACCACCCTAAACATTCACTCCCTTCACCACCGGCGCACTATGGCTGCAGTGTGTGCCATCCACAGGATGCACTGCAGCAACTCGCCAAGGCTTCTTCGACAGCACCTCCCAAACCCGCGACCTCTACCACCTAGAAGGACAAGAGCAGCAGGCACATGGGAACAACACCACCTGCACGTTCCCCTCCAAGTCACACACCATCCCGACTTGGAAATATATCGCCGTTCCTTCATTGTCGCTGGGTCAAAATCCTGGAACTCCCTTCCTAACAGCACTGTGGGAGAACTGTCACCACACTGACTGCAGCGGTTCAAGAAGGCGGCTCACCACCACCTTCTCGAGGGCAAATAGGGATGGGCAATAAATGCTGGCCTCACCAGCGACGCCCACATCCCGTGAACGAATAAAAAAATATATAAAGACTTAGTTTGACAGTAATGTATAAATACTTAGTTTGACAGTAATATATAAAGACCTAGTTTGACAGTAATATATAAATGCTTAGTTAGACAGTAATATATAAAGACTTAGTTTGACAGTAATATATAAATGCTCAGTTTGACAGTAATATATAAAGACTTAGTTTGACAGTAATATATAAAGACTTAGTTTGACAGTAATGTATAAATGCTTAGTTTGACAGTAATATATAAAGACTTAGTTTGACAGTAATATATAAATGCCCAGTTTGACAGTAATATATAAATGCTCAGTTTGACAGAAATATATAAAGACTTAGTTTGACAGTAATGTATAAATACTTAGTTTGACAGTAATATATAAAGACCTAGTTTGACAGTAATATATAAATGCTTAGTTTGACAGTAATATATAAAGACTTAGTTTGACAGTAATGTATAAATGCTTAGTTTGACAGTAATATATAAAGACTTAGTTTGACAGTAATATATAAATGCCCAGTTTGACAGTAATATATAAATGCTCAGTTTGACAGTAATATATAAATGCTTAGTTTGACAGTAATGTATAAATGCTTAGTTTGACAGTAATGTATAAATGCTTAGTTTGACAGTAATATATAAATGCTTAGTTAGACAGTAATGTATAAATTCTTAGTTAGGCAGTAATATATAAATGCTTAGTTAGACAGTAATATATAAAGACTTAGTTTGACAGTAATAAATAAATGCTTAGTTTGACAGTAATGTATAAATGCTTAGTTTGACAGTAATGTATAAATGCTTAGTTTGACAGTAATGTATAAATGCTTAGTTTGACAGTAATATATAAATGCTTAGTTTGACAGTAATATATAAAGACTTAGTTTGACAGCAATAAATAAATGCTTAGTTTGACAGTAATGTATAAATGCTTAGTTTGACAGTAATGTATAATTGCTTAGTTGGACAGTAATATATAAAGACTTAGTTTGACATTAATGTATAAATGCATAGTTTGACAGTAATGTATAAATGCTTTTTAGACAGTAATATATAAAGACTTATTTTGACATTAATGTATAAATGCTTAGTTTGACAGTAATATATAAAGGCTTAGTTTGACAGTAATGTATAAATGCTTAGTTTGACAGTAATGTATAAATGCTTAGTTAGACAGTAATATATAAATGCTTAGTTAGACAGTAATATATAGAGGCTTAGTTTGACAGTAATAAATAAATGCTTAGTTTGACAGTAACGTATAAATGCTTAGTTAGACAGTAATATATAAAGACTTAGTTTGACAGTAATGTATAAATGCTTAGTTTGACAGTAATGTATAAATGCTTAGTTTGACAGTAATGTATAAATGCTTAGTTTGACAGTAATATATAAATGCTTAGTTTGACAGTAATATATAAAGGCTTAGTTTGACAGTAATAAATAAATGCTTAGTTTGACAGTAACGTATAAATGCTTAGTTAGACAGTAATATATAAAGACTTAGTTTGACATTAATGTATAAATGCTTAGTTTGACAGTAATGTATAAATGCTTAGTTAGACAGTAATGTATAAATGCTTAGTTAGACAGTAATATATAAAGACTTAGTTTGACAGTAATGTATAAATGCTTAGTTTGACAGTAATGTATAAAGGCTTAGTTTGACAGTAATATATAAATGCTTAGTTTGACAGTAATGTATAAATGCTTAGATTGACAGTAATATATAAATTCTTAGTTTGACAGTAATGTATAAATGCTTAGTTTGACAGGAATATATAAAGGCTTAGTTTGACAGTAATATATAAAGACTTAGTTTGACAGTAATATATAAATGCTTAGTTTGACAGTAATATATAAATGCTTAGTTTGACAGTAATATATAAATGCTTAGTTTGACAGTAATGTACAAATGCTTAGTTTGACAGTAATATATAGAGACTTAGTTTGACAGTAATGTATAAATGCTTAGTTTGACAGTAATGTATAAATGCTTAGTTGGACAGTAATATACAAAGACTTAGTTTGACAGTATTGTATAAATGCTTAGTTGGACAGTAATATATAAAGACTTAGTTTGACAGTATTGTATAAATGCTTAGTTTGACAGTAATGTATAAATGCTAAGTTGGACAGTAATATATAAAGACTTAGTTTGACAGTATTGTATAAATGCTTAGTTTGACAGTAATGTATAAATGCTTAGTTGGACAGTAATATATAAAGACTTAGTTTGACAGTAATGTATAAATGCTTAGTCTGACAGTATTGTATAAATGCTTAGTTGGACAGTAATATATAAAGACTTAGTTTGACAGTATTGTATAAATGCTTAGTTTGACAGTATTGTATAAATGCTTAGTTTGACAGTAATGTAAAAATGCTTAGTTTGACAGTAATATATAAAGACTTAGTTTGACAGTAATATATAAATGCTCTGTTTGACAGTAATGTATAAATGCTTAGTTTGACAGTAATGTATAAATGCTTAGTTTGACAGTATTGTATAAATGCTTAGTTAGACAGTGATATGCCAGGCAAGTGCCAGGCAATGACCATCTCCAACAAGAGAGAGTCTAACCACCTCCCCTTGACATTCAACGGCATTACCATCGCCGAATCCCCCACCATCAACATCCTGGGGGTCACCATTGACCAGAAACTTAACTGGACCAGCCATATAAATACTGTGGCCACGAGAGCAGGTCAGAGGCTGGGTATTCTGCGGCGAGTGACTCACCTCCTGACTCCCCAAAGCCTTTCCACCATCTACAAGGCACAAGTCAGGAGTGTGATGGAATACTCTCCACTTGCTTGGATGAGTGCAGCTCCAACAACACTCAAGAAGCTCGACACCATCCAAGATAAAGCAGCCCGCTTGATTGGCACCCCATCCACCACCCTAAACATTCACTCCCTTCACCACCGGCGCACTATGGCTGCAGTGTGTGCCATCCACAGGATGCACTGCAGCAACTCGCCAAGGCTTCTTCGACAGCACCTCCCAAACCCGCGACCTCTACCACCTAGAAGGACAAGAGCAGCAGGCACATGGGAACAACACCACCTGCACGTTCCCCTCCAAGTCACACACCATCCCGACTTGGAAATATATCGCCGTTCCTTCATTGTCGCTGGGTCAAAATCCTGGAACTCCCTTCCTAACAGCACTGTGGGAGAACTGTCACCACACTGACTGCAGCGGTTCAAGAAGGCGGCTCACCACCACCTTCTCGAGGGCAAATAGGGATGGGCAATAAATGCTGGCCTCACCAGCGACGCCCACATCCCGTGAACGAATAAAAAAATATATAAAGACTTAGTTTGACAGTAATGTATAAATACTTAGTTTGACAGTAATATATAAAGACCTAGTTTGACAGTAATATATAAATGCTTAGTTAGACAGTAATATATAAAGACTTAGTTTGACAGTAATATATAAATGCTCAGTTTGACAGTAATATATAAAGACTTAGTTTGACAGTAATATATAAAGACTTAGTTTGACAGTAATGTATAAATGCTTAGTTTGACAGTAATATATAAAGACTTAGTTTGACAGTAATATATAAATGCCCAGTTTGACAGTAATATATAAATGCTCAGTTTGACAGAAATATATAAAGACTTAGTTTGACAGTAATGTATAAATACTTAGTTTGACAGTAATATATAAAGACCTAGTTTGACAGTAATATATAAATGCTTAGTTTGACAGTAATATATAAAGACTTAGTTTGACAGTAATGTATAAATGCTTAGTTTGACAGTAATATATAAAGACTTAGTTTGACAGTAATATATAAATGCCCAGTTTGACAGTAATATATAAATGCTCAGTTTGACAGTAATATATAAATGCTTAGTTTGACAGTAATGTATAAATGCTTAGTTTGACAGTAATGTATAAATGCTTAGTTTGACAGTAATATATAAATGCTTAGTTAGACAGTAATGTATAAATTCTTAGTTAGGCAGTAATATATAAATGCTTAGTTAGACAGTAATATATAAAGACTTAGTTTGACAGTAATAAATAAATGCTTAGTTTGACAGTAATGTATAAATGCTTAGTTTGACAGTAATGTATAAATGCTTAGTTTGACAGTAATGTATAAATGCTTAGTTTGACAGTAATATATAAATGCTTAGTTTGACAGTAATATATAAAGACTTAGTTTGACAGCAATAAATAAATGCTTAGTTTGACAGTAATGTATAAATGCTTAGTTTGACAGTAATGTATAATTGCTTAGTTGGACAGTAATATATAAAGACTTAGTTTGACATTAATGTATAAATGCATAGTTTGACAGTAATGTATAAATGCTTTTTAGACAGTAATATATAAAGACTTATTTTGACATTAATGTATAAATGCTTAGTTTGACAGTAATATATAAAGGCTTAGTTTGACAGTAATGTATAAATGCTTAGTTTGACAGTAATGTATAAATGCTTAGTTAGACAGTAATATATAAATGCTTAGTTAGACAGTAATATATAGAGGCTTAGTTTGACAGTAATAAATAAATGCTTAGTTTGACAGTAACGTATAAATGCTTAGTTAGACAGTAATATATAAAGACTTAGTTTGACAGTAATGTATAAATGCTTAGTTTGACAGTAATGTATAAATGCTTAGTTTGACAGTAATATATAAATGCTTAGTTTGACAGTAATATATAAAGGCTTAGTTTGACAGTAATAAATAAATGCTTAGTTTGACAGTAACGTATAAATGCTTAGTTAGACAGTAATATATAAAGACTTAGTTTGACATTAATGTATAAATGCTTAGTTTGACAGTAATGTATAAATGCTTAGTTAGACAGTAATGTATAAATGCTTAGTTAGACAGTAATATATAAAGACTTAGTTTGACAGTAATGTATAAATGCTTAGTTTGACAGGAATATATAAAGGCTTAGTTTGACAGTAATATATAAAGACTTAGTTTGACAGTAATATATAAATGCCCAGTTTGACAGTAATATATAAATGCTCAGTTTGACAGTAATATATAAATGCTTAGTTTGACAGTAATGTATAAATGCTTAGTTTGACAGTAATGTATAAATGCTTAGTTTGACAGTAATATATAAATGCTTAGTTAGACAGTAATGTATAAATTCTTAGTTAGGCAGTAATATATAAATGCTTAGTTAGACAGTAATATATAAAGACTTAGTTTGACAGTAATAAATAAATGCTTAGTTTGACAGTAATGTATAAATGCTTAGTTTGACAGTAATGTATAAATGCTTAGTTTGACAGTAATGTATAAATGCTTAGTTTGACAGTAATATATAAATGCTTAGTTTGACAGTAATATATAAAGACTTAGTTTGACAGCAATAAATAAATGCTTAGTTTGACAGTAATGTATAAATGCTTAGTTTGACAGTAATGTATAATTGCTTAGTTGGACAGTAATATATAAAGACTTAGTTTGACATTAATGTATAAATGCATAGTTTGACAGTAATGTATAAATGCTTTTTAGACAGTAATATATAAAGACTTATTTTGACATTAATGTATAAATGCTTAGTTTGACAGTAATATATAAAGGCTTAGTTTGACAGTAATGTATAAATGCTTAGTTTGACAGTAATGTATAAATGCTTAGTTAGACAGTAATATATAAATGCTTAGTTAGACAGTAATATATAGAGGCTTAGTTTGACAGTAATAAATAAATGCTTAGTTTGACAGTAACGTATAAATGCTTAGTTAGACAGTAATATATAAAGACTTAGTTTGACAGTAATGTATAAATGCTTAGTTTGACAGTAATGTATAAATGCTTAGTTTGACAGTAATATATAAATGCTTAGTTTGACAGTAATATATAAAGGCTTAGTTTGACAGTAATAAATAAATGCTTAGTTTGACAGTAACGTATAAATGCTTAGTTAGACAGTAATATATAAAGACTTAGTTTGACATTAATGTATAAATGCTTAGTTTGACAGTAATGTATAAATGCTTAGTTAGACAGTAATGTATAAATGCTTAGTTAGACAGTAATATATAAAGACTTAGTTTGACAGTAATGTATAAATGCTTAGTTTGACAGGAATATATAAAGGCTTAGTTTGACAGTAATATATAAAGACTTAGTTTGACAGTAATATATAAATGCTTAGTTTGACAGTAATATATAAATGCTTAGTTTGACAGTAATATATAAAGGCTTAGTTAGACAGTAATTTATAAATGCTTAGTTTGACAGTAATATATAAATGCTTAGTTTGACAGTAATATATAAATGCTTAGTTTGACAGTAATGTACAAATGCTTAGTTTGACAGTAATATATAAATGCTTAGTTTGACAGTAATGTATAAAGGCTTAGTTTGACAGTAATATATAAAGCCTTAGTTAGACAGTAATGTATAAATGCTTAGTTTGACAGGAATATATAAAGGCTTAGTTTGACAGTAATATATAAAGACTTAGTTCGACAGTAATATATAAATGCACTGTTTGACAGTAATATATAAATGCTTAGTTTGGCAATAATATATAAAGGCTTAGTTTGACAGTAATATATAAATGCTTAGTTTGACAGTAATATATAAATGCTTAGTTTGACAGTAATGTATAAATGCTTAGTTTGACAGTAATGTATAAATGCTTAGTTTGACAGTAATGTATAAATGCTTAGTTTGACAGTAATATATAAATGCTTAGTTTGGCAGTAATATATAAAGGCTTAGTTTGACAGTAATATATAAATGCTTAGTTTGACAGTAATATATAAATGCTTAGTTTGACAGTAATATATAAAGACTTAGTTTGACAGTAATATATAAATGCTTAGTTTGACACTAATATATAAAGACTTAGTTTGACAGTAATATATAAATGCTCAGTTTGACAGTAATATATAAATGCTCAGTTTGACAGTAATATATAAAGGCTCAGTTTGACAGTAATATATAAATGCTCAGTTTGACAGTAATATATAAAGGCTCAGTTTGACAGTAATATATAAAGGCTCAGTTTGACACTAATATATAAAGACTTAGTTTGACAGTAATATATAAATGCTCAGTTTGACAGTAATATATAAATGCTCAGTTTGACAGTAATATATAAAGGCTCAGTTTGACAGTAATATATAAATGCTCAGTTTGACAGTAATATATAAATGCTCAGTTTGACAGTAATATATAAATGCTCAGTTTGACAGTAATATATAAATGCTTAGTTTGACACTAATATATAAAGACTTATTTTGACAGTAATTTATAAAGGCTCAGTTTGACAGTAATATATAAATGCTCAGTTTGACAGTAATATATAAATGCTCAGTTTGACAGTAATATATAAATGCTCAGTTTGACAGTAATATATAAATGCTCAGTTTGACAGTAATATATAAAGACTTAGTTTGACAGTAATGTATAAATGCTTAGTTTGACAGTAATGTATAAATGCTTAGTTTGACAGTAATATATAAATGCTTAGTTTGACAGTAATGTATAAATGCTTAGATTGACAGTAATATATAAATTCTTAGTTTGACAGTAATGTATAAATGCTTAGTTTGACAGGAATATATAAAGGCTTAGTTTGACAGAAATATATAAAGACTTAGTTTGACAGTAATATATAAATGCTTAGTTTGACAGTAATATATAAATGCTTAGTTTGACAGTAATATATAAAGGCTTAGTTAGACAGTAATTTATAAATGCTTAGTTTGACAGTAATATATAAATGCTTAGTTTGACAGTAATATATAAATGCTTAGTTTGACAGTAATGTACAAATGCTTAGTTTGACAGTAATATATAAATGCTTAGTTTGACAGTAATGTATAAAGGCTTAGTTTGACAGTGATATATAAAGACTTAGTTAGACAGTAATGTATAAATACTTAATTTGACAGGAATATATAAAGGCTTAGTTTGACAGTAATATATAAAGACTTAGTTTGACAGTAATATATAAATGCTCTGTTTGACAGTAATATATAAATGCTTAGTTTGAAAGTAATATATAAAGGCTTAGTTTGACAGTAATATATAAATGCTTAGTTTGACAGTAATATATAAATGCTTAGTTTGACAGTAATGTATAAATGCTTAGTTTGACAGTAATGTATAAATGCTTAGTTTGACAGTAATATATAATTGCTTAGATAGACAGTAATATATAAAGACTTAGTTTGACATTAATGTATAAATGCTTAGTTTGACAGTAATGTATAAATGCTTTTTAGACAGTAATATATAAAGACTTATTTTGACATTAATGTATAAATGCTTAGTTTGACAGTAATATATAAAGGCTTAGTTTGACAGTAATGTATAAATGCTTAGTTTGACAGTAATGTATAAATGCTTAGTTAGACAGTAATATATAAATGCTTAGTTAGACAGTAATATATAGAGGCTTAGTTTGACAGTAATAAATAAATGCTTAGTTTGACAGTAACGTATAAATGCTTAGTTAGACAGTAATGTATAAATGCTTAGTTTGACAGTAATGTATAAATGCTTAGTTTGACAGTAATGTATAAATGCTTAGATTGACAGTAATATATAAAGGCTTAGTTTGACATTAATGTATAAATGCTTAGTTTGACAGTAATATATAAAGGCTTAGTTTGACAGTAATGTATAAATGCTTAGTTTGACAGTAATATATAAATGCTTAGTTAGACAGTAATATATAAAGGCTTAGTTTGACAGTAATAAATAAATGCTTAGTTTGACAGTAACGTATAAATGCTTAGTTAGACAGTAATATATAAAGACTTAGTTTGACATTAATGTATAAATGCTTAGTTTGACAGTAATGTATAAATGCTTAGTTAGACAGTAATGTATAAATGCTTAGTTAGACAGTAATATATAAAGACTTAGTTTGACAGTAATGTATAAATGCTTAGTTTGACAGTAATGTATCAAGGCTTAGTTTGACAGTAATATATAAATGCTTAGTTTGACAGTAATGTATAAATGCTTAGATTGACAGTAATATATAAATTCTTAGTTTGACAGTAATGTATAAATGCTTAGTTTGACAGGAATATATAAAGGCTTAGTTTGACAGTAATATATAAAGACTTAGTTTGACAGTAATATATAAATGCTTAGATTGACAGTAATATATAAATTCTTAGTTTGACAGTAATGTATAAATGCTTAGTTTGACAGGAATATATAAAGGCTTAGTTTGACAGTAATATATGAAGACTTAGTTTGACAGTAATATATAAATGCTTAGTTTGACAGTAATATATAAATGCTTAGTTTGACAGTAATATATAAAGGCTTAGTTAGACAGTAATTTATAAATGCTTAGTTTGACAGTAATATATAAATGCTTAGTTTGACAGTGATATATAAATGCTTAGTTTGACAGTAATGTACAAATGCTTAGTTTGACAGTAATATATAAATGCTTAGTTTGACAGTAATGTATAATTGCTTAGTTAGACAGTAATATATAAAGACTTAGTTTGACATTAATGTATAAATGCTTAGTTTGACAGTAATGTATAAATGCTTTTTAGACAGTAATATATAAAGACTTATTTTGACATTAATGTATAAATGCTTAGTTTGACAGTAATATATAAAGGCTTAGTTTGACAGTAATGTATAAATGCTTAGTTTGACAGTAATGTATAAATGCTTAGTTAGACAGTAATATATAAATGCTTAGTTAGACAGTAATATATAGAGGCTTAGTTTGACAGTAATAAATAAATGCTTAGTTTGACTGTAACGTATAAATGCTTAGTTAGACAGTAATATATAAAGACTTAGTTTGACAGTAATGTATAAATGCTTAGTTTGACAGTAATGTATAAATGCTTAGTTTGACAGTAATGTATAAATGCTTAGATTGACAGTAATATATAAAGGCTTAGTTTGACATTAATGTATAAATGCTTAGTTTGACAGTAATATATAAAGGCTTAGTTTGACAGTAATGTATAAATGCTTAGTTTGACAGTAATATATAAATGCTTAGTTAGACAGTAATATATAAAGGCTTAGTTTGACAGTAATAAATAAATGCTTAGTTTGACAGTAACGTATAAATGCTTAGTTAGACAGTAATATATAAAGACTTAGTTTGACATTAATGTATAAATGCTTAGTTTGACAGTAATGTATAAATGCTTAGTTAGACAGTAATGTATAAATGCTTAGTTAGACAGTAATATATAAAGACTTAGTTTGACAGTAATGTATAAATGCTTAGTTTGACAGTAATGTATCAAGGCTTAGTTTGACAGTAATATATAAATGCTTAGTTTGACAGTAATGTATAAATGCTTAGATTGACAGTAATATATAAATTCTTAGTTTGACAGTAATGTATAAATGCTTAGTTTGACAGGAATATATAAAGGCTTAGTTTGACAGTAATATATAAAGACTTAGTTTGACAGTAATATATAAATGCTTAGATTGACAGTAATATATAAATTCTTAGTTTGACAGTAATGTATAAATGCTTAGTTTGACAGGAATATATAAAGGCTTAGTTTGACAGTAATATATGAAGACTTAGTTTGACAGTAATATATAAATGCTTAGTTTGACAGTAATATATAAATGCTTAGTTTGACAGTAATATATAAAGGCTTAGTTAGACAGTAATTTATAAATGCTTAGTTTGACAGTAATATATAAATGCTTAGTTTGACAGTGATATATAAATGCTTAGTTTGACAGTAATGTACAAATGCTTAGTTTGACATTAATATATAAATGCTTAGTTTGACAGTAATGTATAAAGGCTTAGTTTGACAGTAATATATAAAGACTTAGTTCGACAGTAATGTATAAATACTTAGTTTGACAGGAATATATAAAGGCTTAGTTTGACAGTAATATATAAAGACTTAGTTTGACAGTAATATATAAATGCTCTGTTTGACAGTAATATATAAATGCTTAGTTTGACAGTAATATATAAAGGCTTAGTTTGACAGTAATATATAAATGCTTAGTTTGACAGTAATATATAAATGCTTAGTTTGACAGTAATATATAAAGACTTAGTTTGACATTAATGTATAAATGCTTAGTTTGACAGTAATGTATAAATGCTTTTTAGACAGTAATATATAAAGACTTATTTTGACATTAATGTATAAATGCTTAGTTTGACAGTAATATATAAAGGCTTAGTTTGACAGTAATGTATAAATGCTTAGTTTGACAGTAATGTATAAATGCTTAGTTAGACAGTAATATATAAATGCTCAGTTTGACAGTAATATATAAATGCTCAGTTTGACAGTAATATATAAATGCTCAGTTTGACAGTAATATATAAAGACTTAGTTTGACAGTAATGTATAAATGCTTAGTTTGACAGTAATGTATAAATGCTTAGTTTGACAGTAATATATAAATGCTTAGTTTGACAGTAATGTATAAATGCTTAGATTGACAGTAATATATAAATTCTTAGTTTGACAGTAATGTATAAATGCTTAGTTTGACAGGAATATATAAAGGCTTAGTTTGACAGTAATATATAAAGACTTAGTTTGACAGTAATATATAAATGCTTAGTTTGACAGTAATATATAAATGCTTAGTTTGACAGTAATATATAAAGGCTTAGTTAGACAGTAATTTATAAATGCTTAGTTTGACAGTAATATATAAATGCTTAGTTTGACAGTAATATATAAATGCTTAGTTTGACAGTAATGTATAAAGGCTTAGTTTGACAGTAATATATAAAGACTTCGTTAGACAGTAATGTATAAATACTTAGTTTGACAGGAATATATAAAGGCTTAGTTTGACAGTAATATATAAAGACTTAGTTTGACAGTAATATATAAATGCTCTGTTTGACAGTAATATATAAATACTTAGTTTGACAGTAATATATAAAGGCTTAGTTTGACAGTAATATATAAATGCTTAGTTTGACAGTAATATATAAATGCTTAGTTTGACAGTAATGTATAAATGCTTAGTTTGACAGTAATGTATAAATGCTTAGTTTGACAGTAATATATAAATGCTTAGTTTGACAGTAATGTATAAATGCTTAGTTTGACAGTATATATAATGGCTTAGTTTGACAGTAATATATAAAGACTTAGTTTGACAGTAATATATAAATGCTTCGTTTGACACTAATATATAAAGACTTAGTTTGACAGTAATATATAAATGCTCAGTTTGACAGTAATATATAAATGCTCAGTTTGACAGTAATATATAAAGGCTCAGTTTGACAGTAATATATAAAGGCTCAGTTTGACAGTAATATATAAATGCTCAGTTTGACAGTAATATATAAAGGCTCAGTTTGACAGTAATATATAAAGGCTCAGTTTGACACTAATATATAAAGACTTAGTTTGACAGTAATATATAAATGCTCTGTTTGACAGTGATATATAAATGCTCAGTTTGACAGTAATATATAAAGGCTCAGTTTGACAGTAATATATAAATGCTCAGTTTGACAGTAATATATAAATGCTCAGTTTGACAGTAATATATAAAGGCTCAGTTTGACAGTCATATCTAAATGCTCAGTTTGACAGTAATATATAAAGGCTCAGTTTGACAGTAATATATAAATGCTTAGTTTGACACTAATATATAAAGACTTATTTTGACAGTAATTTATAAAGGCTCAGTTTGACAGTAATATATAAATGCTCAGTTTGACAGTAATATATAAATGCCCAGTTTGACAGTCATATATAAATGCTTAGTTTGACACTAATATATAAAGACTTATTTTGACAGTAATTTATAAATGATCAGTTTGACAGTAATATATAAATGCTTAGTTTGACAGTAATATATAAAGACTTAGTTTGACAGTAATATATAAATGCTCAGTTTGACAGTAATATATAAATGCTCAGTTTGACAGTAATATATAAAGGCTCAATTTGACAGTAATATATAAATGCTTAGGTTGACAGCGCCTCCCTCCCTGGGATCTCTTCCACTGACAAGAACATAAACAACAATTTTGTGGGATCACCATTTCCAAGTTCCCCTCCAAGTCACACGCCATCGCGACTTGGAAATATATCGCCGTTCCTTCATCATCGCTGGGTCAAAATCCTGGAACTCCCTTCCTAACAGCACGGTTGGAGAACCTTCACCACACGGACTGCAGCGGTTCAAGAAGGCGGCTCACCACCACCTTCTCAAGGGCAATGAGGGATGGGCAATAAATGCCGGCCTCGCCAGTGTTGCTGACACCCCGAGAACAAATGAATAAAAGCTTTTATTCCTATTGAATTTACCCGAGAGACTTGGCTGCACTCAGCACAGATCCCCGCTGTCCCAACTTGTGAGATTTGCATGTGTTGCATCTTGGTGTCATTTTCAACCATTTCACAGGATTAACTAATTATTTAATTAACACATTGTTTTGGTGGGGTGATTTCGTGATCTCTGGACTGTGGACTGAAGTCAGTTCCTGTCCAAGCAGACTTGAGGATGTGTGTGTGACTGGGCAGCTGTTTTCATATTCGTTCCATCACCAAGACCGCCTACTTCCACCTCTGTAACATCGCCCATCTCCGCCCCTGCCTCAGCTCATCTGCTGCTGAAACCCTCATTCATGCCTTTGGTAGAATGGACTCGACTATTCCAATGCTCTCCTGGCCGGCCTCCCATCTCCCATCCTCCATAAACTTGAGCTCATCCAAAACTCTGCTGCCCGTATCCTAACTCGCACCAATTCCCGTTCACCCATCACCTCCCTGTGCTCACTGACCTACATTGGCTCCCGGTCCGGGAACACCTCAATTTTAAAATTCTCATCCTTGTTTTCAAATCCCTCCATGGCCTCGCCCCTCCCAATCTCTGTAACCTCCTCCAGCCCTACAACCCCCCGAGATCTCTGTAACTGTTTAGGGAATGGATGTTTTTACCTTTAAGTTTATGTTATTCCACAAGATAATAGAGTTCAAAGGGCATTTATTGGCTTTCATAGGAAATAAGCATAAAATGATAATCATTATTACCAACAACCACAAATATACACTGATAATCATTATTACCAACAACCACACATATACACTGATAACCATTATTACCAACAACCACAAATATACAATGATAACCATTATTACCAACAACCACACATATACACTGATAACCATTATTACCAACAACCACAAATATACAATGATAATCATTATTACCAACAACCACACATATACACCGATAACCATTATTACCAACAACCACAAATATACACTGATAATCATTATTACCAACAACCACAAATATACACTGATAACCAATATTACCAACAACCACACATATACACTGATAATCATTATTACCAACAACCACAAATATACACTGATAATCATTATTACCAACAACCACAAATATACACTGATAACCATTATTACCAACAACCACAAATATACAATGATAACCATTATTACCAACAACCACACATATACACTGATAACCATTATTACCAACAACCACAAATATACAATGATAATCATTATTACCAACAACCACACATATACACTGATAACCATTATTACCAACAACCACACATATACACTGATAATCATTATTACCAACAACCACAAATATACACTGATAATCATTATTACCAACAACCACACATATACACTGATAATCATTATTACCAACAACCACACATATACACTGATAACCATTATTACCAACAACCACAAATATACAATGATAATCATTATTACCAACAACCACACATATACACTGATAACCATTATTACCAACAACCACACATATACACTGATAATCATTATTACCAACAACCACAAATATACACTGATAATCATTATTACCAACAACCACACGTATACACTAATAACCTTTATTATCAACAACCACAAATATACACTGATAACTATTGGTAATAACAATTACACATAAGCTTGAGACATTTATGGTACAAGATTGAAGAATTCACAGGTTTTGAACTCAACAGGATGGCTGGCCAAGCCTTGTCCAGTTCTGAAGTATCTGTTCTAACGTCCCTCTTTTTATACCTTTCACTCTGGCTATGTGAGAATCCTCATGTTTCAAAGCATTACCTCATCCAATTACTGTAGCTGCAATGACTTCAGTTGTAACAAGAATAGGCTCCCAAGCCTGACTATCTATGGCAGGTGCCTTCTCAAGGCTGCAGCCCTACTCTCCTTATCAGCTAATACATTGCCTGACTGGAATCCCTTTGGCTAACTGAACATTGCTAACAGAAACTCACTTAAAAGCTCAGGTTAATGTAAAGAATTTAACCATTTCCTTACAGTAACCTCCTCCAGACCTCAGTACTGGGTCCCTTGTTTTTTGTGATATATATTAATGATTTGGACTTAAATGTAGGGGGCATGATTAAGAAGTTTGCAGATGATACAAAAATTGGCCGTGTGGTTGATAGTGAGGAGGAAAGCTGTGGACTGCAGGAAGATATCAATGGACTGGTCAGGTGGGCAGAAAAGTGGCAAATGGAATTCAATCCAGAGAAGTGTGAGGTAATGCATTTGGGGAGAGCAAACAAGGCAAGGGAATACACAATAAATGGGAGGATACTGAGAGGTGTAGAGGAAGTGAGGGACCTTGGAGTGCATGTCCACAGATCCCTGAAGGTAGCAGGACAGGTAGATAAGGTGGTTAAGAAGGCATAGAAGATAGGAGCAGGAGTAGGCCATTCGGCCCTTCGAGCCTGCTCCGCCATTCAATATGATCATGGCTGATCCTCTATCTCAATACCATATTCCCGCTCTCTCCCCATACCCCTTGATGCCTTTTGTGTCTAGAAATCTATCCAGCTCCTTCTTAAATATATTCAGTGACTTGGCCTCCACAGCCTCCTGTGGTCGAGAATTCCACAGGTTCACCACCCTCTGAATGAAGAAATTTCTCCTCATCTCAGTCCTAAATGTTCTACCCCGTATCCTGAGACTGTGACCCCTTGTTCTAGAACCCCCAGCCAGGGGAAACATCCTCCCTGCATCCAGTCTGTCTAGCCCTGTCAGAATTTCATATGTTTCAATGAGATCCCCTCTCATTCTTCTAAACTCGAGTGAATACAGGCTGAGTCGACCCAATCTCTCCTCATAAGACAGTCCTGCCATCCCAGGGATCAGTCTGGTGAACCTTCACTGCACTCCCTCTATGGCAAGTATATCCTTTCTTAGGTAAGGAGACCAAAACTGCACACAATACTCCAGGTGTGGTCTCACCAAGGCCCTGTATAACTGCAGTAAGACATCCTTGCTCCTGTACTCAAATCCTCTTGCAATGAAGGTCAACATACCATTTGCCTTCCTAACCTGCATGTTTGCTTTCAGTGACTGGTGTACAAGGACACCCAGGTCCCTTTGTACATCAACATTCCCCAATCTATCACCATTTAAATAATACTCTGCCTTTCTGTTTTTCCTTCCGAAGTAGATAATTTCACATTTATCCACATTATACTGCATCTGCCATGAATTTCCCCACTCACTCAACTTGTCTAAATCACCATGAAGCCTCTTTGCATCCTCCTCACAACTCACGATCCCACCTAGTTTTGTGTCGTCAGCAAACTTGGAAATATTACATTTGATTCCCTCATCCAAATCATTGATATATATTGTGAATAGCTGGGGCCCAAGCACTGATCCCTGCGGTACCCCACTAGTCACTGCCTGCCACCCCGAAAAAGACCCATTTATTCCTACTCTCTGTTTCCTGTCTGTTAACCAATTCTCAATCCATGCCAGTATATTACCCCCAATCACATGTGCTTTAATTTTGCACACTAACCTCTTATGTGGGACTTTATCAAAGGCCTTCTGAAAATCCAAATACACCACATCCACTGATTCTCCCTTATCTATTCTACCAGTTACATCCTCAAAAAACTCCACTCGGTTTGTCAAACACGATTTCCCTTTCATAAATCCATGTTGACTTTGTCTAATCCCGTTGATATTTTCTAAGTGTCCTGTTATCACATCCTTTAGAATAGACTCTAGCATTTTCCCTACTACTGATGTTAGGCTAATTGATCTGTAGTTCCCTGTTTTCTCTCCCTCCTTTTTTAAATAGTGGGGTTACATTTGCCACCCTCCAATCTGCAGGAACTGTTCCAGAGTCTATAGAATTTTGGATGATGACAACTAATGCATCCACTATTTCCATGGCTACCTCTTTTAGTACTCTGGGATGCAGATTACCATTCCCTGGGGATTTATCGGCTTTCAGTCCCATTGATTTCTCCAGCACTATTTTTTTACTAACACTAATTTCCTTTAATTCCTCCTTCTCACTCGTCCCTTGGTTCCCTCGCATTTCTGGGAAGTTATTTGTGTTCTCTTCCGTGAAGACAGAACCAAAGTATTTGTTTAATTGCTCTGCCATTTCCTTGTTCCCCATTATAAATTCTCCCGTTTCTGTCTGTAAGGGACCTACATTTGTCCTCACTAATCTTTTTCTTTTTACATACTTGTAGAAGCTTTTACAGTCCACCTTTATGTTCCTTGCAAGTTTACTCTCATACTCTATTTTTCCCCTCTTAATCAATCGCTTGGTCCTTTTTTGCTGAATTCTAAACTGCTCCCAATCCTCAAGCTTGCTATTTTTTCTGGCAACTTTAGAGTCATAGAGTTATACAGCACGGATAGAGGCCCTTCGGCCCATCGTGTCCGCGCTGGCCATCAAGCCCTGTCTAATCTAATCCCATATTCCAGCATTTGGTCCGTAGCCTTGTATGCTATGGCATTTCAAGTGCTCATCCAAATGCTTCTTGAATGTTGTGAGGGTTCCTGCCTCCACAACCCTTTCAGGCAGTGAGTTCCAGACTCCAACCACCCTCTGGGTGAAAAAGTTCTTTCTCAAATCCCCTCTAAACCTCCCACCTTTTACCTTGAATCTATGCCCCCTTGTTATAGAACCCTCAACGAAGGGAAAAAGCTCCTTAGTATCCATCCTATCTGTGCCCCTCATAATTTTGTACACCTCAATCATGTCCCCCCTCAGCCTCCTCTGCTCCAAGGAAAACAAACCCAATCTTCCCAGTCTCTCTTCATAGCTGAAAACAGATGCAAAAAATTCATTTAGAACCCCTCCTACATCTGCCGGCTCCACACACAGATTGCCATTTTTGTCCCTAATGGGCCCTATTTTTTCCCTAGTCATCCTCTTACCCTTAATATACTTATAAAACATCTTAGGATTTTCCTTTATTTTGCTCGCCAGTGTTATTTCATGGCCCCTCCTTGATCTCCTAATTTCTTTTTTAAGTATCCCCCTGCACTTTTTGTACTCCTCTAGGGCTTCCTCCGTCTTTAGCCTTTTGTATCTGCCAAAAGCCCTCCTTTTTTTCCTAATCCATTCTCGTATATCCCCTGACATCCAAGGTTCCCTGGAGTTCTTGGAACCACCCTTGACCTTTACGGGAACATGTTGCCATTGTATGGTCTCAATCTCCCTTCTGAAAGACTCCCATTGCTCCGATGCGGATTTTCCTACAAGCAGCTGATCCCAGTCCATTTTGGCCAGATCCTGCCTTATCCTATTAAAATCGGCCTTCCCCCAAATTAGAACCTTTATTTCCGGCCCCTCCCTGTCCTTTTCCATGACCACCTTAAATCTCACCGAATTATGGTCACTGTCACCAAAGTGCTCACCTACTAGCACTTCTTCCACTTTATATGACTCCCCTTTGGATCTAATACTATCCTTAATTTCTTTTGTTAGCCATGGTTGGGCCACTTTTCCTTTTGTGTTTTTGCGCCAGAAAGGAATGTATAATTGTTGCAATTCATGCAATTGTTCCTTAAACGTTAGCCATTGCCTATCCACTGTCATGCCTTTTAATGAAGCTCCCCAATCTATCACATCCAACTCACTCCTCATACCTTCGTAGTTTCCTTTGTTTAGATTTAGGACCCCAGTTTCGGATTGGACTACTTCACTTTCCATCTTAATGAAGAATTCTATCATGTTATGGTCACTCTTCCCTAAAGGACCCCACACAAGATTATTAATTAACACCTTCTCATTGCACAATACCCAATCTAGGATAGCCTGTTCCCTAGTTGGCTCCTCAACTTACTGGTCTAAATAACCATCTCATACACACTCCAGGAATTCATCCTCCACAGTATTATTGCTGATTTGGTTTGGCCAGTCTATATGTAGATTAAAGTCACCCATGATCACTGTAGTATGCTTGTTACATGCATCTCTAATTTCCTGTTTGATCCCATCCCCTACGTCACTACTGTTTGGAGGCCTATAGACAACTCTCACCAGTGTTTTCTGCCCCTTGGTGCTTCTTAACTCCATCCAGACTGATTCTATATCTTGATTTTCTGAGCCAATATCCTTCCTCACTAATGCTCTGATTTCAGGGGGGGGGGGGGAAGAGAGAGGAGGGGGGGCACATAGAGGTGAGCCCGAGTCTGGGGGGAATCACCCAGCTGTGGACTCCGGCCCAGTGCCCCCGATGGAGAGCACTTTTTTATTCGTTCATGGGATGTGGGCGTCGCTGGCGAGGCCGGCATTTATTGCCCATCCCTAATTGCCCTCGAGAAGGTGGTGGTGAGCCGCCTTCTTGAACCGCTGCAGTCCGTGTGGTGAAGGTTCTCCCACAGTGCTGTTAGGAAGGGAGTTCCAGGATTTTGACCCAGCGACAATGAAGGAACGGCGATATATTTCCAAGTCGGGATGGTGTGTGACTTGGAGGGGAACGTGCAGGTGGTGGTGTTCCCATGTGCCTGCTGCTCTTGTCCTTCTAGGTGGTAGAGGTCGCGGGTTTGGGAGGTGCTGTCGAAGAAGCCTTGGCGAGTTGCTGCAGTGCATCCTGTGGATGGTACACACTGCAGCCACGGTGCACTGGTGGTGAAGGGAGTGAATGTTTAGGGTGGTGGATGGGGTGCCAATCAAGTGGGCTGCTTTGTCCTGGATGGTGAACTTGGGTTTGCCAGTGATGCCTCCAGTAGTCCAATATCCCAACACTCACTGTCTGGGCTCACACATGAAGAACGGCCAAGGGTGAGGCACTGAACGTAAGATCTCGAATCTCAACGAGGAGTCAGCGCCATCAGAGGGGAGAATAAACGCACTGTAGATTTAAAAACTGATGATTTAAACTCTGCTGCAAGAGCTTAAGGTCAAACTAACCGAGTCACTAACCTGCACAATGACCTCTGTGCTCACCTGTTCTGCGATCTCAAGAATTCTTGCTTGGATCAACAGATATGGTGAAAATAACGAAGCATTAACAACAACTTACATTTATATTGTGCCTTTAACACAGTTAAACGTCCCAAGCCGTGTCACAGGAGCAATTAGAAGCATAGAAGGTAACAGCAAGGAAGGAGGCCATTTGGCCCATCGAGTCCGTGCCGGTTCTACGCAACAGCAATCCAGCTAGTCCAACTTCCCTGCCCTTTCTCAGTAGCCCTGCACATTTTTTCGTTTCAAGTACTTATCCAGTTCCCTTTTGAAGGCCATGATTGAATCTGCCTCCACCACCCCCTCGGGCAGTGCATTCCAGATCCTGACCACTCGCTGTGTAAAAAAGTTTTTCTTCATGTCACCTTTGGTTCTTTTGCCAATCACCTTAAATCTGTGTCCTCTGGTTCTTGACCCTTCCGCCAATGGGAACAGTTTCTCTCTATCTACTCTGTCTGGACCCTTCATGATTTTGAATACCTCTATCAAATCTCCTCTCAACCTTCTCTGTTCCAAGGAGAACAATCCCAGCTTCTCCAGTCTATCCATGTAACTAAAGTCCCTCATCCCTGGAATCATTCTAGTAAATCTCTTCTGCACCCTCTCTAAGGCCTTCACATCCTTCCTAAAGTGCGGTGCCCAGAACTGGACACAATACTCCAGTTGTGGTCGAACCAGTGTTTTATAAAGGTTCATCATGACTTCCTTGCTTTTGTACTCTATGCCTCTATTTATAAAGCCCAGGATCCTGTATGCTTTTTTAACCACTTTCTCAACCTGCCCTGCCACCTTCAACGATTTATGCACATACACACCCAGATCCCTCTGTTCCTCCACCCTTTTTAGAATTGTGCCCTATAGTTTATATTGCCTCTCCTCATTTTTCCTACCGAAATGTATCACTTCGCATTTTTCTGCGTTAAATTTCATCTGCCCTGTGTCCGCCCATTCCACCAGCCTGTCCATATCCTCTTGAAGTCTATCACTATCCTCCTCACTGTTCACTACCCTTCCGAGTTTTGTGTCATCCGCAAATTTGGAAATTGTGCCCTGTACTCCCAAGTCCAAGTCATTAATATATATCAAGAAAAGCAGTGGTCCTGGTACTGACCCCTGGGGAACACCACTGTACACCTCCCTCCAGTCCGAAAAACAACCGTTCACCACTACTCTCTGTTTCCTGTCCTGTAGCCAATTCTGTATCCATGCTGCCACTGTCCCCTTTAATAGCAAGCCTACCATGTGGCACTTTATCAAACGCTTTTTGAAAATCCATATACACTGCATTGCCCTCATCTACCCTCTCTGTTACCTCATCAAAAACTTCTATCAAGTTGGTTGAACACAATTTGCCTTTAACAAATCCGTGCTGGCTTTCTCTAATCAATCCACACTTGTCCAAGTGACTGTTAATTCTGTCCCGGGTTATTGTTTCTGAAAGTTTCCCACCACCGAGGTTAAACTGACTGGCCTGTAGTTGCTGGGTTTATCCTTACACCCTTTTTTGAACAAGGGTGTAACATTTGCAATTCTCCAGTCCTCTGGCACCACCCCCATATCGAAGGATGTTTGGAAGATTATGGCCAGTACTTCCGCAATTTCCCCCCCTACTTCCCTCAGCAACCTAGGATGCATCCCATCCGGACCGGGTGACTTATCTATTTTAAGTACAGCTAGCCTTTCTAGTACCTCCTCTTTATCAATTTTTAGCCCAGTATCCAGTATCTTAACTATGTCTTCCTTTACCGAGACTCTGGCAGCATCTTCTTCCTTGGTAAAGTCCTCATTTAATATCTCAGCCATGCCCTCTGCCTCCATGAGTAGATCTCCTTTATGGTCCCTAATCGGCCCCACCCCTCCTCTTACTACCCGTTTATTGTTTACATGCCTGTAGAAGACTTTTGGATTCCCTTTTATGTTGGCCGCCAGTCTATTCTCATACTCTCTCTTTGCACCTCTTATTTCCTTTTTCACTTCCCCTCTGAACTTTCTATATTCAGCCTGGTTCTCACTTGTGTTATCAACCTGACATCTGTCATACGCCCCTTTTTCCTGCTTCATCTTACTCTCTATCTCTTTCATCATCCAGTGAGCTCTGGCTTTAGTTGCCCTACCTTTCTCCCTTGTGGGAATGTACCTAGACTGTACCTGAACCATCTCCTCTTTAAAGGCTGCCCACTGTTCAATTACAGTTTTTCCTGCCAATCTATGATTCCAATTTACCCGGGCCAGATCTGTTCTCATCCCACTGAAATTGGCCCTCCTCCAATTGAGTATTTTTACTTTAGAGTCGTCAAAGTCCTTTTCCATAGCTATTCTAAACCTTATGATACTATGATCGCTGTTCCCTAAATGCTCTCCCACTGACACTTGCTCCACTTGGCCCGTCTCATTCCCTAGAACCAAATCCAGCAATTCCTCCTTCCTCATTGGGCCGGAAATGTACTGGTCAAGAAAGTTCTCCTGAACACATTTCAAAAATTCCTCCCCCTCTTTGTCCCTGATTATTACTATCCCAGTCTATATTAGGATAGTTGAAATTCCCTGTTATCACTACTCTGTGGTTCTCGCACCTCTCTGTAATTTCCCTGCAAATTTATTCCTCTATCTCCTTCCCACTAGTTGGTGCTCGATAGAATACACCCAGTAGTGTAATGGCACCTCTATTGTTCCTTAACTCTAAGCAAATAGATTCTGTCCTTGACCCCTCCAGGACATCCTCTCTCTCCAGTACTGCGATATTCTCCTTAATCAATACTGCCACCCCCCCTCCTTTCTTTCCTTCCCTGTCTTTCCTGAACATCTTGTATCCAGGAATATTTAGTACCCAATCCTGCCCTTTTTTAAGCCAGGTCTCTGTTATCGCCACAACATCATATTCCCATGTGGCTCTTTGTGCCTGAAGCTCTCCAACCTTGTTTACCACACTTCGTGCATTTATACACATGCACTGCAAACCCATATAGACTTTCTTGTACTCTCTTTCGGTCTGACCCCATCTAATACGTTACTGTTTTTTACTCTAGTGCTATCCTTCTCTACTGATCCTTTGTGCCCCTTGTTTCCCCTTTTCAATGTTACATCCTGGTGCCCATCCCCCTGCCAAATTAGTTTAAACCCCTCCTCCCCCCACAGCACTAGCGAACCTCCCCACAGAACTATGAAACAAAATTTGACACCGAGCCACATAAGGAGATATTATAAGGAGTTAGGTGGTTATCTTATGAGGAAAGGTTGGACAAGTTGGGCCTGTACACACTGGAGTTTAGAAGAATGAGAGGTGATCTTATTGAAACATATAAAATCCTGAGGGGACTAGAAGGGGTAAATGCTGAGAGGATGTTTCCCCTTGTGGGAGAGACTAGAACTAGGGGCCACAGTTTAAAAATAAGGCGGAGATGAGGAGAATTTTTTTCTGAGGGTGGTGAGTCTGTGGAACTCCCTTCCCCAGAGAGCGGTGGAGGCAGGGTCATTGGATATTTTTAAGACTGAGTGAGAGAGATTCCTGATTAACAAGGGAGTCAAAGGTTATAGTAGGTAGACGGGAAAGCAGGGTTGAGATCACAATCAGATCAGCCATGATCTTATCGAATGGCAGAGCAGGCTCGAGGGGCCGAATGGCCTACTCCTCACAATTCGTATGTTCGTCGGACAGGTGACCAAAAGCTTGGTCAAAGAGGTAAGTTTCAAGAAGCGTCTTAAAGAAGGAGAGAGAGGCGGAGAGGTTTAGGGAGGGAATTCCAGAGCTCAGGGCCCAGGCGGCTGAAGGCACGGCCGCCAATGGTGGAGCGATTAAAATCGGGGATGCGCAAGAGGCCAGAATTGGAGGAGCGCAGGGATCTCGGAGGGTTGTAGGGCTGGAGGAGGTTACAGAGATAGGGAGAGGGCGAGGCCACAGAAGAATTTGGATCAATTCTTGATTTAAGAAACAGGTAGAGGGGGTTTGGGGGAGGAGCAGGGCTGAGAGTTCGTCCAGGGAGCACACAGCTGGTAAAGTGAGGTCAGCAGTAAGATGATCTCTTTACGACACGGTGACTCCTGTCGCAGAGACCGACCAGCTGTGATCCCATCGGGATCTAAACTGAGTTTCGGGCTGGAATTTTTTTTAAAATTCGTTCATGGGATGTGGGCATCGCTGGCGAGGCTGGCATTTATCGCCCATCCCTAATTGCCCTTGAGAAGGTGGTGGTGAGCCGCCTTCTTGAACCGCTGCAGTCCGTGTGGTGACGGTTCTCCCACAGTGCTGTTAGGAAGGGAGTTCCAGGATTTTGACCCAGCGACGATGAAGGAACGGCGATATATTTCCAAGTCAGGATGGTGTGTGACTTGGAGGGGAACGTGCAGGTGGTGTTGTTCCCATGTGCCTGCTGCTCTTGTCCTTCTAGGTGGTAGAGGTCGCGGGTTTGGGAGGTGCTGTCGAAGAAGCCTTGGCGAGTTGCTGCAGTGCATCCTGTGGATGGTACACACTGCAGCCACAGGGCGCCGGTGGTGAAGGGAGTGAATGTTTAGGGTGGTGGATGGGGTGCCAATCAAGCGGGCTGCTTTATCTTGGATGGTGTCGAGCTTCTTGAGTGTTGTTGGAGCTGCACTCATCCAAGCAAGTGGAGAGTATTCCATCACACTCCTGACTTGTGCCTTGTAGATGGTGGAAAGGCTTTGGGGAGTCAGGAGGTGAGTCACTCGCCGCAGAATACCCAGCCTCTGACCTGCTCTCGTAGCCACAGTATTTATATGGCTGGTCCAGTTAAGTTTCTGGTCAATGGTGACCCCCAGGATGTTGATGGTGGGGGATTCGGCGATGGTAATGCCATTGAATGTCAAGGGGAGGTGGTTAGACTCTCTCTTGTTGGAGATGGTCATTGCCTGGCACTTATCTCGCGAATGTTGCTTGCCACTTATGAGCCCAAGCCTGGATGTTGTCCAGGTCTTGCTGCATGCGGGCTCGGACTGCTTCATTATCTGAGGGGTTGCGAATGGAACTGAACACTGTGCAATCATCAGCAAACATCCCCATTTCTGACCTTATGATGGAGGGAAGGTCATTGATGAAGCAGCTGAAGATGGTTGGGCCTAGGACACTGCCCTGAGGAACTCCTGCAACAATGTCCTGGGGCTGAGATGACTGGCCTCCAACAACCACTACCATCTTCCTTTGTGCTAGGTATGACTCCAGCCGTTGCAACTGGGTGCTTCAAACCTACCTGTTGGTGAGCAGCGGGTAATTGTTCCATTTCTGCAACTACAGAAAGAAAATCTTTCAAAGTAAGAAAAATAATTTTAAATATTTGTAATTAACAGATCTCCCAGACATTGCTTATGGTAAATCAGAGCATTGAGAGGACTGGAGCATGAAACCAATGTGTTAATCTGCTGATAACGGCAACCTGTGTCTAATCTGTTCAAAGTGGAACACGAGGTCACTTAGAGTGTAATTGTTGTTTGGCAGATCCTGAGGTCAGTGAGAGTGTAATTATATCTCTGTAGATCCCGCGGACCAATCCTCCCCTTCCCCTCCCCCCGGACCCTCCCCCTCCCCGGACCTCCATTGGACCCTCCCCCTCCCCCTCCCCCTCCCCCAGGCCGACCCTCCTTCCTGCTTCCTGCCAAGTTTTTGTTTTCTTTTTTTATCCATTCTGGGGATGTGGGCTGCCCATCCCTACTTGCCCTGAGAAGGTGGTGATGCAACTGCGTGGCCACTTCAGAAGGACAGTTAAGAGTCAGCCGCGTTGGTGTGGGACTGGAGTCACATATAGGCCAGAAAACTTTTCTGTCTTGCTCCTGTTAAGCTCCAGATTTCCCATCCTTTTCACTCTTCCTCCTGCCTGAATCCTCAGTGTATCGAAATCAAATCTCGCCCTCTCCTACTCCAACCCGAGACCCAAGCTTGGTGTCACCTGACGGCTGCTTCCGCAAGGACCTCATCTTCTCTCCCACTCTTCCCCGGCCTTTGCCGGTGTCCTGCACTGTGGGCCTCGGCCCTACACCGAGGCCTCTCCATTCGACCAAAGTATTTGCCTTCCTTCCTTTATTATTCATTCTCGGGATTGTGGGCATCACTGGCAAGGTTGGCATTTATTGCCCGCTCCTAGTTGCCCTGAGAAGGTGGTGGTGGGCCTTCTTGAACTGCTGGTAGTGGTTTTGATACAACTGATTGACTTACTGGGTCACTTCAGAGGGCACGTTGCTGTGGGCCTGGAGTCACATATAGGCCCAGACCGGGTAAGGACGGCAGGTTTCCTTCCCTAAAGGGACATTAGTGAACCAGTTGGGTTTTTACAACAATTCAACAGTTTCATGGTCACTTTTACTGATCCGGCTTTTTATTTCCAGAATATTTGTTAAACTGAATTGAAATTCTCAGGCTGCCCAGGTTGCCCTCTGTTCACCAACGCTTTCCATCTTTCCGTTTCTAGAGTTAGACGCTCACTTTGTAATTATTGGCGAAGTCCCTCGGCTAATGGAGAGACCGAAGATGGCGCCCAAGGAGAGGGAGGTGAGCGTGGCGGTCAGCAACTTCCTGCTCTGCGCCGTGGCCCTGATGGCGGCTTATCGTGCACGGAAGGTCAGTCCTCGCAGCGCAATCAATGACCTTTGACCTGGGGATCCGCGCCACCCTCTGCGCTGTGTGTCTGATCAGGGCGCTTACATCGAGTCTACAGCACAGAAACAGGCCATTCGGCCCATCAGGTCCATGCCGGTGTTTATGCTCCACACGAGCCTCCTCCCTCCCTACTTCATCTCACCCTATCAGCATATCCTTCTATTCCTTTTTCCCCCATTTGTTTATCGAGCTTCTCCTTAAATGCGTCTATGTTAGTCACCTCAACTACTCCTTGTGGGAGCGAATTCCACATTCTCACCACTTTCTGGGTAAATACATTTTTCCTGAATTCCCGATTGGATTTATTAGTGACTATCTTATATTTATGACCTCTAGTTCTGGTCTCTCCCACAAGTGGAAACATTTTCTCTACGTCTACCCCATCGAACCCTTTCATAATCTTAAAGACCTCTATCAGGTCACCCCTCAGTCTTCTCTTTTCTAAAGAGCCCCAGCCTGTTCAGCCTTTCCTGATAGGTATAATCTCTCAGTTCTGGTATCATCCTTGTGAATATTTTTTGTACCCTCTCCAATACCTCTGTAATTATAATCCTTTTTATAATATGGTGACCAGAACTGTTCACAGTACTCCAAGTGTGGTCTAACTAAGGTTAGGAACATAGGAACAGGAGTAGGCCATTCAGCCCCTCATGCCTGCTCCACCATTTGATAAGATCATGGCTGATCTGTGATCTAACTCCATATACCTGCCTTTGGCCCATAGCCCTTAATACCTTTGGTTGCCAAAAAGCTATCTATCTCAGATTTAAATTTCGCAATTGAGCTAGTATCAATTGCCGTTTGCGGAAGAGAGTTCCAAACTTCTATCTCCCTTTATGTGTAGAAATGTTTTCTAATCTCGCTCCTGAAAGGTCTGGCTCTAATTTTTAGACTGTGCCCCCTACTCCTAGAATCCCCAACCAGCAAAAATAGTTTCTCTCTATCCACCCGATCCGTTCCCCTTAATATCTTATAAACTTCGATCAGATCACCCCTTAACCTTCTAAACACTAGAGAATACAACCCCAATTTGTGTAATCTCTCCTCATAACTTAACCCTTGAAGTCCGGGTATCATTCTAGTAAACCTACGCTGCACTCCCTCCAAAGCCAATATGTCCTTCCGAAGGTGCGGTGCCCAGAACTGCTCACAGTACTCCAGGTGCGGTCTAACCAGGGTTTTGTACAGCTGCAGCATAACTTCTGCCCCCTTGTACTCCAGTCCTCTAGATATAAAGGCCAGCATTCCATTAGCCTTATTGATTATTTTCTGCACCTGTTCATGACACTTCAATGATCTATGTACCTGAACCCCTAAGTCCCTTTGGACATCCACTGTTTTTAACTTTTTACCATTTAGAAAGTACCCTGTTCTATCCTTTTTTGATCCAAAGTGGATGACCTCACATTTGTCTACATTGAATTCCATCTGCCACAGTTTTGCCCATTCACCTAATCTATCAATATCCCTTTGTAATGTTATGTTTCCATCTACACTGCTTACAATGCCACCAATCTTTGTGTCATCGGCAAACTTAGATATGAGACTTTCTATGCCTTCATCTAAGTCGTTAATTAATATTGTGAATAATTGAGGCCCCAAGACAGATCCCCGCGGGACTCCACTAGTCACATCCTGCCAATGTGAGTACCTACCCATTATCCCTACTCTCTGTCGCCTTTCACTCAGCCAACTTCCTAATCAAGTCCGTACTTTTCCCTCGATTCCATGGGCTTCTATCTTAGCTAACAGTCTCTTATGTGGGACCTTATCAAATGCCTTCTGGAAGTCCATATAAATAACATCCATTGACATTCCCCTGTCCACTACTTTAGCCACCTCTTCAAAAAACTCAATCAGGTTTGTCAGGCACGACCTACCTTTCACAAATCCATGCTGGCTCTCCCTGATTAACTGAAAATTCTCGAGGTGTTCAGTCACCCTATCCTTAATTATAGACTCCAGCAATTTCCCCATAACAGATGTTAGGCTAACTGGTCTATAATTCCCTGGTTTTCCTCTCTCTCCTTTCTTAAAAAGTGGAGTGACGTGCAATTTTCCAATCTAGAGGGACAGTTCCTGAATCTAGAGAACTTTGAAAGATTATAGTTAGGGCATCTGCAATGTGCTCACCAACTTCCTTTAAAACCCTGGGATGGAAACCATCTGGTCCTGGGGATTTGTCACTCTTTAGTGATATTATTTTCTTCATTACTGTTGTTTTATTTATGTTAATTTTATCGAGTCCCTGTCCCCGATTCAATATTAGTTTTCTTGGGATTTCCGGCATGCTATCCTCTTTTTCTGCTGTAAATACTGACGCAAAGTAATTATTCAACATGTCCGCCGTTTCCCCATTGTCAATGACAATATCCCCACTTTCAGTGTTTAAGGGGCCAACACTGCTCCTGACCACCCTCTTTTTCCTAATATAACTATAAAAGTTCTTCGCATTGGTTTTGATATCCCTTGCGAGTTTCTTTTCTTACTCTCTTTTTGTAGCTCTTACTATCTGTTTTGTGACCCTTTGTTGATCTTTGTATCTTTCCCATTCGCCAGGATCTGTGTCATTTTTTGCCTTTTTGTCCGCCCTTTCCTTATGTCTTATACTGTCCCTTACCTCTTTAGTTGTCCATGGCTGTTTTTTTTGGCAAGTAGAATTCTTGCCCCTCAGGCGTATAAACCGATTCTGTATCACGTTAAATGTTTCTTTAAACATTTCCCACTGATCATCAGTCGTTTTACCCATTAACAGATTTGCCCACTTTACTGTGGACAGTCTCTGTCTCATCCCATTGAAGTCGGCCTTACCCAAGTCTAGAATCTTAGCAGCTGATTCACTTTTTTCCCTTTCAAACGCTACATTGAACTAGGTCATATTATGATCGCTATTGGATAGATGTTCACGCACAGTTAAGCTGTTAACTAAATCTGGTTAATTACTCATTACTAAATCTAGTATGGCTTGCCCCCTTGTTACCTCTAGGACATACTGCTGTAGAAAACTATCCCTCTAGAAATGAACCCCAGTGCTTGGTTTGTTTTTTATGGCCTTATTAACCTGCGTCACTACTTTTAGTGATTTGTGTATCTGTACCCCCAGATCTCTCTGCTCCTCTACCCCATTTAGACTCTTATTATCCAAGTTTGTGACCTCCTTATTCTTCCTACCAAAATTCACCACCTCACACTTACCTATATTGAAATTCATTTGCCGATTACACGCCCATTCTGCCTGTTTATTAATATCTTCTTGCATTTAACGTATTCTTCCTGTGTATTAATGACACCCCACAATTTGGTGTCGTCCGAAAATGTTGTGGTAAAATGGTAAAAGGATTTGATAGGGTAGATACTGAGAAACTATTTCCTCTGATGGGGGAATCCAGAACTAGGGGCCATAAATATAAGATAGTCACCAATAAATCAAATAGGGAATTCAGGAGAAACTTCTTTACCCAGAGAGTGGTGAGAATGTGGAACTCGCTCCCACAAGGAGCAGTCGAGGTGAATAGTGTAGATACATTTAAGGAGAAGCTCGATAAACACATGAGGGAGAAAGGAATAGAAGGATATGCTGATAGGGTGAGATGAAGTAGGGAGGGAGGAGGCTCGTGTGGAGCATAAACACCGGCATGGACCAGTTGGGCCGAATGGCCTGTTTCTGTGCTGTGAAATTCCATGTAATTCTGTGATAATTAAATTAGAGCTCGGCCGTTCAGGGGTGAAATCAGGAAGCACTTCTTCACACAAAGGGGAGTGGAAATCTGGAACACTCTCCCCCCATGCTGGGGGTCATTTGGAGCTTTTGAGACTGAGATCGATAGATTTTTGTTGGGTGAGGGTATCGAGGGATATGGAGCAACGGGGGGGTAAATGGAGTTGAGGTACAGATCAGCCATGGTCTAATTGAATGGCAGAACAGGCTTGAAGGGCTGAATATCCTCATTTTGTGCCTATGTTCGTAACAACATGGTCTTGGTATAAGATGCATCGCAGAGCTCCGTTCCCCCCTCCTCCTCCCCACCGCGCAGCTCA
Source organism: Heptranchias perlo (assembly GCF_035084215.1). Lineage (NCBI taxonomy): Eukaryota > Metazoa > Chordata > Chondrichthyes > Hexanchiformes > Hexanchidae > Heptranchias > Heptranchias perlo. The sequence goes on along the minus strand of NC_090326.1, from coordinate 169,012,604 downwards.
GCGGCTAAACACACCGACCGGTGTTACCTGCGAGTTGGTGATGAAGGACTCGTGGCAATAAAAGATAAGGTAAATGGTGGCCAGGCGGAAGAGTTGCGACCCGTTGCCGAGCACCCAGATGGGGAGTCGGCCTTGTGTCCTGCCCGCCTCCTGATGGGAGGACCAGGATTAAGAACGTAAGAAATAGGAGCAGGAGTAGGCCATTCGGCCCCTTCGAGCCTGCTCCACCATTCAATCAGATCATGGCTGATCTTTGGCCTCAACTCCACTTTCCTGCCCGATCCCCGTATCCCTCGATTCCCCTTCAGTCCAAAATAAGAACATAAGAGCTTAACATTAAGTGCTTGGTGATGAAGAATCCTGGGGGTAGATGGAGTTGAGGGACTGTTTGGCCATGATCTGATTGAATGGGCGGAACAGGCTCGAGGGGCTGAATGGCCTCCTCCCCCTCCTATCTTGGACATCTAGGCAAGTTGATAAGGCGGTTAAGAAAGCATGTGGGATACTTGGCTTTGTAAACAGGGGCATTGAATACTAAAACAAGGAAGTCATGCTAAACCTTTACAAATCACTGGTGAGGCCTCAGCTGGAATATTGTGTTCAATTCTGGGCACTGCACTTTTGGAAGGATGTCAAGGCCTTAGAGAGGGTGCAGAAGAGGTTTACCAGAATGGTACCAGGGCTGAGGGACTTCAGTTATGTGGAGAGATTTGTTAAAGGAAAATCGTGTTTGACTAACTTGATTGATTTCTTTGATGAAGTAACGGAGAGGGTTGATGAGGGGAGTGCGGTTGATGTTGTGTATATGGACTTTCAAAAGGCATTTGATAAAGTGCCACATAATAGGCTTGTTAACAAAATTAAAGCCCGTGGGATTAAAGGGACAGTGGCAGCGTGGACACAAAATTGGCTAAGAGACAGAAAGCAGAGAGTAGTGGTGAACAGTTGTTTTTCAGACTGGAGGGAGGTATACAGTGGTGTTCCCCAGGGGTCAGTATTAGGACCACTGCTCCTGGACTTGGGTATAGAGGGTATAATTTCAAAGTTTGCAGATGACACGAAACTCGAAAAAGTAGTCAACAATGTGGAGGACAGTAACAGACATCAGGGGGACACAGACTGGTGAAATGGGCAGACACATGGCAGATGGAATTTAACGCACAGAAGTGTGAAGTGATGCATTTTGGTAGGAAGAATGAGGGGAGGCAATATAAACTAAATGGTACAATTTTAAAGGGGGTGCAGGAACAGAGAGACCTGGGGGTGCACATACACAAATCTTTGAAGGTGGCAGGACAAGTTGAGAAGGCTGTTAAAAAAGCATATGGGATCCTGGGCTTCATTAATAGAGGCATAGGGTACAAAAGCAAGGAAGTTATACTAAACCTTTATAAAACACTGGTTAGGCCACAGCTGGAGTATTGTGTTCAATTCTGGGCACCACACTTTAGGAAGGATGTTAAGGCCTTAGAGAGGGTGCAGAAGAGATTTACCAGAATGGTGCCAGGGATGAGGGACTTCAGTTATGTGGATAGACTGGAGAAGCTGGGATTGTTCTCCTTAGAGCAGTGAAGGTTAAGGGGAGATTTGATAGAGGTGCTCAAAATCATCAACGGTTTTGATAAAGTAAATAAGGAGAAACGGTTTCCATTGGCAGAAGGGTCGGTAACCAGAGGACACAGATTTAAGGTGATTGGCAAAAGAGCCAGAGGGGAGATGAGGAAACATTTTTTTACGCAGTGAGTTGTAATGTTCTGGAATTCACTGCCTGAAAAGGCGGTGGAAGCAGATTCAATAATAACTTTCAAAAGAGAACTGGATAAATACTTAGAGTCATAGAGTCATACAGCATGGATAGAGGCCCTTCGGCCCATCGTGTCCGCGCCGGCCATCAGCCCTGTCTACTCTAATCCCATATTCCAGCATTTGGTCCGTAGCCTTGTATGCTATGGCATTTCAAGTGCTCATCCAAATGCTTCTTGAATGTTGTGAGGGTTCCTGCCTCCACAACCCTTTCAGGCAGTGAGTTCCAGACTCCAACCACCCTCTGGGTGAAAAAGTTCTTTCTCAAATCCCCTCTAAACCTCCCGCCTTTTACCCTGAATCTATGTCCCCTTGTTATAGAACCCTCAACGAAGGGAAAAAGCTCCTTAGTATCCATCCTATCTGTGCCCCTCATAATTTTGTACACCTCAATCATGTCCCCCCTCAGCCTCCTCTGCTCCAAGGAAAACAAACCCAATCTTCCCAGTCTCTCTTCATAGCTGAAGCGCTCCAGCCCTGGTAACATCCTGGTGAATCTCCTCTGCACCCTCTCCAAAGCGATCACATCCTTCCTGTAGTGTGGCGACCAGAACTGCACACAGTACTCCAGCTGTGGCCTAACCAGTGTTTTATACAGCTCCATCATAACCTCCTTGCTCTTATATTCTATGCCTCGGCTAATAAAGGCAAGTATCCCATATGCCTTCTTTACCACCTTATCTACCTGTTCCGCCGCCTTCAGGGATCTGTGAACTTGCACACCAAGATCCCTCTGACCCTCTGTCTTGCCTAGGGTCCTCCCATTCATTGTGTATGGGAGGACCCTAGACTTGAAGGGAAAAAATTTGCAGGGCTATGGGGAAAGAGCAGGGGAGTGGGACTAATTGGACAGCTCTTTCAAAGAGCTGGCACAGGCTCGATGGGCCAAACGGCCGCCTCCTGTACTGTACCTACTATGATACTATTAAGCTGGGATTGTTCTCCTTAGAGCAGAGATGGTTAAACACGAGACCTAATAGAGGTATTCAAAATGATGAGGAGTTTTGATAGAACAAGTCGGGAGAAACTGTTTCCAGTGGCAGGAGGGTCGGTAACCAGAGGTCATAGATTTAAAATAATTGGCAAAAGACCTAGAGGGGAAATTAGGAGAATTTTTTCACAGAGGGTTGCTGAGATCTGGAACTCACGTCCTGAAAGGGGTAGTGGAAGCAGATTCCATGGGAACTTTCAAAAGGCAATTGGACATGTACTTGAAGAGGGCTAATTTGCAGGGTTATGGGGAAAAAGCTGGGGCGTGAGACAAAATTGGACAGCTCTTTCAAAGAGCCAGCACAGGCTCGATGGGCCGAATGACCTCCTTCTGTGCTGGAAGATTCTACGGCATAGGTTCGGCCGGCCATCACGTGGCAAGCTGCCTTGTGTGGGTCCGTCCTCCTCGTTGGAGACAGCTGTCCATCAGGTGGCCCACACTATGGGGAGACTCAGTTGTAAGAACAATCACCAAGCTGAGAACCAGTGGTAGAGCATGAAGATGAAGAGGGGGCTGGCGCGGTGGGGGAGTGCCGGGTGCCTTGAACGTCTTGTGTGTTGTTTTCTCAGGTGAACCTGGGCTCGGCGGCTGGGTTCCTCATGCAGGCCTGCGCGGGCTTCCTGGGCAGCATCTACTCCTGCAGCCAGGCCCCGTCGGCCCTCCTCACCCAGTGTCAGCGAGAGATGCACCGGGTGGCCACGGTAATCGGGCTGCCCCTCCTTTCGTTCGGCTTCCACTGGCTGAACGGCGACCGTCTGGCGGCGAACTCGGCGGTGACCGGTGGGATCGTGGCCGCGGCCTGCTCCGACTACCTGGGGGAGGAGAGCCGGGAGCTGGCGGTCAGGACGGCCATCGCTGCGCCCCTGCTCTCCGTCCTGGCCGTCTGCATTTTCACCGCCAACCTCTGTGGCGTGGCGGTCAGCCTGTCCGGCGTGGTGAGGGAGATCGGGCCGGGCCGGCTGCTGGGCTTGAAGAAGGCCGACCTCCTGAACTTCCTGCTGACCTCTGGGATCGTGGCCTTGCAGCGGGCTCTGGACACGCAGCACCGGGCAGGGGCGGCCTGAACCAACTCCTGTCTCCCCTCCCCGTCACTGTCTCCATCACCGTCTGCTGACTCACGTCTCCCATCGCCCATCACCGTCTCCCATCGCCCGTCCCCGTCTCCCATCGCCCTTCCCCGCCCCCCTTCGCCCGTCACCCATCGCCTGTCCCCCATCCCCCATCCCCCGTCCCCATCGCCTGTCCCCCATCCCCCATCCCCCGTCCCCATCGCCTGTCCCCCATCCCCCATCCCCCGTCCCCATCGCCTGTCCCCCATCCCCCATCCCCCGTCCCCATCGCCTGTCGCCATCTCCTGTCACCATCTCCCGTCGCCATCTCCTGTCTCCCGACACCTGTCGCCATCGCCGTCTCCGTCTGCCATCGCCGCTTCCCATCTCACGACACCCATCGCCTGTTGACGTTGCCTTCGCCGGCGCCTTCCCCCGTCCGCCATCAACTGTCACTGTCATTGTCACCCTCACCCTCACTCTTTACCGCCCCTCGTCTACCGTCACCACCACCATGGGAACTGATACTTCGACACCATCAGTGTGGGGGAGGGGGCAGAATGACCCCCGACCCTTGACCTCGAAGGTGTCACACATGGATACCGTAGTGAAGTTGACCATTACCGACACCAGCCTGTAATGTGCTCACCAAAGAGTCTGCGCTGTCAGGAGAGGAGGGGAGGAGAGTGACCAAACGTCAGTACGATGGACTCTCCGAGAGTCTCTGTGAGTTCAGAGCAATGAGATGAGAGCCTTGGTGAATTCACAGCAGGAGATTATCGCACAGGATTTAGTGCAGTGTCACTGCATCCCGAGATTTAGTTGGTTTCAATCACCAAGTTATAGATTTGTTGCATATCGAGTGTGTTTTCCCTCTGTGCCTCGCTCCGTGATTTTCCGTTCCTGTTATTCGCAGTAGGTGAGGGCTGCTCGAAACTGTGGAGTGAATTCACTCCCAGTTGCTAGTTGACTGCAGGTTGGCGATCGAAGGCTGAGATGGAAAATGGAAAACATTGCTCTGGGTGTCATTGCAGAATGGACAGAGCTTTACTCTGTATCTAACCCGTGCTGTACCTGCCCTGGGAGTGTTTGATGGGACAGTGTAGAGGGAGCTTTACTCTGTATCTAACCCGCGCTGTACCTGCCCTGGGAGTGTTTGATGGGACAGTGTAGAGGGAGCTTTACTCTGTATCTAACCCGCGCTGTACCTGCCCTGGGAGTGTTTGATGGGACAGTGTAGAGGGAGCTTTACTCTGTATCTAACGCGCGCTGTACCTGCCCTGGGAGTGTTTGATGGGACAGTGTAGAGGGAGCTTTACTCTGTATCTAACCCGCGCTGTACCTGCCCTGGGAGTGTTTGATGGGACAGTGCAGAGGGAGCTTTACTCTGTATCTAACCCGCGCTGTACCTGCCCTGGGAGTGTTTGATGGGACAGTGTAGAGGGAGCTTTACTCTGTATCTAACCCGTGCTGTACCTGCCCTGGGAGTGTTTGATGGGACAGTGCAGAGGGAGCTTTACTCTGTATCTAACCCGTGCTGTACCTGCCCTGGGAGTGTTTGATGGGACAGCGTAGAGGGAGCTGTACTCTGTATCTAACCCGTGCTGTACCTGCCCTGGGAGTGTTTGATGGGACAGTGTTTTTTTTCATTCGTTCACGGGATGTGGCCGTCGCTGGCAAGGCCAGCATTTATTGCCCATCCCTAATTGCCCTTGAGAAGGTGGTGGTGAGCCGCCTTCTTGAACCGCTGCAGTCCGTGTGGTGACGGTTCTCCCACAGTGCTGTTAGGAAGGGAGTTCCAGGATTTTGACCCAGCGACAATGAAGGAACGGCGATATATTTCCAAGTCGTGATGGTGTGTGACTTGGAGGGGAACGTGCAGGTGGTGTTGTTCCCATGTGCCTGCTGCCCTTGTCCTTCTAGGTGGTAGAGGTCGCGGGTTTGGGAGGTGCTGTCGAAGAAGCCTTGGCGAGTTGCTGCAGTGCATCCTGTGGATGGTGCACACTGCAGCCACAGTGCGCCGGTGGTGAAGGGAGTGAATGTTTAGGGTGGTGGATGGGGTGCCAATCAAGCGGGCTGCTTTATCTTGGATGGTGTCGAGCTTCTTGAGTGTTGTTGGAGCTGCACTCATCCAAGCAAGTGGAGAGTATTCCATCACACTCCTGACTTGTGCCTTGTAGATGGTGGAAAGGCTTTGGGGAGTCAGGAGGTGAGTCACTCGCCGCAGAATACCCAGCCTCTGACCTGTTCTCGTGGCCACAGTATTTATATGGCTGGTCCAGTTAAGTTTCTGGTCAATGGTGACCCCCAGGATGTTGATGGTGGGGGATTCGGTGATGGTAATGCCGTTGAATGTCAGGGGGAGGTGGTTAGACACTCTCTTGTTGGAGATGGTCATTGCCTGGCACTTATCTGGCGCGAATGTTACTTGCCACTTATGAGCCCAAGCCTGGATGTTGTCCAGGTCTTGCTGCATGCGGGCTCGGACTGCTTCATTATTTGAGGGGTTGCGAATGGAACTGAACACTGTGCAGTCATCAGCGAACATCCCCATTTCTGACCTTATGATGGAGGGAAGGTCATTGATGAAGCAGCTGAAGATGGTTGGGCCTAGGACACTGCCCTGAGGAACTCCTGCAGCAATGTCCTGGGGCTGAGATGATTGGCCTCCAACAACCACTACCATCTTCCTTTGTGCTAGGTATGACTCCAGCCACTGGAGAGTTTTCCCCCTGTTTCCCATTGACTTCAATTTTACTGGGGCTCCTTGGTGCCACACTCGGTCAAATGCTGCCTTGATGTCAAGGGCAGTCACTCTCACCTCACCTCTGGAATTCAGCTCTTTTGTCCATGTTTGGACCAAGGCTGTAATGAGGTCTGGAGCCGAGTGGTCCTGGCGGAACCCAAACTGAGCATCGGTGAGCAGGTTATTGGTGAGTAAGTGCCGCTTGATAGCACTGTCGACGACACCTTCCATCGCTTTGCTGATGATTGAGAGTAGACTGATGGGGCGGTAATTGGCCGGATTGGATTTGTCCTGCTTTTTGTGGACAGGACATACCTGGGCAATTTTCCACATTGTCGGGTAGATGCCAGTGTTGTAGCTGTACTGGAACAGCTTGGCTAGAGGCGCAGCTAGTTCTGGAGCACAAGTCTTCAGCACTACAGCTGGGATGTTGTCAGGGCCCATAGCCTTTGCTGTATCCAGTGCACTCAGCCGTTTCTTGATATCACGTGGAGTGAATCGAATTGGCCGAAGACTGGCTTCTGTGATGGTGGGGATATCGGGAGGAGGCTGAGATGGATCATCCACTCGGCACTTCTGGCTGAAGATGGTTGCAAACGCTTCAGCCTTGTCTTTTGCACTCACGTGCTGGACTCCACCATCATTGAGGATGGGGATGTTTGCAGAGCATCCTCCTCCCGTTAGTTGTTTAATTGTCCACCACCATTCACGACTGGATGTGGCAGGACTGCAGAGCTTTGATCTGATCCGTTGGTTGTGGAATCGCTTAGCTCTGTCTATAGCATGTTGCTTCCGCTGTTTAGCATGCATGTCGTCCTGAGTTGTAGCTTCCAGGTTGGCACCTCATTTTTAGGTACGCCTGGTGCTGCTCCTGGCATGCTCTTCTACACTCCTCATTGAATCAGTGTAGAGGGAGCTGTACTCTGTATCTAACCCCTGCTGTACCTGACCTGGGGGTGTTTGATGGGACAGTGTAGAGGGAGCTTTACTCTGTATCTAACCCGTGCTGTACCTGCCCTGTGAGTGTTTGATGGGACAGTGTAGAGGGAGCTTTACTCTGTATCTAACCCGTGCTGTACCTGCCCTGGGAGTGTTTGATGGGACAGTGTAGAGGGAGCTTTACTCTGTATCTAACCCGTGCTGTACCTGCCCTGGGAGTGTTTGATGGGACAGTGTTTTTTTTCATTCGTTCACGGGATGTGGCCGTCGCTGGCAAGGCCAGCATTTATTGCCCATCCCTAATTGCCCTTGAGAAGGTGGTGGTGAGCCGCCTTCTTGAACCGCTGCAGTCCGTGTGGTGACGGTTCTCCCACAGTGCTGTTAGGAAGGGAGTTCCAGGATTTTGACCCAGCGACAATGAAGGAACGGCGATATATTTCCAAGTCGTGATGGTGTGTGACTTGGAGGGGAACGTGCAGGTGGTGTTGTTCCCATGTGCCTGCTGCCCTTGTCCTTCTAGGTGGTAGAGGTCGCGGGTTTGGGAGGTGCTGTCGAAGAAGCCTTGGCGAGTTGCTGCAGTGCATCCTGTGGATGGTGCACACTACAGCCACAGTGCGCCGGTGGTGAAGGGAGTGAATGTTTAGGGTGGTGGATGGGGTGCCAATCAAGCGGGCTGCTTTATCTTGGATGGTGTCGAGCTTCATGAGTGTTCTTGGAGCTGCACTCATCCAAGCAAGTGGAGAGTATTCCATCACACTCCTGACTTGTGCCTTGTAGATGGTGGAAAGGCTTTGGGGAGTCAGGAGGTGAGTCACTCGCCGCAGAATACCCAGCCTCTGACCTGTTCTCGTGGCCACAGTATTTATATGGCTGGTCCAGTTAAGTTTCTGGTCAATGGTGACCCCCAGGATGTTGATGGTGGGGGATTCGGTGATGGTGATGCCGTTGAATGTCAGGGGGAGGTGGTTAGACACTCTCTTGTTGGAGATGGTCATTGCCTGGCACTTATCTGGCACGAATGTTACTTGCCACTTATGAGCCCAAGCCTGGATGTTGTCCAGGTCTTGCTGCATGCGGGCTCGGACTGCTTCATTATTTGAGGGGTTGCGAATGGAACTGAACACTGTGCAGTCATCAGCGAACATCCCCATTTCTGACCTTATGATGAAGGGAAGGTCATTGATGAAGCAGCTGAAGATGGTTGGGCCTAGGACACTGCCCTGAGGAACTCCTGCAGCAATGTCCTGGGGCTGAGATGATTGGCCTCCAACAACCACTACCATCTTCCTTTGTGCTAGGTATGACTCCAGCCACTGGAGAGTTTTCCCCCTGATTCCAATTGACTTCAATTTTACTGGGGCTCCTTGGTGCCACACTCGGTCAAATGCTGCCTTGATGTCAAGGGCAGTCACTCTCACCTCACCTCTGGAATTCAGCTCTTTTGTCCATGTTTGGACCAAGGCTGTAATGAGGTCTGGAGCCGAGTGGTCCTGGCGGAACCCAAACTGAGCATCGGTGAGCAGGTTATTGGTGAGTAAGTGCCGCTTGATAGCACTGTCGACGACACCTTCCATCACTTGCTGATGATTGAGAGTAGACTGATGGGGCGGTAATTGGCCGGATTGGATTTGTCCTGCTTTTTGTGGACAGGACATACCTGGGCAATTTTCCACATTGTCGGGTAGATGCCAGTGTTGTAGCTGTACTGGAACAGCTTGGCTAGAGGCGCAGCTAGTTCTGGAGCACAAGTCTTCAGCACTACAGCTGGGATGTTGTCGGGGCCCATAGCCTTTGCTGTATCCAGTGCACTCAGCCGTTTCTTGATATCACGTGGAGTGAATCGAATTGGCCGAAGACTGGCTTCTGTGATGGTGGGGATATCGGGAGGAGGCTGAGATGGATCATCCACTCGGCACTTCTGGCTGAAGATGGTTGCAAACGCTTCAGCCTTGTCTTTTGCACTCACGTGCTGGACTCCACCATCATTGAGGATGGAGATGTTTGCAGAGCTTCCTCCTCCCGTTAGTTGTTTAATTGTCCACCACCATTCACGACTGGATGTGGCAGGACTGCAGAGCTTTGATCTGATCCGTTGGTTGTGGAATCGCTTAGCTCTGTCTATAGCATGTTGCTTCCGCTGTTTAGCATGCATGTCGTCCTGAGTTGTAGCTTCCAGGTTGGCACCTCATTTTTAGGTACGCCTGGTGCTGCTCCTGGCATGCTCTTCTACACTCCTCATTGAACCAGTGTAGAGGGAGCTGTACTCTGTATCTAACCCCTGCTGTACCTGCCCTGGGGGTGTTTGATGGGACAGTGTAGAGGGAGCTTTACTCTGTATCTAACCCGTGCTGTACCTGCCCTGTGAGTGTTTGATGGGACAGTGTAGAGGGAGCTTTACTCTGTATCTAACCCGTGCTGTACCTGCCCTGGGAGTGTTTGATGGGACAGTGTAGAGGGAGCTTTACTCTGTATCTAACCCGTGCTGTACCTGCCCTGGGAGTGTTTGATGGGACAGTGTAGGGACAATGTAGAGTGAGCTTTACTCAGCATGTAACTGTGGTATCTGCCCTGGGAGTGTATGATGGGAAACTGAGGGGAAAGTGTTCCGTTTTTCAGCATTGACATCTCTCACTTTAATGAACACGATGTGGAGATGCCGGTGATGGACTGGGGTTGACAATTGTAAACAATTTTACAACACCAAGTTATAGTCCAGCAATTTTATTTTAAATTCACAAGCTTGTGAATTTAAAATAAAATTGCTGGACTATAACTTGGTGTTTTTAATGAACACAGAATCTGCCCCCTCTCCAAAACACGATAGGGGAGTTGAGGGCGGTTACTTTGCTGCACCAGTTTTGGGAGCGGGGTGCTCTACCACACAATCGCACCAACCTCCCCCGTTTACTTTTCCACCTAACCGAAAGAACAAGACATTTGTCACGAGCTGACCTTTCACAGCATAAATGCAGGGACATCTTGGGAATGACAGCAAGCTGAGTGAGAACAGAGGCCCGTTGTTCAGGGCGTTGAACTGAGGTGGCCTCTAATCCATTGCACTCGCATGACTTCCCACATAGCCTGCCCTTGATGAAAAGTCATCGACCTGAAACGTTAACTCTGTTTCTCTCTCCATAGATGCTGCCTGACCTGCTGAGTGTTTCCAGCATTTTCTGTTTTTATTTCAGATTTCCAGCACCCACAGTGTTTTCCTTTTGCTTTCATGTCCTTGGTCCTTGTTGTGTTGCTGGGGGATTGAGTTGGGGAAAGATTCAGTCGGAAGGGTACGTAGAATTGAAAAAAGAAAGAACTTGCATTTATGCAGCACCTTTCACCACCTCAGGATGTCGCAAAGTGCTTTACAGCCAATTAAGTATCTTTGAAGTGTCGTCACTGTAGTAATGTAGGAAATGCAGCATCCAGTGTGTCCTAACCAATAATTCTCCCTCAACCAACATCACTAAAACAGATTATCTGGTCATTACTTCATTGCTGTTTGTGGGATCTTGCTGTGCGCAAATTGGCTGCCGCGTTTCCTACATTATAGCAGTGACTGCACTTCAAAAGTACTTCATTGGCTGTAAAACGCTATGGGATGTCCTGAGTTTGTGATAGGCGCCATATAAATGCAAGTCTTTCTTTCTAATCTCGGTTGACGTTTCAATCCTGAGGGAATGCTGCACTGCCAGGAAGTGCTGTCCTTCCAATGAGATGTTGGTCTGCCTGTCCAGGCGGATGAACAAAAATCCCATGGCACTATTCAAAAATATTCCCGGTGTCTTGGCCAATATTTATCTCTCAACCAACACCATCAAAGCAGAGTAACTGGTTATTTATCTCAACACTATTTGTGGGACCTTGCTGTGCGCAAATTGGCCTACATAACAACAGTGACTACACTTCAAAAGCATTAGCTGTGAAGTGCTTTGGGGACATCCTGAGGTCGTGAAACCCTCATCCGTGCCTTTTGTTACCTCCAGACTGGACTATTCCAATGCTCTCCTGGCCGGCCTCCCATCTTCCACCCTCCATAACCTTGACCTCCTCCAAAACTCTGCTGCCCGTATCATTAACTCGCACCAAGTCCCGTTCACCCATCGCCCCTGTGCTCGCTGAACTACATTGTCTCCCAGTCCACCAATGTCTCGATTTTAAAATTCTCATCCTTGTGTTCAAATCCCTCCATGGCCTCTCCCCCTCCCTATCTCTGTCACCTCCTCCAGCCCTACAACCCTCCGACATCTCTGGGCTCCTCCAATTCCGGCCTCTTGTGCATCCCCGATTTTTATCATTCCACCATTGGCCCTAAGCTCTGGAATTCCCTCCCTAAACCTCTCTGCCTCTCTCCTCCTTCAAGACACGATGGGTCGAATGGCCCCTTCTGTGCTGTATCTTTTCTATGGGTCTATGATCCTTAGACCCTCCTTAAAACCTACCTCTTTGACCTGTCCTAATATCTCCTTCATTGGCTTGATGTCTAATTTTGTCTGATAATCGCTCCTGTGAAGCACCTTGGGACGTTTTACTACATTAAAGGCGTGATATAAATGCAAGTTGTTGAGAGGTACTGTAGAATTGTGAGTTCTTTCTTTAAATGCCTTTTCACCGCCTCGCCTTAGCTATTTTCATGCCCTAAAGTTTTCCACCTGCGTCACTGAGACGATTTCTGTACATCATCCACCAGTTTTCATCTCTTTCCACCTGTTCAAAATCTGTTAGCCGTCCATTAAACCCATTAACTATCTCTGTGACTGGAGTCTACATTCTCCGCTCGACCGTCCTTCCCTTCCCTTCACTTCCCTTCACTTTGTACAGTCCTATTAGGGGCCTCGCCTACCTTCCAGTTCTGACAAGGAGTTGCACCCAAAACATTCACCTGTCCTGTCTTTTCTTGATTTTAGATGCTCACTGTGTATTTCCTTTTATAATGTTTGGTACATGCAAATTGTTAATAGAACACTAGATGGCCCCCCCCTGTTGGAGTAAGCACATTGTAGCAATTGAGCTTCTCCTGTATTACTTTTGTTGTTCTTTGACCAGAATGTTGCAGAGTTTTGGAAATAAAAAGTTAGTTACCATCACCCCAATGTGAGTGTTTATTTGGACGTAAGATTTTTTTCTTGAATTGTAATTACCAGCAGTTGCAGGCTTTTTTTTTGACTGGGGAGCGGAGGCACCACAGGGTGACTGCTGCCTGTACAACTCCCCTTTCCCAGTAAGGGATTCAATGCCTTCAGGAAAGTAGGGTACAAACTGGTGATTAGAAATGTATAACTCAATATACCAGGACATCCGGTATAATTTGTGGGTTTAAAAATATCTTCTGACACGTTGTTATTTTCAGTGGAAAATTAATGTGAATATATATAATCCAAGGACTGTGTGCTTATCTCAGAATCAGAGACTGGTGAAATGAGCCGGCCAAGCCTCCATCTGCTCTGCCATCGTGAACTCGAGGGAGGCTTTACGATTACAAGCAAACTCATGCATTCAGTTGTTATGGGGGAATGTTATATTTGGCGTTGCATTTGCAGTCCAACATATAGCGTCTCAGGCTGGAATTTTTTTTTTTATTCGTTCACGGGATGTGGGCGTCGCTGGCAAGGCCGGCATTTATTGCCCATCCCTAATTGCCCTTGAGAAGGTGGTGGTGAGCCGCCTTCTTGAACCGCTGCAGTCCGTGTGGTGACGGTTCTCCCACAGTGCTGTTAGGAAGGGAGTTCCAGGATTTTGACCCAGCGACAATGAAGGAACGGCGATATATTTCCAAGTCGGGATGGTGTGTGACTTGGAGGGGAACGTGCAGGTGGTGTTGTTCCCATGCGCCTGCTGCTCTTGACCTTCTAGGTGGTAGAGGTCGCGGGTTTGGGCGGTGCTGTCGAAGAAGCCTTGGCGAGTTGCTGCAGTGCATCCTGTGGATGGTGCACACTGCAGCCACAGTGCGCCGGTGGTGAAGGGAGTGAATGTTTAGGGCAGTGGATGGGGTGCCAATCAAGCGGGCTGCTTTATCTTGGATGGTGTCGAGCTTCTTGAGTGTTGTTGGAGCTGCACTCATCCAGGCAAGTGGAGAGTATTCCATCACACTCCTGACTTGTGCCTTGTAGATGGTGGAAAGGCTTTGGGGAGTCAGGAGGTGAGTCACTCGCCGCAGAATACCCAGCCTCTGACCTGCTCTCGTAGCCACAGTATTTATATGGCTGGTCCAGTTAAGTTTCTGGTCAATGGTGACCCCCAGGATGTTGATGGTGGGGGATTCGGCGATGGTAATGCCGTTGAATGTCAAGGGGAGGTGGTTGGACTCTCTCTTGTTGGAGATGGTCATTGCCTGGCACTTATCTGGCGCGAATGTTACTTGCCACTTATGAGCCCAAGCCTGGATGTTGTCCAGGTCTTGCTGCATGCGGGCTCGGACTGCTTCATTATTTGAGGGGTTGCGAATGGAACTGAACACTGTGCAGTCATCAGCAAACATCCCCATTTCTGACCTTATGATGGAGGGAAGGTCATTGATGAAGCAGCTGAAGATGGTTGGGCCCAGGACACTGCCCTGAGGAACTCCTGCAGCAAGAGTACATAGGGAGAAACCGTTTACGGTGGCAGAAGGGTCGATAACCAGAGGGCACAGATTTAAGGTGATTGGCAAAAGAACCAGAGGCGGCACGAGAACTGTTTACACCCAGTGAGTTGTTACGATCTGGAATGCGCTGCCTGAAAGGGCGGTGGAAGTGGATTCAATCGTAACTTTCAAAAGGGAATTGGATAAACACTTGAAAAGTATTTGCAGGGCTGTGGGGAAAGAGCAGGGGGGGAAGTGGGACTAATTGGATAGCTGTTTCTCGAGGCAGTACAAAGAAGGTTCACTCGGTTAATCCTGGGGATGAGGGGGCGAACATATGAGGAAAGGTTGAGTAGATTGGGACTCTACTCATTGGAGTTCAGAAGAATGAGAGGTGATCTTATTGAAACATATAAGATTGTGAAGGGGCTTGATCGGGTGGATGCGGTAAGGATGTTCCCAAGGATGGGTGAAACTAGAACGAGGGGGCATAATCTTAGAATAAGGGGCTGCTCTTTCAAAACTGAGATGAGGAGAAACTTCTTCACTCAGAGGGTGGTAGGTCTGTGGAATTTGCTGCCCCAGGAAGCTGTGGAAGCTACATCATTAAATAAATTTAAAACAGAAATAGACAAGTTTCCTAGAAGTGAAGGGAATTGGGGGTTACGGGGAGCGGGCAGGAAATTGGACATGAATTTAGATTTGAGGTTAGGATGAGATCAGCCACGATCTTATTGAATGGCGGAGCAGGTTCGAGGGGCCGATTGGCCTACTCCTGCTCCTGCTCCTATCTCTTATGTTTCAAAGAGCCAGCACAGGCAGGATGGGCCGAATGGCCTCCTTCTGTGCTGCATCATTCTATGAAATCAGAGGGTCAGATCGTCCACAGGTGAGAAAGAACACAAAATGCATTGATCCTGCATGACCATTCTTAAATACTCACCTTTAAAGGGTGGGGCTGGGGCGAATTGAAGACCGGCACTAATTATTATTAATGAATGAAAAACGTTTTACTCCACAGACTTTCAGTGACGTCATCGCGAGTTAAACCCGCCCCTCTCCACCAACCACAGCCAGGATGGAAGCATCCAATCAGAGCGCGGCGTTGCCCTCGGTGGGTTCGTCCCTGCCTCTCTCTTTCCCCCTCCGGTAAGTACGGCTCGCCGCGATTGGCGGCCGGGAGTAAGGCGGCGTCCGATAGGAGGGATCGGGTCGGCGTGCGTCACAGAAGGAGGAGACGAAAAGAAGAAGAAAAACAAAGATGGCGGGCTGAGGCTGAGCTTTCCCCCGTCGGCTGCTTGTGAGGGGGGGGGAGGCGGAAAAAAAAATCACAAGAGTGCAAGGGAAATAATTTTAAAATAAATTTACCACAGAAAAATATATTTTAGAAACTTACCTTAAATTTAAAGAAAATTTTTTTTTTTTTTGGGAAAAAACCCCCCCCCACGAATTAAAAAAAAAATGTCGGCGGTGGAAGAGAGAGAACCGGCGCCCGCGGCTTCCTCGGCGGCGGCGGCGGGAGGTCTGGGCGGCGGCGGTGGTGGTGGTGGTGGTGGTGGAGGAGCGGCGGCAGCGGCGGCGATGATGATGGCAGCGGCGGCGGCGGCCTCGGGCCCGTCCGACTCCCTCCATCACGGCGCGTCCCAGGAGATCAATCACCCGGAGCTGGAGGAAGGGCCGAGCTCGAAGAAACGGGCCCGGCTGGAGGCCGAGTCGTCGTCGTCGTCGTCGGCGGCGGCCGGGTCGGGGTCGGGGTCGGCGGCGGCAACCACGGCGGCCAAGGCCGGGAATGAGAACAAGCTGGAGGAGAGGCTGTACTCGGTGCTGTGCTGCACCGTCTGCCTGGACCTGCCCAAGGCTTCAGTCTACCAGGTACACACAACCCAACCCGAGCCGAGCCAGTGCGGTAACAGCCTGTACCCGCACTGCTGCTGCCACCATCCCAGCCAGATAGATATTTAATAAATAAATAAAAAATCTCGCATCAAAAATACTGCTTTAAAATATCGTTTAAATTCTCCATGCACCATTTTAATCCCCTTATCAGTGTAGAAGCACAGGCTGTGCCATCTGACTGGACTGATCAGGTACCCAATGTGTTACATCTTTAAATAAAAAATCTATAATGTTTTATTTTAATACATATTAGATATAAAATATTGTCATCATGGGAGTGCAACACTTCACAGAGCACTGTACAAGATCATTTGCAATATAATTGTGTGTGTGTGTGTGTGAGAGCCTGTCTAATTGTGTATACCCGTGTGATATGTTTTATAAATGTGATTGAAATAATCACATGTAAAATGTAGTCACATAATTACGCAATCATCTATGTAAAATTAGTTTTATATATTTATACACGTGTAGTGTCGGTACATTATTTGAATCCTTGATGATTTGTATTGTCTGAAGAGATATGGGGTGGGTGGGCGGTGGATGTTAATGTTTGTCAAAGCTGGCATCTTTTGACAATGAGCTTCACTCCTTGCAACTGTCGATCTACCAAATAGGTAGAATGGACGGACCCAACATTATCTATATACGTGTGTGTTCATGGCAGAATACTGGGGAACCTCAGAAGGACTCTTTAATGCTGATCCTATTCTTGACGTGCAATGTGGTGGGGGTTGCTTGATATTTTTTTTCTTCTTCGTTCGTAGCGAAACACACTCTGTTGCCTGCCACTTGAGAGGGAGGGGGCAGGTCTAGCATCGTAATGTTACTGTTTGATGTTGCGTCTGATGCCAGTTGCTTCACTGGCGGTCATGACACTTTGACCGACCGAGTCCACTCAAGGTAATGGCCGATTCTCTAGGCCGCTCACTTTAAATAAAACTAAAGGCTGCAACATATGTTTAACCGTATGTTCTTTGTGGGGGGCGAAAAAAGTTCACGGATATTTCGGTCTGAGACCAATATCTCAAGCTTTACAACCTCATCGGTAACCCTTTTGATCGAATGCCCTTGTAACTCGCTCACGGCCATCGATTATTCATTCTGTACATGTATTATAAAGGTAGTTTATAGTCTGGTTGGATTTGCAAAAAGGCAGGTGGCTGTTAGTGTTTGAAGATCAGCTGTATTAATAAAACAGGTTGGGTTCACATTACAGTCATTGTGATAAACGTCATGTTTGTGTAATCCCACTTCAAGCACAGCTGCTGTTTCTCTACTTATATGGATGTGCATAGTTCCCTTGTAGTTAGATATTGATTCAGGGGCTTGGTGGTGATGGTGGTGAATCTATCCTTTTGCAGAGAACAGTGTCACAGCATTAGATTTTTTTGTGGTAAGGGGGAAAAAATGATCTCTTGAAAGAAAAGGAGAGGAAATGTGAATCAAGGGAGGTCTTGTTTGCTGAGAATTGTCACTTCATTGGTTTCTCTCCATTTAGAACCTAACTGCAGCAATTCCAAAGCAGACCAGCAGCACTGCATCAGACATTGAGTGCTTCATTACATGCCGTATTATTAACCCTTCTCGACACCTGCCGAGGCACGGTTGCAGCAAAACCCCACACCATCAAGATTGCAGTTATTTTAAGTTTCCAAAAATCTTTAGATTAAAAAAAAATTGCTGTATGGAACTTTAAATTGCTCAGTTTCATCATTTTGAAAGAGGTAATCAGCAAAAAAACTCTTTCCGTCTTGTGATTTGGTGTGTGTGTGTAAACTGACAATCCTAATGCTTAATGTGTTAATCTAGTAGTGGGATTGAGGCAGGGCTGTACCGCCTGTCTGGATCCACTGGGGGGAAGGGTGGTTGGGAGGAGGAAATGAAAGGAGCTGTTGTATTAGAAACAAATACTGGTACTCCACAGTGCAGTCAGATTGCCGTCCTGCGATTCAGAGACCGAGGTGAAATAATGCAGATGGATCCATTGTTGTAAAATTGGAGGATTGGCTGCTTTCTAGAGATTTACTTGAGGCTTCTATCAGTTCGTTTATATAAATTTAAATGCCTGCTGCACAGGAGTAGAAATAGTACTGCCATTAAAATTAGAGATCAGGCAAAGGCGTTTGTTTATATTTAGCTGCTTTGATTGTAAAATCCGCTGTGGAGGAGGATCTTCAATGTTGCTGTGCTTCCTACCCTATGCCCATCCCCCTCATCTTTTATCTTCCATCTTGTCTTCTCTGGATTTGCCGAAGAAGAATTTGAATTCAGGATTAATCAGCTTTATTCTGTATACCGTTTCCTCATTCGTTGGATTATCGTAAAATGAAATTAGTGTTGTAATTTAGTTCCTGACGTCGGACAGAGCTTGACATTGAGTGTGCAGGTGCAAATGCCAGCAAGTTGTGAAAATAAAGCCAGAACTTGTGTGCTTAAAAATAGCACAACAGAACACTACATTGTCATAACAGCAGTGGCCAAACTTTCTAGAGTGATGATTCGAGTTTGACCAACCAACCATTTAGCACAGTCCCCCTAATCGGGAAGTACAATTAAAATATTTCAGAGAAGACTTCTGATCCAGCACTGCAACAAGCTTAAGATTTATACAACCCTAAATGCAGCCGGTAATCATTAGTGTTCTTGCCTCAGTGGCCATTTCCCTTTTGGACTGCCTCCTGCATCTGTTGACAGCTGTCAGAAATGTCTTGTTATGCTTTTACTTTGCTTAAAAGAAAGCTTAACCCAATGTGCTTTGGTCTGAATTGTACTTGATTAAACATCATGTGGAATGAAAAGTGTGTGCATAAAGGAATCATTACAACAACTGGCATTTATGTAGCGCTTTTAACATAGTAAAACGTCCCAAGGCCCTTCACAGGAGCGTTATCAAACAAAAGAGGATTTGAGTACAGGAGCAAGGATGTCTTACTGCAGTTATACAGGGCCTTGGTGAGACCGCACCTGGAGTATTGTCTGCAATTTTGGTCTCCTTACCTAAGAAAGGACATACATGCCATAGAGGGAGTGCAGCGAAGGTTCACCAGACCGATTCCTGGGATGGCAGGACTGTAGTATGAGGAGAGATTGGGTCGAGTTTAGAAGAATGAGAGGGGATCTCATTGAAACCTATAAAATTCTGACAGGGCTCGACAGACTGGATGCAGGGAGGATGTTTGCCCTGGCTGGGAGGTCCAGAACGAGGGGTCACAGTCTCAGGATATGGGGTAGGACATTTAGGACTGAGATGAGGAGAAATGTCTTCACTCAGAGGGTGGTGAACCTGTGGAATTCTTTACCACAGAAGGCTGTGGAGGCTAAGTCACTGAATATATTTAAGAAGGAGATAGATAGATTTCTAGACACAAAGGGCATCAAGGGGTATGGGGAGAGAGCGGGAATATGGTATTGAGATAGAGGATCAGCCATGATCATATTGAATGGCGGAGCAGGCTCGAAGGGCTGAATGGCCTACTCCTATTTTCTGTTTCTAAAACTTGACACAGAGCCACATGAGATATTGGAGGAGGAGGAGGAGCGCAGATATCTCGGAGGGCTGTGGGGCTAGAGGAGGTTACAGAGATAAGGGAGGGGTGAGGCCATGGAGGGATTTGAAAATCACATCGTTGCCAGATCAGGAGCCAGCACAGGGGTGAACGTCCTCTCCAACCTCCGAGGCACTCTGATCAAAGTCATCCTCATTTACAGATCGTTCCATGGCTTTCCCCCATGCTACTTCTGCAACCTCCTCTTATCTCTGTGACTCTTGCCTCCTGTACTGCACCCCTGCAGCATTGACGGCAGATCCTTTAGCCAACTCTGCTCCACTGTTTGGGGCTCCCTCCCTGAACCGCGCTCTCTCCATTTCTCCCCCTGCCTTTAAAAGCCTTCTCTCAGCCCGTCTTTTTGACCATGTTTTGGGCACCTCACCCAACCCGTCTTCTACTGCTCGATGTCCCGTTTCTTCTCTTGTGAAGAACTTTGTGATGTTATAAGCACGCTATTAAGTGCATATTGATTTTACAGAATATAAACCTGGATGCTGAGGTGAACAGAATAAATCCTTATCGATGGCCAGCTGTGAACAGTTAGAACATTAGGAGCAAAATTATAATGTTTGTATAAACTGACTTATACTGCATGCTGACTTTCTTTTACTAAAGCTCCTGCAACAACAACAACATGCATTTATATAAAGTTTTTAATGTAGGAAAAATCCCAAGGTGCTTCATATGATTTTAATCTGACATTAACACCGAGCCAAAGCAGAAGATATTAAGAGGGGTGACTAAAAGATTGGTCAAAGAAATCGGTAGGATGCTGAGGGAGGAAAGGGTGGAAATTGTGGATGCTCTTGCCACAACCTTTTAATCCTCCTTCGATATGGGAGTGGTGCTGGAGGACTGGAGGGTTGCAAATGTTACACCCCTGTTCAGTAAAGGGGAGAGGGTTGAAATAGGTAACTACAGGCCAGTCATCCTAACGTCGGTGGTGGAAACTTCTAGAGACTGTAATCTGGGACAAAATTAGTTGTCACTTGGAAAAACATGGGTTATTAAATGACAGCCAGCGCTGATTTGTTAAAGGCAAATCGTGTCTGACAAACTTGATTTGAGTTCTTTGATGAAGTAACGGAGGGTTGATGAGGGTAGTGCAGTTGATGTGTATATGGACTTTCAAAAGGCGTTTGAAAAAGTGCCACATAATAGACTTGTTAGTAAAATTGGGGTGAGTGGAAGTATACAGTGGTGTTCCCCAGGGGTCTTAGGACCTCTGCTCTTTTTGATAGATATATTGACATGGACGCGGATATACAGGGCATAATTTCAAAATTTGCAGATGACCCGGAACTGGGAAATGTAAACAATGTGGAGGATAGTAACAGACTTCAGGAGGACATAGACAGACTGGTGAAATGGACCACATGGCAGATGAAATTTAACAGAGAAGTGTGAAGTGATACATTTTGGAAGGAAGAACGAGGAGAGGCAATATAAACTAAATGGTACAATTATAAAGGGGGTGCAGGAACGGCGAGACCTTGGGGTTCACATACACAAATCTTTGAAGGTGGCAGGACAAGTTGAGAAGGCTGTTAAAGCATATGGGATCCTGGGCTTTATTCATAGAGGCATCATGTACAAAAGCAAGGAAGTTATGCTAAACCTTTATAAAACACTGGTTAGGTCTCTGCTGGAGTATTGTCGAATCCTGGGCACCACACTTTAGGAAGGATGGCAAGGCCTTGGAGAGAGTGCAGAAGAGATTTACCAGAATGATACCAGGGATAAGGGACTTCAGTTATGTGGAGAGATTGGAGCAACTGGGATTGTTCTCAGAGCAAAAGACGTTAAGGAGAGATTTAATAGAGTTGTTCAAAACTATGATGAGTTTTGATAAGGAGAAAGCGTTTCCAGTGGCAGGAGGGTCGGTACTGAGGACACAGATTTAAGATAACTGGCAAAAGACCCAGAAGGGAGATAAATTTTTAACGCAACGAATTATGATCTGGAATTCACTGCCTGACAGGGCGGTGGAAGCAGATTCAACTGTAACTTTCAAAAGGGAATTGGATAAATACATGAAACAAATTTTGCAGGCCTATGGGGAAAGAGCAGGTGAGTGGGACTAATTGGACAACTCTTTCAAAGAGCCGACACAGGCATGTTGGGCTGAATGGCCTGTGCTGAATGATTCTATGATAAGTGGGCTTTACAGAGCGACTTAAAGGAGGAGAGAGAGGTGGAGAGGCAGATAGGCTTAAGGAGCGAATTCCAGAGCTTAGGGCCTAGACGGCTTCCAGTGGTGGGGTAAGAGGCCAGAGTTGGAGAAGTGCAGAATTCTCTTGAGGGTTGTAGGGCTGGAGGAGATTGGGGAGGGGCCAGGCCATGAAGGGATTTGAACACGAGGATGATAATTTTAAATTTGAGGCATTGGTGGACTGGAAGCCAACGTAGATCAGCGAGCACAGGGGTACTGGTTGAGTAGGACTTGGTGCGGATTAGGATGCAGACAGTACATCTACCACTGTCACCAGTATAACTTATTTTCATGTGGTCACCTCTGTACCAGTAGACCCTCTTAATCATCACGTATCGCATTTTGTACACGGACAAACATTTTGAGCAGCCGTGTCGCTAGTTCAAAATACAGTAGCAGCAATTGTGCTCGTGTGACACTCCGTTTTAATATGGAGAACGGCTCGTTGCATTGCGAGGGGGTGCCCCTGCTCAGCATGAACTGGTACAATCATAGGTACAGCACAGGAGGAGGCCATTCGGTCCATTTGCCTGTGCTGGCTCTTTGAAAGAGCTATCTAATTAGTCCCATTCCCCTGCTCTTTCCCCATAGCCCTGTAATTTTTTCTCTTCAAGTATTTATCTAATTCCCATTTGAAAGTTGCTATTTGTTCCCCTTCCACCACCCTTTCAGACAGTGCATTCCAGATAATCATAACTTGCTGCGTTAAAAAAAAAAATGTTTCCTCATAGTCCCAGTCCCTCTGTTGAAATGTTAGTGTACCTTTCCTCCTCAGACATTGGGAGGATGGGGAGCAGGGAGGAGGGAATGGAGTAAATCCTGACCGCAAAAGCACATTTAATTTTTAAATGCCTTTCCTTTGTGTGCTATTTGCTGCAACTAGTGAGCACAGCCTGTGGATTCTTGTCTGAGTAAAGGTGTATTTTTGTTGCTGTCTTTGTGTATTGTTACTTTGGTCACTTGGCTTGTGCTCAGCCAGGGGTTGCATACTATGAAACCTCTGGAATTCTCCTTGTCAGAAGTTGGGGTTGGGGGAGTGGCGGCTGTCACGTAGTACTCGTGGTACCACAATGGTTACACGTGCGCACTACTTAAAAGTGACAATTACAAGTAAATGTCAGGCTTGCAGGCATTCGGCAGCAGAGTTATTTTTTTTTGATATTTCCCAAGTGAGTGGTTTTAGGCCACGTTGCAGGACCATAAAGGAATGCGATAGGAAAGCTGAATTAAATCCAGAAGTGGCATTGCTAAAACCACATTGTGGCTCTTGAATTGGCCTGACTCTGGCTGGAACAAAATGGCAGCCTGTTGTATACAGCAAATGGCCATTTACCACTAACAGCAGCTCACGAGAAAGCAGTCTCTGGGGAGGGATTCTGTCACTGTTTACATCTCTGAGCTGCAACTAGAATGGGGCTCCTTTAGTCTGAAGCATTGTAATATAAATGCAGCTGTCGTGTGGTTTGGTAATATGTTTAGATGGGAAATGCTGATCATCATTCCTTTAGGTTAAAAACTAAGAAGTGTCATGGGTTGTATTTGGAGCTGACCATCTGAGTTTTTGCATAGAATTACATCACATTTACAGCAAAGGGACAGACCATTCAGCCCAACTGGTCTATGCTGGTGTTTATACTCCACAAGAGCCTTTTCCCACCCTGCTCCCATATCCCTCTATTCCCTTCTCCCTCATGTTTGCATCAAGCCTCCGCTTAAATGCATCAATGCTGTCTATTTCAATCACTCCATGTGGCAGTGAGTTCCCCACACTCACCACTCCTCCCAAGAAATTCCTCCCAAGTTCTTTATTTGATCTGTTAGTGACTATCTTATATTTATGCCCCCTTGTTCTGGGCTCATCCACAAGTGGAAACAGTTTCTCCACATCCACCCTGTCAGCCCCATCATCATTTTAAAGACCTCGGAGCTGGAGCTGCGGGTGGACTCACTGTGGAGCATCCGCGATGCAGAGAAACTCGTGGATAGCACGTTTAGCGAGTTGGTCACACCGCAGGTAAAGGGTATACAGGCAGGAAGTGAATGGGTGACCACCAGGAAGAGTAAGAGATGCAGGCAGGTAGTGCAGGGGTCCCCTGTGGCCATCCCCCTCTCAAACAGATATGCCACTTTGGATGCTGTTGGGGGGGATGACTTATCAGGGGAAGGCAGCAGCAGCCAACTTCCTGGCACCACGGGTAGCTCTGCTGCACAGGCTGGGAGGAAAAAGAGTGGCAGAGCTATAGTGATAGGGGACTCAATTGTAAGGGGAATAGACAGGCGTTTCTGCGGCCGCAACCGAGACTCCAGGATGGTGTGTTGCCTCCCTGGTGCAAGGATCAAGGATGTCTCGGAGCGGCTACAGAACATTTTGGAGGGGGAGGGCGAACAGCCAGCTGTCGTGGTGCACATAGGCACCAACGATATAGGTAAAAAAGGGGATGAGGTCCTAAAAGCAGAATATAGGGAGTTAGGAGGTAAATTAAAAAATAGGACCTCAAAGGTAGTAATCTCAGGATTGCTGCCAGTGCCACGTGCTAGTCAGAGTAGAAATAGGAGGATATTTCAAATGAATACGTGGCTAGAGGAATGGTGCAAGGGGGAGGGATTCAAATTCCTGGGACACTGGAAACGGTTCTGGGGGAGGTGGGACCAGTACAAACCGGATGGTCTGCACCTGGGCAGGGCCGGGACCGCTGTCCTAGGAGGAGTGTTTGCTAGTGCTGTTGGGGAGGGTTTAAACTAAAGTGGCAGGGGGTTGGGAACCTGAGCAGGGAGAGAGAGGAAAGCGTAACAGGAAGGGACAGAAGGTATGGAGTAATAGGTAAAGTGTTAAAAAAGGAAAAAGCAGGAACTAAGCGTCACAAAACAGATTTGAAAGTTCTTTATCTGAATGCACGTAGCATTCGTAATAAAATGGACGAGTTAACGGCACAAATAACTACGTATGGGTATGATCTTGTGGCCATTACAGAAACATGGCTGCAGGGTGACAACGACTGGGAATTAAATATGCCAGGGTATTTAACAATCAGGAAGGACAGGCAGGAAGGAAGGGGAGGTAGGGTGGCTATGTTAATAAAGGAAGGAATCACTGTAATACAGAGAAATGATATTGGGACAAAGCATCAAGATAATGAAACAGTTTGGGTGGAGATAAGGAATAATAAGGGAAAAAAAACATTAGTGGGCGTAGTATATAGGCCTCCTAATAGTTGCAACTCTGCTGGAAGAAGTATTAATCAGGAGATAGTCGGGGCATGTAATAAGGGAACAGCCATAATTATGGGGGATTTTAATTATCATATTAACTGGACAAATCAAATTGGGCAGAGCAGCCTTGAGGACGAGTTCATTGAGTGCATCAGGGATGGATTTCTTGAGCAGTATGTGACTGATCCTACAAGGGGGCAGGCAACCTTGGACCTGGTCCTGTGTAATGAGTCAGGATTAATTAATAATGTCCTAGTTAAGGATCCCCTTGGAACGAGCGACCACAACATGGTTGAATTCCATATCCAATTAGAGGGTGAGAAGGTTGATTCTCAAACAAGCGTACTGAGCTTGAATAAAGGAGACTATGATGGTATGAGAGCGGAATTGATTAAAGTGGACTGGGAAAATAGATTAAAGGGTAAGACGGTACATGAGCAGTGGTGTTCATTTAGGGAGTTATTTTACAACTTTCAAAATAAATATATTCCACTGAGGAAAAAAGGGTGTAAAAGAAATGACAGCCATCCGTGGCTAAGTAAAGAAATCAAGGATAGTATCCGACTAAAAACAAGGACAAGGTAGCCAAACTTAGTGGGAGGATAGAAGATTGGGAATTCTTCAAAAGACAGCAAAAAGTAACTAAAGGATTGATTAAGAAAGGGAAGTTAGATTATGAAAAGAAATTAGCAAAAAATATAAAAACAGATAGCAAGAGTTTCTATAGTTATATAAAAAGAAAAAGGGTGGCTAAGGCAAACATAGGTCCCTTAGAGGATGAGACCGGGAAATTAATGGTGGGAAACATGGAGATGGCAAAAATGCTGAACAAATATTTTGTTTCAGTCTTTACAGTAGAGGACACTAAGAATATCCCAACACTGGACAAACAGGGGACTCTCGGGGGGGAGGAGCTAAATACGATTAAAATCACTCAAGAGATGGTACTCAGTAAAATAATGGGACTCAAGGCGGATAAATCCCCTGGACCTGATGGCTTCCATCCTAGGGTCTTGAGGGAAGTGGCAGTAGGGATTGTGGATGCTTTGGTGATAGTTTTCCAAAATTCCCTGGACTCAGGAGAGGTCCCGGCAGATTGGAAAACTGCTAATGTAACACCGTTATTTAAAAAGGGTAGTAGGCAGAAGGCTGGAAATTATAGGCCAGTTAGCTTAACATCTGTGGTGGGTAAAATTTTGGAGTCTATTATTAAGGAGACAGTAACGGAACATTTAGATAAGCATAATTTAATAGGACAAAGTCAGCATGGCTTTATGAAGGGGAAGTCATGTCTGACAAATTTGCTTGAGTTCTTCGAGGATATAACGTATAGGGTGGATAAAGGGGAACCAGTGGACATAGTGTATTTAGACTTCCAGAAGGCATTCGACAAGGTGCCACATAAAAGATTATTACTTAAGATAAAAAATCACGGGATTGGGGGTAATATTCTGGCATGGGTGGAGGATTGGTTATCGAACAGGAAGCAGAGAGTTGGGATAAATGGTTCATTTTCGGACTGGCAACCAGTAACCAGTGGTGTTCCACAGGGGTCGGTGCTGGGTCCCCAACTCTTTACAATCTATATTAACGATTTGGAGGAGGGGACCGAGTGCAACATATCAAAATTTGCAGATGATACAAAGATGGGAGGGAAAGTAGAGAGTGAGGAGGACATAAAAAACCTGCAAGGGGATATAGACAGGCTGGGTGAGTGGGCGGAGATTTGGCAGATGCAATATAATATTGGAAAATGTGAGGTTATGCACTTTGGCAGGAAAAATCAGAGAGCAAGTTATTTTCTTAATGGCGAGAGACTGGAAAGTACTGCAGTACAAAGGGATCTGGGGGTCCTAGTGCAAGAAAATCAAAAAGTTGGTATGCAGGTGCAGCAGGTGATCAAGAAAGCCAACGGAATGTTGGCTTTTATTGCTAGGGGGATAGAATATAAAAACAAGGAGGTATTGCTGCAGTTATATAAGGTATTGGTGAGACCGCACCTGGAATACTGCATACAGTTTTGGTCTCCATACTTAAGAAAAGACATACTTGCTCTCGAGGCAGTACAAAGAAGGTTCACTCGGTTAATCCCGGGGATGAGGGGGCGGACATATGAGGAGAGGTTGAGTAGATTGGGACTCTACTCATTGGAGTTCAGAAGAATGAGAGGCGATCTTATTGAAACATATAAGATTGTGAAGGGTCTTGATCGGGTGGATGCAGTAAGGATGTTCCCAAAGATGGGTGAAACTAGAACTAGGGGGCATAATCTTAGAATAAGGGGCTGCTCTTTCAAAACTGAGATGAGGAGAAACTTCTTCACTCAGAGGGTGGTAGGTCTGTGGAATTTGCTGCCCCAGGAAGCTGTGGAAGCTACATCATTAGATAAATTTAAAACAGAAATAGACAGTTTCCTAGAAGTAAAGGGAATTAGGGGTTATGGGGAGCGGGCAGGAAATTGGACATGAAGCTGAGTTCGGATCGGTCAATGCCCTGTGGGTGGCGGAGAGGGCCCAGGGGCTATGTGGCCGGGTCCTGCTCCGACTTCTTGTGTTCTTTAGATTTGTGGTTGGGATCAGATCAGCCATGATCTTATTGAATGGCGGAGCAGGCTCGAGGGGCCGATTGGCCTACTCCTGCTCCAATTTCTTATGTTCTTATGTTGTTATGTAATCAGGTCATCTGTTAGTCTTAGCCCCAGCCTACTCAATGTTTCCTGATAGTTGCATCCTTTCGATTCTGGTAACATCCTTGCAAATTTTTCTCCAGCGCTTCAATGTCCTTTTTGTAGTTTCTATGCAATTTTTAAAAAATCTGGCACTGCCTCTTTGTTTTCCATCACAGCTCTGGTGATGCAGAGCAGCAGTCACCACAGTGAGAGCAGCTGGCTGACTTGCCCAATACATGTACCCTAGGAATGGGAAATGCCAGATGCAGACTCTTCAGGCTGCAGTGAAGCTGCTGACTCGTGCAGGGGTAAAGTTCCATGGGCTTCAGCATCCCTACAATGCCTCGCCAAGTGGCCGTTCTTCATGCCTGAACCTAGACAGTGGGCGATGTTCTATTTGGTCATGGGAGGCATTGCAGTTGAGCCCAGAAATCCAACTGTGCACTTTCCAGCAGGGGTTACTGGATAGCAAACAGCAGGTGGAACTCTGGCTAATGTTTCTACTCAGCACTGAGACCAGTTGCAGCTCCCCAGCTGCGGCTCTCAGGTAACTCACAAGGTCGTACGATAAATACAAATGAGGATGGTCATTCAGCTCATCCCTTCCCCTTATACTGAATTGTGTGTCTACTACTCTGACTGGGAGTCCATTCCACATGTTGTTCACTGTGTGAGCTAGCGCTTCCTGATTGATCCTAAATGTAAACAATTTTACAACACCAAGTTATAGTCCAGCAATTTTATTTTAAATTCACAAGCTTTCGGAGACTTCCTCCTTCCTCAGGTAAAATTTTACCTGAGGAAGGAGGAAGTCTCCGAAAGCTTGTGAATTTAAAATAAAATTGCTGGACTATAACTTGGTGTTGTAAAATTGTTTACAATTGTCAACCCCAGTCCATCACTGGCATCTCCACATCGATCCTAAATGTGCCTTTTATTAGAACCTGTGGTCCCTAGTTCAACCTTTATAATTTAAATTAATTATCTGCATTTACCTTTTCTATGCCATTTACAATCCCATACTTCTATAAGATTACTTCTCAGGCACTCCCTTTCAAGGCTGAAAAGCCCAAATTTGTTTAGTCTTTCCTCAGGCAAAATCGCTCTCAGGATTTGAATGTCTCCCTTGTGTCTCAGTGACCCAAGTGGGCACAGAACTCAGAGTCTGACTAGAGCGCCATACAGTTTGATCATGACTTCTAATTTGTCTCGAGAGCGAGCAAGGAGGAAATCTGTGGGGCCTTGTCTGTAGTCTTGAGGAATCATTGGGCACAGGACGCTCTGCCTGATTCGATGTGAGGTCGTGTCTGTATTCAGAGTGTATAGTATAGTAACAATCTATTAAGTGAAAAGAGGAAGATCTCCACTAACAAGCCATCTTGATCTTTCTGAAGGGATTGCAGTAAAGATAGATAGTAGAACTCCTTGTAATTTAATTTTTAAGAAAATGTTAGAGTAAAGATTAATTAAACTTAAAGTGAGACTGGATCAGGAGTTGGTTTCCAATAGGAAGTAAAGGATATAGAGCTCAGAAATTACAGCACTGAAGGAGGCAATTAGACCCATTGTGCCAGTGTTTGCTAATCAGCTGGAACAATCCACTCCAATCGCATTTCCTTATGTCCTTTTTATATTTCTTTTCAAATGGTGTTGTAGCCTCTGCCTCAGAACCTACTTGTGGTAAAGCATTCCATGTTCTAATTGTGGTAATCCTCATCTTTGCCCCCTTAGTGATTTGCAAACAATTGGAAACTATCCTTCATTACTTAGTGTAAGAATATAGATATGTTTTTACATTATTCTAATACAGAACAAAGACAGAACAGTAATGTAGACAGAATTGGTTTAAACTGTGTTCTCGCAAATCCTGTCTTTCCCCTCAATGATGCTGATCACATTGGATAAGGATGAATTCCATGGCCGAGGATATTTTACTGTAAGGATAGGTATGTACAGATTATTAAATAAAGAAGCTTGTTTAATAATATTGAACTAAAAGGGTTGCTAGGATTCAGACATATAGGCTTTTAAAACACAGGCTTTTAGTTACAGCAGGAGGGAGTGTAAGAGAGAGGACTACTGCAATATAAAAAAGTTGCTATAGAGCGTACATCAAAGGTTTGTACAACAAAGCTATAGCTCAGGAAAAGCAATGTTAGGAAGTAGCAGTATGGTTTAAAAAGACATGAGGCCCCTCTTCTTGATCTGGCAATTTGTTTAAAGAACTGGGAGTCATAAAATACCCAGTAGCGCTTGAATCTAGCAGGAAGTAGAAAATGGTATAAAAAGATATACAACATTTGACTCAGTAGGAACTTTGCTTTGCCGACAAGACCAGGTATGTGAATAGGCTTGGATAAGCCATTCTTGCGATTTACTCCTAGAAGTTCCCTGCACAGATAGTTTCAGTTATGGGGCTAAATGTGTATTAAATATTAAACGATGAATGTTTTGAAACAAGAATAAATGAAGTTAATTCTCAGACATATATTACTGTCTCTAGCTTTACGATTCTGTTAAAAGGGTAAGGACACTTACACATTCAACCTTTCATAATATTTATTTGATTTCCTCCTTGGTTCTGGTAAAGAAAAAGCTTTTTTTAAAATCTAGTGTCAGCCGTGGCTCAGTGGTAGCACACTGTCCTCTGAGTCAGATGGTCATGGATTCAAGCCCCACTCTAAGGATGTAAGCTCATAGAATGTTACAGCACAGAAGGAGGCCATTTGGCCCATCGTGCCTGTGCTGGCTCTTTGAAAGAGCTATCCAATTAATCCCTTTCCCCATGGCCCTGCAAATTTTTCCCCTTCAATTCTCTTTTGAAGTTATTAGTGAATCTGTTTCCACCACCTTTTCAGGTAGTGCATTCCTGATCATAACAACTTGCTGCTTAAAAAAAAATAATTTTCCCTCATCTTGCCTTTGGTTCTTCTGCCAATTACCTTAAATCTGTGTCCTCTGGTTACTGACTCTTCTGCCACTGGAAACCGTTCCTCCCTATTTAAAACCGTTTCTCCCTATTTACTTTTGAACACCATTAAATCTCCCTTTAACCTTCTCTGCTCTAAGGAGAACAACCCTAGCCTCCAGTCGCTCCATGTAACTAAAGTCCCGCGTATCTGGTACCATTCTAATAAATCTCCTCTGTAGTCTCTAAGGCCCTGACATCCTTCCTAAAGTGTGGTGCCCCGAATTGGACACAATATTCCAGCTTGGGGCCTAACCAGTGTTTTATAAAGGTTTAGCATAACTTCCTTTGGTCTTGTACACTGCCTCTTTTTATAAAGCCAAGGATACCGTATGCCTTTTTAACAGCCTTCTCAACTTGTCCTACCACCTTCAAAGATTTGTGTAAGTACACCCTCAGGTCTCTCTGTTCCTGCACCCCCTTTAAAATTGTACCATTTAGTTTATATATCCTGTCCTCAGTCTTCCTACCAAAATGCATCATTGCACACTTCTCTGCATTAAATTGCATCTGCCATGTGTCTTTGTCCTCCTGAAGTCTTACTGCCCTCCTCACTTTACTACATTTCCAAGTTTAGACTGACACTTCAGTGCAAAAGGCAAGTTGAATTGATGTTAAACCGAACAATTGCTCTGAATTGTTCGGTTTAACATCAATTCAACTTGCCTTTTGAATTAATGTTAAACCGAACTGGATATTAAAAGATTCCACGGCACTTTTTTGCAGAAGAGCAGGGGAGTTTTGCTGGGGTCCTGGCCAATATTTTTATCCCTCATTCAACACAGATTAACTCATCATTTATCTTCTTGCTGTCTGGAGCACCCTGCTGTGCGCAAATTGACTGCCACCTCTGCCGCCTTAACAATAATGACTGCACTTCATATTAGTTTGGCTGTGAAGTGCTTTGGGCCGTCCTGAGGCTAGGAAATGTTCAGTATAAATACAGGTTCTTATTACTTTAGAATAAATCCAGGAACAAAGGTTAATGAATCTTTACTGTACCCTTTCCATGGCTCCAATACACTTCATATGGGGTGGCCAGAACTGTACTTCAGCTGTGGTCTATACAATGGCTTGCATTGTACAGAGTACTCTGGAGTGAAATCAGGATTGGGAGCTTGAATGGGGTCTCAAAGGGGTCAGTACCTGGACTGTTGTTGTTTTCAATCTACTGCATGCTAGCTTGTCAAAATCACTGCATCAAAATAGGAAGAGTGACGTAAATAGAAGTAATAGCAAATGATTTAAGTAGACTATAAAATTGGCAGCCAAACAGTAGGTGAAATTCAACACGAGTGTAAAGTACTGCATATTAATCACAAGGATGAGCGCCATAACTATATAATGGCATTGAGGGGAACTACTAGAGGGTGACTGTTGAGTCATCACTTTCAATGTCGGGACAATGTGGTGAAGCAATTAAAAGCAAGCCGAATGTTGGGATACATGACCATCTCAGTAGGGTGCAGATCTCTGGGGGTTATACTGAGGCTTTAAAATGCATGGGTTAGACTTAGTTTTGTCCAACCCTGGTCACTGTGCCATAAAAAATATTTACAACCATTGGAGAAGGTACAGGGAAGAGCAACAGCAGGTACGATATAGCGATTGTTACTGGGTTAGCAACCCAGAGGTAAGTGTTGAAATCCCAGCATAGCAACTGATGA
Source organism: Heptranchias perlo (assembly GCF_035084215.1). NCBI lineage: Eukaryota > Metazoa > Chordata > Chondrichthyes > Hexanchiformes > Hexanchidae > Heptranchias > Heptranchias perlo. Next base: position 168,980,348 of record NC_090326.1, on the reverse strand, counting down.
AATGGAATATAAGGAATCTGGTTATTTGTGGCTTGGCACCAGAAAAAATGACCATCAGAGCTACTGGGATGTTTTAAAAACCTGTCTGGTTCAATAATGTCCTTCAGGAAATGGAATCTGCCATCCCTATCTGGTCTGGCCTATTGCAGTCCCAGACTATAGTATACTCAATTCCCTTTGAAGTGGCCCAGCAAGCTACTCAATTGTAAAAACAAGTGCTACTAAACTAATTAGGGATTGCAATAAAAAAAATGTTTTTAAAAGTTTGATGCTGCAAAGGGGATTAAGCAGTGAGCAAAGACATTTAAGCTGTGTGTTCTAGAAGGAATAGAAACATAGAAAATAGGAGCAAGAGTAGGCCATTCGGCCCTTCGGGCCTGCTCCACCATTCAAAATGATCATGGCTGATTGTCTAACTCAGAACCCTGTTCCCGCTTTTTTCCCCATATCCCTCGATCCCTTTAGCATTAAGAAATATATCTATCTCCTTCTTGAATACATCTAATGACTTGGCCTCCACTGCCTTCTGTGGTAGAGAATTCCACAGGTTCACCACCCTCTGAGTGAAGAAATTTCTCCTAATCTCGGTTCTAAATGGCATACCCCGTATCCTGAGACTGTGACCCCTGGTTCTGGACTCCCCAGTCATTGGGAACATCCTCCCTGCATCTAGTCTGTCTAGTCCTGTTAGAATTTTATATGTTTCGATGAGATCACCTCTCATTCTTCTAAACTCTAGTGAATATATGATGTGGAGATGCCGGTGATGGACTGGGGTTGACAATTGTAAACAATTTTACAACACCAAGTTATAGTCCAGCAATTTTATTTTAAATTCACAAGCTTTCGGAGGCTTCCCCCTTCGTCACATCGTTCACCTGACGAAGGGGGAAGCCTCCGAAAGCTTGTGAATTTAAAATAAAATTGCTGGACTATAACTTGGTGTTGTAAAATTGTTTACAACTAGTGAATATAGGCCTAGTCGACCCAATCTCTCCTCATACGTCAGTCCTGCCATCCCAGGAATCAGTCTGGTAAACCTTCGTTGCACTCCCTCCATGGCAAGGACATCCTTCCTCAGATAAGGAGACCAAAACTGCACACAATACTCCAGATGTGGTCTCACCTGTACAACTGCACTAAGACATCCCTGTTCCTGTACTCAAATCCTCTTGCAATGAAGGCCAACATACCATTCACCTTCCTAACTGCTTGCTGCACCTGAATGCTCGCTTTCAGCGACTGGTGTACAAGGACACCCAGGTCTCGTTGCATCTCCCCTTTTCCCAATCTATCACCATTCAGATAATCTGTCTTTCTGTTTTTACAACCAAAGTGGATAACCTCACATTTATCCATGTTCTTGCCCACTCACCCAACTTGTCTAAATCACATTGGAGCCTCTTTGCATCCTCCTCACAGCTCACGTTCCACCCCAGCTTTGTGTCGTCTGCAAACTTGGAAATGTTACATTCCGTTCCCTCATCCAAATCACTGATATATATTGTGAATAGCTGGGGCCCAAGCACTGATCCCTGCAGTACCCCAGTAGTCACTGCCTGCCACCTGGAAAAAGACCCTTTTATTCCTACTCTGTGTCCTGTCTGTCAACCAATTCTCAATCCATGCCAGTATATTCCCCCCAATCCCATGTGCTTTAATTTTGCACACTAACCTCTTGTGTGGGACCTTATCAAAAGCCTTCTGAAAATCCAAATACACCACATCCACTGGTTCTCCCCTATCTATTTCTACTTGTTACTGCCTCAAAAAACTCCAGTAGATTTGTTAAGCATGATTTCCCTTTCATAAACCCTTGCTGACTTTGTCCAATCCCGTTATTGCCTTCCAAGTGTACTGTTATCACATCTTTTATAATAGACTCTAGCATTTTCCCCACTACTGATGTTAGGCTAACTGGTCTGTAATTCCCTGTTTTTTCTCTCCCTCCTTTTTTGTACAGTGGGGTTACATTTGCCACCCTCCAATCTGTAGGAACTGTTCCAGAGTCTATAGAATTTTGAAAGATGATCACCAATGCATCCACTATTTCCAGAGCCAGTTCCTTTGGGATGTAGATTATCAGACCCTGGGAATTTGTCAGCCTTTAGCCCCATTAATTTCCCTAGCACCATTTTTACTAATACTGATTTCCATCAGTTCCTCCCTCTCACTAGACCCTTGGTTCCCTAACATTATAGAATCATAGAAGTTTACAACATGGAAACAGGCCCTTCGGCCCAACACATCCTTGACGCCCAGTTTATACCACTAAGCTAGTCCCAATTGCCTGCACTTGGCCCATATCCCTCTATACCCATCTTACCCATGTAACTGTCCAAATGCTTTTTAAAAGACAAAATTGTACCCGCCTCTACTACTGCCTCTGGCAGCTCGTTCCAGACACTCACCACCCTTTGAGTGAAAAAATTGCCCCTCTGGACCCTTTTGTATCTCTCCCCTCTCACCTTAAATCTATGTCCCCTCGTTATAGACTCCCCTACCTTTGGGAAAAGATTTTGACTATCTACCTTATCTATGGGAAAAAAGTCTCAGTCTATCCAACCTCTCCCGATAAGTCAAACCATCAAGTCCCGGTAGCATCCTAGTAAATCTTTTCTGCACTCTTTCTAGTTTAATAATATCCTTTCTATAATAGGGTGACCAGAACTGTACACAGTATTCCAAGTGTGGCCTTACTAATGTCTTGTACAACTTCAACAAGACATCCCAACTCCTGTATTCAGTGTTCTGACCAATGAAACCAAGCATGCCGAATGCCTTCTTCACCACCCTATCCACCTGTGACTCCACTTTCAAGGAGCTATGAACCTGTACTCCTAGATCTCTTTGTTCTATAACTCTCCCCAACGCCCTACCATTAACGGAGTAGGTCCTGGCCCGATTCGATCTACCAAAATGCATCACCTCACATTTATCTAAATTAAACTCCATCTGCCATTCATCAGCCCACTGGCCCAATTTATCAAGATCCCGTTGCAATCCCAGACAACCTTCTTCACTGTCCACAACGCCACCAATCTTGGTGTCATCTGCAAACTTACTAACCATGCCTCCTAAATTCTCATCCAAATCATTAATATAAATAACAAATAACAGCGGACCCAGCACCGATCCCTGAGGCACACCGCTGGTCACAGACCTCCAGTTTGAAAAACAACCCTCGACAACCACACTCTGTCTTCTGTCGTCAATCCAATGTTGTATCCAATTGGCTACCTCACCTTGGATCCCGTGAGATTTAACCTTATGTAACAACCTACCATGCGGTACCTTGTCAAAGGCTTTGCTAAAGTCCATGTAGACCACGCCTACTGCACAGCCCTCATCTATCTTCTTGGTTACCCCTTCAAAAAACTCAATCAAATTCGTGAGACATGATTTTCCTCTCAAAACCATGCTGACTGTTCCTAATCAGTCCCTGCCTCTCCAAATGCCTGTAGATCCTGTCTCTCAGAATACCCTCTAACAACTTACCCACTACAGATGTCAGGCTCACCGGTCTGTAGTTCCCAGGCTTTTCCCTGCCACCCTTCTTAAACAAAGGCACAACATTTGCTACCCTCCAATCTTCAGGCGCCTCACCTGTAGCTGTCGATGATTCAAATATCTCTGCTAGGGGACCCGCAATTTCCTCCCTAACCTCCCATAATGTCCTCATAGAATCATAGAAGTTACAACATGGAAACAGGCCCTTCGGCCCAACATGTCCATGTCGTCCAGTTTATACCACTAAGCTCGTCCCAATTTCCTGCACTTGGTCCATATCCCTCTATACCCATCTTACCCATGTAACTGTCCAAATGCTTTTTAAAAGACAAAATTGTACCCGCCTCTACTACTGCCTCTGGCAGCTCGTTCCAGACACTCACCACCCTTTGAGTGAAAAAATTGCCCCTCTGGACCCTTTTGTATCTCTCCCCTCTCACCTTAAATCTATGCCCCCTCGTTATAGACTCCCCTACCTTTGGGAAAAGATTTTGACTATCGACCTTATCTATGCCCCTCATTATTTTATAGACTTCTATAAGATCACCCCTAAACCTCCTACTCTCCAGGGAAAAAAGTCCCAGTCTGTCTAACCTCTCCCTGTAAGTCAAACCATCAAGTCCCGGTAGCATCCTAGTAAATCTTTTCTGCACTCTTTCTAGTTTAATAATATCCTTTCTATAATAGGGTGACCAGAACTGTACACAGTACTCCAAGTGTGGCCTCACCAATGCCCTGTACAACTTCAACAAGACATCCCAACTCCTGCATTCAATGTTCTGACCAATGAAACCAAGCATGCCGAATGCCTTCTTCACCACTCTATCCACCTGTGACTCCACTTTCAAGGAGCTATGAACCTGTACTCCTAGATCTCTTTGTTCTATAACTCTCCCCAACGCTCTACCATTAACGGAGTAGGTCCTGGCCCGATTCGATCTACCAAAATGCATCACCTCACATTTATCTAAATTAAACTCCATCTGCCATTCATCGGCCCACTGGCCCAATTTATCAAGATCCCGTTGCAATCCTAGATAACCTTCTCTGGGATACATTTCATCAGGTCCCGGAGATTTATCTACCTTGATGCGCGTTAAGACTTCCAGCACCTCCCTCTCTTTCCGGGAGGTTATTTATGTCCTCCTTTGTGAAGACAGAACCAAAGTATGTGTTTACTTGTTCTGCCATTTCTTTGTTCCCCATTATAATTTCCACCATTTCTGACTGTAAGGGACCTACATTTGTCTTCACTAATCTTTTTCTCTTGACATTTATAGAAGCTTTTACAGTCAGTTTTTATGTTCCCTGCTAGTTTACTCTCATACTCTTTCCCCCTCTTAATCAGTCTCTTTGTTCTTTGCTGAATTCTAAACTGCTCCCAATCTTCAGGCTTGCTGCTTTTTCTGGCAATTTTATATGTCGTCTCTTTGGATCTAATACTACCCTAATTTCTTTTGTAAGCCACGGTTGAGCCACCTTTCCTGTTTTATTTTTGCACCAGACAGGAATGAATAATTGTTGTAATTCCTGCACACGTTCTTTAAATATTAGCCATTGCCTATCCACCGTCATCCCTTTTTAGCAAAGTTCCCCAATCTATCTTAGCCAACTCACACCTCATACTTTCGTAATTTCCTTTATTTAGAATCAGGATCCTAGTTTCGGATTCGACTACTTCACTCCATCTTAATGAAGAATTCTATCATGTTATGGTCGCTCTTCCCTCAGGGAATGAGAGAGAGATCATTTGAGATATGGTGAATATTAATTGGCGTAGACCCTGAATATTGCTTCAAAATAAGGCAGGAAAACGGGATCAGATATTGGGAAGAACTTTGCTTCAAACTTTTACCAGAGTCATGTGCTAGGCAGGATAATACAGGCAGAAATGGTGGGTGTAGTCGCCTATTAAAGGAATGATCCCTAATTGGTTGAGAGGCCCGTTATCATCCGTGATTTTCCTTGTGTCCTGAACTCAGCACAGACTGGGGATCAAACCTGGGGTCTTCCCATCTCTGCTGCTCAGTTCCACGCAGGGTAGCATATTCACCCGAAGAGCTGTATTTTTCTTTTAACAGAGCTGTATGTTGAACGTCCTCCTCGTTTCTCACACCCCTGCCGCCCTATATATAGAATCATAGAATCTTACAACACAGAAGGAGGCCATTCAGCCAATGCTGGCTCTTTGAAAGAGCTGTCCAATTTAGCCCCATAACCCTGCAAGTTAGTTCCCTTCAAGTACATGTCCAATTGCCTTTTGAAAGTTCCTTTTGAATCTGCTTCCAGCACCCTTTCAGGTAGTGCAAGACAAATCTTAACAATCCTCTGTGTAAAAAAAAATCTCCTCTCGTTTTTCCAATTATCTTAAAACTATGACCCCTGGTTTCCAACCCACATGCCAGAAGTTGTTTCTCAGGGCAGGTACAGCATGGGTTAGGTACAGAGTAAAGCTACTTCCACACCGTCCCATCAAACACCCACAGGGCAGGCACAGCACAGGTGAGACACAGAACAAATCTCCCTCCATGCTGTCCCATAAAACACATCCAGGGCAGGCACAGGACATACACTATTATTCTCTAGTGAATTATATTCTTTCTTGAAAAGACTTTTTGTTTAGGTGCAGTAAAGTTAATGCTGCCCTCAAGGGTTTAAGCGATGCTTCATCTTGTACCACTTCTGTCCAAGATGGTGGAATAGCGACCTGCCCTCAGATTTCAGCTGCCCTGCCAACAGCCTCTGCAGTCACCTGGGATTATATGTCCCCTCTGAATTTTACTTCCTGGGAGGCACATATGGCTTCTACTCAGTAACTCCCCAGTACCTTGTCCATGAAAGTGTCAGCCTCGCTTCTGACTCAAGGTCATGGATTTAAGTCCTACTCCAGAGACTAGCACATAATCCAGGCTGACATTCCAGTGCAGTACTGAGGGAATGCTGAACTGTCGGCAAGCATAGGACAGGAGTAGACCATTCAGCCCCTTGTGCCTGTTCCGCCATTTGATAAGATCATGGCTGATCTGTGATCTAACTCCATATACTTGCCTTTGGCCCATATCCCTTAATACCTTTGGTTGCCAAAAAGCTATCTATCTCAGATTTAAATTTAGCAATTGAGCCAATATCAATTGCCGTTTGCGGAAGAGAGTTCCAAACTTCTACAACCCTTTGTGTGTAGAAATGTTTTCCAATCTCACTCCTGCAAGGTCTGGCTCTAATTTTTAGACTGTGCCCCCTACTCCTAGAATCCCCAACCAACGGAAATAGTTTCTCTCCATCCATCCTATCTGTTCCCTTTAATATCTTATAAACTTCGATCAGATCACCCCGTAACCTTCTAAACTCTAGAAAATATAACCCCAATTTGTGTAATCTCTCCTTGTAACTTAACCCTTGAAGTCCGGGTATCATTCTGGTAAACCTACGCTGCACTCCCTCCAAGGCCAATATGTCCTTCCGAAGGTGCGTTGCCCAGAACTGCTCACGGTACTCCAGGTGTGGTCTCACCAGGGTTTTGTATAGCTGCAGCATAACTTCTGCCCCCTTGTACTCTAGTCCTCTAGATATAAAGGCCAGCATTCCATTAACCTTATTGATTATTTTCTGCACCTGTTCATGACACTTCAATGATCTATGTACCTGAACCCCTAAGTCCCTTTGGACATCCACTGTTTTTAACTTTTTACCATTTAGAAAGTACCCTGTTCTATCCTTTTTTGATCCAAAGTGGATGACCTCACATTTGCCACAGTTTTGCCCATTCACCTAATCTATCAATCTAGCTATCAATATCAGGTGCCGTCTTTCGGATGAGACGTTAAACCGAGGCCCCCTCTGCCCTTTGGGTGGATGTAAAAGATCCCATGGCACTATTTGACAAAACAGGGAAGTGTCCTGGCCAACATTTATCCCTCAACCAACATCACTAAAACAGATTTTCTGGTCACATATCTCGTTGCTGTTTGTGGAACCATGTGCGCAATTTGGCTGTCGCATTTTCCTGAGCTCATGAAAGGATCTATATAAATACAAGCTCTATCTTATGATTTGGATTTTGCTGTTGGAAAGCTCAGCTCTAATTGAGAACTCGCTGTGTGAGAGGGAATATTTAATGTTCGACCCTCTCCCTTGGTTTTAATTTCTCCGTGGCAGCCACGCATACATGTGGTCTCCTTCTATTAACAATTCAACTCCGCTAGTTGCTTCTCCTTTGCTGACAGTGCATGCGGCCAGGCAAGCTTTCCATGACGGATTTCCCTTTCCACTGCGGTAGTATATCCCATTATAATGCATTATTTAGAAGCTGTGCAGATTTTGTCCACTTCTCCACAACAGGCATGTGGACTGGAGTGGCAGGCTGGCTGGGGCCTGACTAGTTCTGATGCAGCCTCAGCTACTGATGCTCAAGGGGATGAATAGGCTGGTAATTGTGTCTCTTTTCAAAACTCCCATCTATTAAAATGGTAGTTATAAAATAACGGTGCAGAGTGCCACTGGTGGTAGTATAGCAGCTGGTGGCATCGAGTAGTACACATGGTTGTCCACTTGAGTTTCTGATTTCAGTTGAGGCAAGCCGGTGAGTTGCTGTATCAGTGAAGCCCTGGAAAGACATCACACTTTTCTAGGTAGGGGACTGCTGAGTGGCATGTTGGGTGGGGGGAAGAGGGGAGCTAGTAATGGATCCAAGTTATAGTGACATTCCTGACCCCTCTTACTTTGCAGTGTTTACACTGGTGCGTGTTCCTGAGTTACTCCATGCTCCAGTGGCTTGCCTCAAGACCAGGAGACCAAAATAATGGCTTCTGACCAGTAACCTTGGGTTGAAGTATAAGAGTAAGGAAGTCTTGCTCCGATTGTACAGTGCTTTGGTGAGACCACATCTGGAGTACTGCGTACAGTTTTGGTGTCCTTAGCTAAGGAAGGATGTACTTGCTTTAGAGGCGGTGCAACAAAGGTTCACTAGATTGATTCCTGGCGTGAGAGGGTTGTCCCATGAGGAGACATTAAGTAGACTAGGCCTATACTCGAGTTTAGAAGAATGAGAGGTGATCTCATTGAAACATATAAGATTCTGAGAGGGCTTGACAGGGTAGATGCTGAGAGGTTGTTTCTCCTGGCTGGACTAGAATCATAGAAGTTTACAACATGGAAACAGGCCCTTCGGCCCAACATGTCCATGTCTCCCAGTTTATACCACTAAGCTAGTCCCAATTGCCTGCACTTGGCCCATATCCCTCTATACCCATCTTACCCATGTAACTGTCCAAATGCTTTTTAAAAGACAAAATTGTACCCGCCTCTACTACTGCCTCTGGCAGCTCGTTCCAGACACTCACCACCCTTTGAGTGAAAAAATTGCCCCTCTGGACCCTTTTGTATCTCTCCCCTCTCACCTTAAATCTATGCCCCCTCATTATAGACTCCCCTACCTTTGGGAAAAGATGTTGACTATCTAACCTATCTATGCCCCTCATTATTTTATAGACTTCTATAAGATCACCCCTAAACCTCCTACTCTCCAGGGAAAAAAGTCTCAGTCTATCCAACCTCTCCCTATAAGTCAAACCATCAAGTCCCGGTAGCATCCTAGTGAATCTTTGGAATTCTCTACCCCAGAAGGCTGTGGATGCTCAGTCGTTGAGTATGTTCAAGACTGAGAGAGGTAGATTTTTGAACTCGAGGAATCAAGGGATATGGAGATCAGGTGGGAAAGTGAAGTTGAGGTTGAAAACCAGTTATGATCTGATTGAATGGCAGAGCAGGCTTGAGGGGCAGGATGGCCCACTCCTCTCTTTCTTTTGTTCTTAACCACCTTCCCCAAAGACTGTGTTGTTTTGGTTATTTTCTGTGATTTGGATTCCTAATGTACCTTGTGATCTTATCAGCTGTCTGGGTCAATGGGTTCAATCAACAATTTTTTTTCTACCTGTTCAAATATGTTAGTTGTGCAAAAGCTCCATAATGTGTCTGCTTGGCTCAGTTGGTAACCGTCTGAATTAGAAGATTGTGGGTTCGGTCCCCACTCCAGAAGCTGGGAACACAATCTAGGCCGACAATCCATTGCAGGATTGAGGGAGCACTGTGTTGTCGGGAGGCATCGTCCTTCAGATGAGATGTTACTATGAAGTCATGTCTGTTTGGATCTGGACGTAAAATATTCTCATACACTACTTAAATAAGAGCAGGTAGTTCCGATGGCCATTCCTTGACCAACATTATTTAAAAGAAGGCAGATTAACAGATCCTTTATATCACTGCTGCTTGTTGGAGATTGTGGGCAAAAAAGGGCTACAGGTTTTGCCTCCATAAGCACTGTACTTCAATGTAATTAACTGTCTGAAGTGCTTTGAGACATCTGAGAGATAACCACCAGGTGCTACTGTAAATGCAAATCTAATCTGAGATAAAAGCCTGGAATTGCACAGCAGGTCAGTCAGGATCTAAAAGAGAAAGCTGTATTGAGGGTTTAGATGGAACTCTTAATTGGATCTTAAAACTGTTGCATAGGAGCAGGAATAGGCCATTCAGCCCATCGATCCTGTTCAGCCATTCAGTTAGATGATGGCTGATCTGTGTCTCACCTCTATTCAGTTGAGATGCTGATTGATCTGTTATTTCCTAGCATTTTCTACTTTTATTTCATGTTCCATTGTGCTTTTCTTCCCCCCACCCCCCCCCCCCCCCCCAATAATTTCGGATAATTTGAATCCATTGCCATCTATTGACTTTAGGCGAAAAGAAATGGTGAATGGGAAAAGAGGTTATATTTATGTAGCACCTTTCACATTCGAGGACTTCCCAAAGCGCTTCACAGCCAGAGTTACTTTTATGTGGGGAAATGTAGCAGCGAATTTGCTCACAAGGTTCCACAAACAGCAATGAGATAAATGATCTGTAAATCTATTTTTGGTGTTCGTTGAGGGATGACCGTTGACCAGGATACCAACAAATGCCAAATATCTCCCAAATTTAATAATATACTAAAAAAAAATCTGACTCTTTTGCATCGAAATTCAGTTCCAGGCATCTCCCAACCTGATTTTCTGTGCAAAAAAAACCTGAAGAATTTGGATTTGTTTGAATTCTGTGAACTTGGCTCAAGCTGCACGTTGTTTGTCCACTTTTATGAAGGGAGCTGGAAGAACTGCTTTTGTCTGGAAAATTTTTCCGGGTTCTCTGACCACTTTGAGCAGAAAACAATTTTTTCCGACTTAATCCGCATAGTTTGGGGTCCAGTTTTCCTTATTTTATTTCTCGCTTTTTGTGCTTAAAATAGAACTTGAAGAAAAAACAGGTTTTTAAATCGGCAATTAGTAAAATGACTTTAATCATTGCAGAAGCTTGTGGTTGGGTGAGTGGGCAATGTGTAGTGTTGGGATTTCACCCCTCCCCCCGCCCCCTCTTCAAGAGGACCATAGGAACATAGGAACAGGAGTAGGCCACTCAGCCCCTTGTGCCTGTTCCGCCATTTGATAAGATCATGGCTGATCTGTGATCTAGCTCCATATACCTGCCTTTGGCCCATATCCCTTAATACCTTTGGTTGCCAAAAAGCTATCTATCTCAGATTTAAATTTAGCAATTGAGCTAGTATCAATTGCCGTTTGCGGAAGAGAGTTCCAAATTTCTACAACCCTTTGTGTGTAGAAATGTTTTCCAATCTCAGTCCTGCAAGGTCTGGCTCTAATTTTTAGACTGTGACCCCTACTCCTAAAATCCCCAACCAGCGGAAATAGTTTCTCTCCATCCATCCTATCTATTCCCTTTAATATCTTATAAACTTCGATCAGATCACCCCTTAACCTTCTAAACTCTAGAAAATATAACCCCAATTTGTGTAATCTCTCCTCGTAACTTAACCCTTGAAGTCCGGGTATCATTCTAGTAAACCTACGCTGCACTCCCTCCAAGGCCAATATGTCCTTCCGAAGGTGCGGTGTCCAGAACTGCTCACAGTACTCCAGGGGCGGTCTCACCAGGGTTTTGTATAGCTGCAGCATAACTTCTGCCCCCTTGTACTCTAGTCCTCTAGATATAAAGGCCAGCATTCCATTAGCCTTATTGATTATTTTCTGTACCTGTTCAAGACACTTCAATGATCGATGTACCTGTACCCCTAAGTCCCTTTGGACATCCACTATTTTTAACTTTTTACCATTTAGAAAATACTCTGTTCTATCCTTTTTTGATCCAAAGTGGATAACCTCACATTTGTCTACATTGAATTCCATTTGCCACAGTTTTGCCCGTTCACCTAATCTATCAATATTGCTTTGTAATTTTATGTTTCCATCTACACTGCTTACAATGCCACCAATCTTTGTGTCATCGGCAAACTTAGATATGAGACTTTCTATGCCTTCATCTAAGTCGTTAATAAATATTGTGAATAATTGAGGCCCCAAATCAGATCCCTGCGGGACTCCACTAGTCGCATCCTGCCAATGTGAGTACCTTCCCATTATCCCTACTCTCTGTCGCGTTTCGCTCAGCCAACTTCCTAACCAAGTCCGTACTTTTCCCTGAATTCCATGGGCTTCTATCTTAGCTAACAGTCTCTTATGTGGGACCTTATCAAATGCCTTCTGGAAGTCCATATAAATAACATCCGTTGACATTCCCCTGTCCACTACTTTAGTCACCTCTTCAAAAAATTCAATCAGGTTTGTCAGGCACGACCTACCTTTCACAAATCCATGCTGGCTCTCTCTGATTAACTGAAAATTCTCAAGGTGTTCAGTCACCCTATCCTTAATTATCGACTCCAGCATTTTCCCCACAACAGATGTTAGGCTAACTGGTCTATAATTCCCCGGTTTCCCCCTCTCTCCTTTCTTAAAAAGCGGAGTGACGTGCAATTTTCCAATCTAGAGGGACAGTTCCTGAATCTAGAGAACTTTGAAAGATTATAGTTAGGGCATCTGCAATGTGCTCACCAACTTCCTTTAAAACCCTGGGATGGAAACCATCTGGTCCTGGGGATTTGTCACTCTTTAGTGCTGTTACTGTTGCTTTACTTATATTAATTTTATCGAGTCCCTGTCCCCGATTCAATATTAGTTTTCTTGGGATTTCCGGCATGCTATCCTCTTTTTCTGCTCTAAATCCTGACGCAAAGTAATTGTTCAACATGTCCGCCGTTTCCCCATTGTCAATGACAATATCCCCACTTTCAGTTTTTAAGGGGCCAACACTGCTCCTGACCACCCTCTTTTTCCTAATGTAACTATAAAAGTTCTTCGTATTGGTTTTGATATCCCTTGCGAGTTTCTTTTCATACTCTCTTTTTGTAGCTCTTACTATCTGTTTTGTGACCCTTTGTTGATCTTTGTACCTTTCCCATTCGCCAGGATCTGTGCCATTTTTTGCCTTTTTGTCTGCCCTTTCCTTATGTCTTATACTGTCCCTTACCTCTTTAGTTGTCCATGGCTGTTTTTTTTGGCAAGTAGAGTTCTTGCCCCTCGGGTATAAACCGAGTCTGTATCATGTTAAATGTTTCTTTGAACATTTCCCACTGATCATCAGTTATTTTACCAATTAACAGATTTGCCCAGTTTATTGTGGACAGTCTCTGTCTCATCCCATTGAAGTCGGCCTTACCCAAGTCTAGAATCTTAGCAGCTGATTCACTTTTTTCCCTTTCAAACACTACATTGAACTCGATCATGTTATGATCGCTATTGGATAGATGTTCGCGCACAGTTAAGCTGTTAACTAAATCTGGTTCATTACTGATTACTAAATCTAGTATGGCTTGCCCCCTTGTTGCCTCTAGGACATACTGCTGTAGAAAACTATCCTGGACACACTCAAGAAGTTCACTACCTTTCTGACAGTTGCTAGTCTGCTTTCCCCAATCTACATGAAGGTTAAAGTCCCCTATTAAGACTACTATGTCTTTCTTACACGCTTGTCTAATCTCTGCGTTTATGCAATCTAGCACTTCAGAGCTGCTGCCAGGGGTCCTATACACAACTCCCACGATAGTCTTAGATCCTTTCCTATTTCTCAATTCAACCCATAAGGTCTCTGTTGGCTGCTTACCCCTCGTTATATCCTCCTTTATCATTGAAGTGATTTCATCTCTAATCACTAAGGCTACTCCTCCCCCTCTTCCATTTTCCCTGTCTCTCCTGTAGACCTTATAACCCGGTATATTTAGTTCCCAATCCTGACCATCCTGCAACCATGTCTCAGTAATTGCTATCATGTGATACCTTCCAATTTGAATTTGAACCTGTAGTTCATTTAATTTATTCCTTATACTCCATGCATTTGTATATAGAACTTAGTTGGGCCACACACCCTAGCCTGACCTTCAGCTTTGATGCTGGGTTAATCGCCTTGCGCCTTCTAGTTTTCACTTTATCTGTCGTGCCTAAAGTACACTCTCTTTCTGCTGCTCTACACTTTTCCCTTTCACTTGTTCTTGAACAACTGTTTGTACTATTTGTGTTGTAAATTTCCCCTTGGTCTTCCCCTCTCTTGCTGCTCTCAACTTTACTCCCTTCTGACTCCCCGCTCAGGTTCCCATCCCTCTGCCACTCTTGTTTAAACCTTCCCCAACAGCACTATCAAAACACCCCTGCGAAGACATCGGTCCCGGTCCTGCTCAGGTGTAATCCATCCCGCTTGTACAGGTCTCACCTTCCCCAGAACCGGTCCCAATGTCCCAGGAATCTAAATCCCTCCCTCCTACATCATCCCTGCAGCCATGCATTCATCCGGTCTATTCTCCTGTTCCTATACTCACTAGCACGTGGCACTGGTAGTAATCCTGAGATCACTACCTTTTGAGGTCCTGCTTTTTAATTTATCTCCGAACTCCTTCAATTCACCTTGCAGGACCTCATCCCTTTTTTTACTGACGTCGTTGGTACCGATATGGACCACGACTACTGGCTGTTCACCCTCCCCCTCCTGCTCCGTGACATCCTTGACCCTAGCACAGGGAGGCAACATACCATCCTGGAGTCATGTTTGCAGCCGCAGAAACGCCTATCTATTCCCCTTACAATTGAATCCCCTATCACTAAAACCCTGCCACTCCTCTTCCTGTGCAGCAGAGCCACCGTGGTGCCACGAACTTGGCTCTTGCTGCTTTCCGCTGATAAGCCATCTCCCCCAACAGTATCCAAAGCGGTATATCTGTTTGAGAGGGAGATGGCCCCAGGGGACTCCAGCTCTACCTGCATAGTCCTTATACCCTGCCTGGCGGTCACTCATTTCCTTTCTGCCTGCGTAATCTTTACCTGCGGTGTGACCGCCTCACTGAACGTGCTATCCACGATAGTCTCAGCATCATGCATGCTCCACAGTCAATCCAGCTGCAGCTCCAGCTCCGTAATGTGGTTAGCCAGTAGCTGCAGCTGGACACACTTCCTGCACACATGGTCGCCAGATAGTGTCCATGACTTCCCACATAGTGCAGGAGGAGCGTATCACGGGTGCGAGCTGTGCTGCCATGACTTGCCTTAGATTTACACTGCGTTCACCTCTTAGACTCTCTTCTCTCTCTCGGTCTCTCCTTTTATACTCATGGACTCTCCTGCCTCACCTGTGACGTCGCACAGTAGTTTTCTCTTGTTGCAGGTCTGCCAGATTTGCATTGCGGGTTTTGTTGTTTTCGATTGACATGCTTTAAGTCTAGGCCTGTGCATAAGAATGGGCATACACGCGAGTCCTCCCATGAAACTGTGCCCTAGCTTGAATTGGTGCCTTCAGGAAAGAAAAGTGAAAGACTTGTATTTATATAGCACCTTTCACAACGTGGTGACGTCCCAAAGCACTTTACAGCCAGTGAAGTACTTTTGAAATGTAGTAACTGTTGTCGTGTAAGAAACGCAGCAGCCAATTTATGCACATCAAGGCCCCACAAACAGCAATGTGATAATAACCAGATAATCTGTTTTAGTGATGTTGGTTGAGTGATAAATATTGGCCAAGACACCGGGGAGAATTTCCCAGCTCCATTTCAAAATAGTGCCATGGGATCTTTTACGTCCACCTGAGGGGGTAGACAGGGCCCGAGAGACGGCACCTCCGACAGTGCAGCTCTCCCTCAGTACTACACTGAAGTGTCTGCTTAGATTCTGTGCTCAAGTCTCTGGAGCGGGATTATGAACTCTCAACCTTCTGACTTGGAAGTGAGAGTACGTCTGACTCAGCCACAGCTGACACCTATGAAAAGTGGGGTTGGAGGAAATTGAGAGAAAAAGCTGCAGGAGAATAGCTCAGTGTTGTGTATCAGGTTGCTTGTGATATCATTGATTCAAACCAGTTTGAGTTGGCACTGGGCACTGCTTATTTACGGTAGCTGTACAGATGCTGAGACAACAGCTTGAAAGTGGCTGTGCTTCTGAGGGACTAATCCAGTCTTCAAGCTCGCTTTATATTCTACATTCAAACATATAGGTAGAGAAAGAATTCATTATCCCGTAATCTTATGCCCTCATTTGTATTGATGCAAAAGGGTGTTCTTGTAATTAAAACATGTACGTTCCATCCATTTCAGATGGGGTTCATGCTATGTTATTTCATCGAACGTTGCAGGGGAAAGAATATACTGTCCATAACAGTTGTTTAACGTGGTTTGTCTGCCCTAATCTGTTGTTGTTCAGCTACTGCTGCGTTCGTCCTAGTACTGTTTTACAGTCTCTGGAATTACACTGCCTAAACCCCACTGCTGCCAGCTTGGCACAGCAAATAACGAAAATGGGTAATGCGAATATTGTGTAATAAAGTAAAAGATACATGAGCGAGTCGGAGTAATTCAGTTTTGGCATTCATAGTCTTGTAAATCATGCAGTAGTTAAGACTGTATGTAAATCATGTCTGGTTCTTGATGATATCACTTGATGTGCCTTCTATGCCTGGGAGAGCTGTTTTCCAATTTTGTGAGCTGTTGGTTACAGGTGTGAGAGCTGAGATTTATTTTGACTGTGTGTGACGCTCTCGCTGATTCAGTTTTCAAAAATATAACCCAGTTTTATTGACATTGATGTGCTTTCCACCTGATTTTGATGTTTGTAGCTGAACGAGAGTAGTGGGCCTGCTCCTAGATTGCAGATAGTGACTCGGATCCTGGCCTGAGCTGTGCATAGTCAAACCTAATTCATCTCTGCTCCATGAGCCTGAATGGTAATGCTTTAATGCTGTAAAACATTGCCATGTTGTCGTCTAGAGTAATTTGCATTCCCTAGTTGTTGTACTGAGCGTTGACTCTTTGCCCTGCTCCTTCCTCGTTCCCAAATCCCTCCATAATTCTATGATGAATTAGGTCTTGTACCTGGACCTGGGCAGGAGGGTGGGAAGAGAGAGGTTATGGTAGTGTAGTGGCTATGTTATGGGACTAGTAATTCAGAGAACATAAGTTCAAATCCACCAACTTGAAAATATGAATTCAGTTTAAAAAAATCTGGTATAGGTAAAAGTGACCATGAAGCTGTTGGATTGTTGTAAAAACTTGGAAATGTAGTGAACAGTGAGGAGGATAGTGATAGACTTCAAGAGGACATAGACAGGCTAATGGAATGGGTGGACACGTGGCAGATGAAATTCAACACAGAAAAGTGTGAAGTGATACATTTCAGAAGGAAGAAAGAGGAGAGACAATATAAACTAGAGGGCACAATTCTAAAAGGGGTGCAGGAACAGAGAGATCTGGGGGTATATGTGCACAAATCGTTGAAGGTGGTAGGGCAGGTTGAGAAAGTGGTTAAGAAAACATAGTGCGTAACTCTGAATTGGCAGGGGTGGGAGTGGGGTTAAATTTCCTGTGCTCGTTAAAGATGACAGCTTCCCAATGCTTGTAAAGCTGGTTAACCTTTGCTACAGTGCATAAAAGTCAATATGTAGTTCAGGTCATGTTCCTTTTCCTTTTGATTTTCCTTCTTTCTTCTTGCGAATGCACATAGTTAAGCTTATGGGCTGTGGAAGATTGCCACATTCTGATCTTTCCTAAATGGCCGTTTTTCATATACAAGCCTCAGCAGTGAGTTGGCAGGCCATTTAACAATGGGGAGGTGGGATGGTCACAGCTGATCAACCTGATCTATAGAAATTCACAGTACAGAAGGAGGCCATTTGCCTCATCGTCTCTGTGCCGGCTCTTTGCTAGAGCAATCCCACTGCCCAGTGCTCTTTCTCCTCTTACCCCCTCCCTCCCCCCAACATAGCTCTGCATCTTCCTCTGTTTCAAATTTATCCAATTTTCCCTTTTTTAAAAGAAATGGTGATCTCTGCATCAACAGCCCTTACTTGACTTTGGCGCATGTGCACTTCATCTCTTTCAGCAGAAGTCACTGGATAGAAAGCATGAGCCTTGGCAGAGTTGTCTCCTCTTAACCCCCCCAGCCCAGGGTTGCAGCAACCCAACTGTTGGCTTGGCTCGGCTCATATTGGTTGACTCGGCACAGACCATTGAGCTTTTTAAATTAATGCCTGGGCCAGTAACCCTGAAAGATGTTTGGTGGTTACTATTTTAAAATGTTTGTGTGCTCTGAATTCAGAGAAAGTGACGGCTCAGCGCTATTGATTACACTGTTCTCAGAAGGCAGCGGTGGGTCAGCGTTACTTCTATAGAAATTCTATCCCCAGGGGTATTAATCAGACCACAAAATAAACGTCCGCTCCTTCAGGTCTGAAGGCCAGCTCAAGCATTCGATCCAGCTCCTAGAGTTTCGAGGGGAAGGGTTCTGGCTGATGCAGCAATATGCAGCTTGTCAACTGACCTTTTTTTTTCCTTAGACAGTAGAATGCAGCCAGTAGTAACCATGACAACAGTCTTGAGCGCGTCCATCTCCCCTGGCTTGGGCTGTTAAAGGTGACGTGGCTGTCTGCAATTAGCCTGCGCTTTTTTCTGAACCAAAATCAAATGAAAACGCAGTCAAAAATAGCTGCATTAGATGGCAAATAATTCTGTAACCTCATAACGGTACCAATCTCGTGTCTCAGTGCAACAGAAAGAAAGAAAGAAAAAAAGAAAAAATATCAAGCAGTTAAAAAAGCAAACGGGATCCTGGCCTTTATAAATAGAAGCATAGGGTACAAAAGCAAGGAAGTTATGATGAACCTTTATAAAACACTGGTTCAGCCACAACTGGAGTATTGTGTCCAGTTCTGGGCACCGCACTTTAGGAACGATGTTAAGGCCTTAGAAAGGGTGCAGAAGAGATTTACTAGAATGATTCCAGGGATGAGGGACTTCAGTTACGTGGATAGACTGGAGAAGCTGGGGTTCTTCTTCTTAGAGCAGAGAAGGTTGAAAGGAGACCTGATAAAGGTATTCAAAATCACGAAGGATCTAGACAGAGTAGATAAAGAGAAACTGTTCCCATTGGCGGAAGGGTCAAGAACCAAAGGACATAGATTTAAGGTGATCGGCAAAAGAACCAAAGGTAACATGAGGAAAATCTTTTTTAGACAGCGAGTGGTTATGATTTGGAATGCACTGCCCGAGGTGGTGGAGGCAGATTCAATCATGGCTTTCAAAAGGTAACTGGTTAAGCATATGAAGGGAAAAAATTTGCAGGGCTACAGGAATAGGGCAGGGGAGTGGTTAATGGTCGAGTGTTTTTGTGACTGGAAGGCTGTTTCCAGTAGGGTTCCGTGGGGCTTTTTGTGATATATATTAATGATTTGGACTTGATCAAGAAGTTTGCAGATGATACAAAAATTGGCCATGTGGTTGATAGTGAGGAGGAAAGCTGCAGACTGCAGGAAGATATCGATGAACTGATTCAATCATGGCCTCAAAAGGGAACTGGGTAAGTACTTGAAAGGAAAAAATTTGCAGGGATAGGGTGGTGGGGGGGGGGGGGGTGGGACTAGCTGGATTGCTCTTGCATAGAGCCAGCACTGGCTTGATGGGCCGAAAGACCTCCTTCCATGCTGTAACCTTTATGATTCTGTGAAATCGCATTTATATAGCTTAAAAACCAAAGTTTGGCAGAGGCTGGAATCTGAACCACTAAACAGAAAACGTTGGCAATGCACGTCAGTCAAGCATTTGTGGAGAGAACAGGCAAGTTAACGATAACTCTTCAAAATTGCATTTATAAAGTGCATTTCATGTCCTAGAGAAATTCCAACCTTCAGGTCTACTCTGTTTAATCAATAATGCCTCTTGTCTCTCGTTCCAAGGCACTGCTTTCATCCCCAAACTGAGAACTGTGGTTGTAGAAGAATCTATTGAAGTTAGAGATCCACAATCTTGCGAAAGTCACTAACTATGTAAGGCTAACTGTATAAGGGCAGTAGGGGAGCTAAAATTGGGGAGGGAGAAATCAGCCAGAGTTCCCTGTTTGCCATCTAGGGATCCCCGCTGGAAACAGTGTCTGTGGATGTCGGGGGGAGGACAGAGTGGCGCATTTGTGATTCTGCACGTGTACGACTAGCCTGCCTACCTTTGCTGTCGCGGCTCGGGCATGAGCAATGCACACTTGGATAATGTATCGGAATATTGCCAGGCTGTGGCGGAGGCCGTGCGGTCTGAATATTGCCAGGCTGTGGCGGAGGCCGTGCGGTCTGAATATTGCCAGGCTGTGGCGGAGGCCGTGCGGTCTGAATATTGCCAGGCTGTGGCGGAGGCCGTGCGGTCTGAATATTGCCAGGCTGTGGCGGAGGCCGTGCGGTCTGAATATTGCCAGGCTGTGGCGGAGGCCGTGCGGTCTGAATATTGCCAGGCTGTGGCGGAGGCCGTGCGGTCTGAATATTGCCAGGCTGTGGCGGAGGCCGTGCGGTCTGAATATTGCCAGGCTGTGGCGGAGGCCGTGCGGTCTGAATAGTGCCAGGCTGTGGCGGAGGCCGTGCGGTCTGAATAGTGCCAGGCTGTGGCGGAGGCCGTGCGGTCTGAATAGTGCCAGGCTGTGGCGGAGGCCGTGCGGTCTGAATAGTGCCAGGCTGTGGCGGAGGCCGTGCGGTCTGAATAGTGCCAGGCTGTGGCGGAGGCCGTGCGGTCTGAATAGTGCCAGGCTGTGGCGGAGGCCGTGCGGTCTGAATAGTGCCAGGCTCTGGCGGAGGCCGTGCGGTCTGAATAGTGCCAGGCTCTGGCGGAGGCCGTGCGGTCTGAATAATCGTACCGTTTTCGTACGTCGTCATATTATGGCTACACTTTGGAATTCTCTACCCCAGAGTGTTGTGGGTGCTCAGTCGTTGATTATATTCAGGGCTGAGATATAGATTTTTGGACTCTAAGGGAATCAAGGGATATGGGGATCGGGCGGGAAAGTGGAGTTGAGGTCAAAAGATCAGGTATGATCTTATTGAATGGCGGAGCAGGCTCGAGGGGCCATATGGCCTACTCCTATTTCTTGCAGGGCTGGAGAGGCAGTGAACCAGAATCTTGCGTGGGATTAACTGCAATGAGGTCTGGAGATACTGAGATGAGATGAGCCCTGGTGGTAATGTGGGTTTTTTCCCACATCTGTCAGCAAGAACAGGGCTGTTGCTGAAACTAACCAGTGGACTGAAGGGTCCCGGATACAGTGATTGATTACCTGTAAAGTCCAGTCAGTTTTGGTGACTGCAATAGCCAGGTTTCATTTGCAGTATTAACTTTCAGATCACTAGCAGTTTTGGGATTTTTTGCTGGCGCAGACCTGCGTTTGGACTTGAATAGCGTCGCCACACACCATTAACTTCCATAACTGTCTTCATTTATTGAACAACATTCCACAATCATTTAGCATTTTGAAAATGGAATTCTAACTAATCTCCCAACTGTGACTTGTTGCTTCGGTCATGGGTGGTTTTCTTCTAGGTTATTTGTTCTTTTGCATCCCTTGTGTTTTGAACATAGGTACAGGGGTAGATTATTCACCCCTTCGAGCCTGTTCTGCCATTCTGTTAGATTACGGCTGATCTGTACCTCCAAGTCCATTTACCTGCCTTCGGTCTAAAGCCCTTGATACCTTACCCAACAAAAATCTATCGATCTCACTCTTGAAAGTTTCAGTTCACCTCCAGCATCCACAGCCTCTTGGGGAAGTGAGTTCTAGCTTTCCAGAATTGAATCCCTTGAGTGTACAATCCTGACAAGAACTTGCCTGATTTTAGACAGCTGCAGAAGCAATTTGATTTGTTTTCTGGTGTAGGACAGTGATGGTGAACCTTTCATAAGCATGATTGCAATAAGTGATGAAATGTTCTGGTTGTTCCATGCCAGCATTGGTGGGACTTCTGTTATGAATCACTGACTGCTCTAAATTCGATGTACCCTCTTTTAGATCACCACTAATCCTATTCCAGAATCAAATGTGGAGTCAGCTGAGCAGGAATTTGTGTCATCAAGGAAATAAACCAATCAACATGTTAGCTTCATGTGACCTTGGTCTGCTTGACACCATGGCGTGAAAGTGTCTTGAGTTTCTGTTGAAGACTGGGAGCATAATGAAGATTTTTGTTCGGTGCTTTGGTAAATTTGGGGGGCCTTGTATTTCTAGAATTGGCCAGCTGTGCCACTTTGGGCAACCATTCCACATGTCCACCCTCACTAATATAGATTAACAAACGACACAGGCTGCCAGGAGGAGCATGCCTTGTTATTTCTTTCACTTGCTCCCTGGTAGCAGTGGGGCTGGTTGTCTTGTGTTTGCTTAGCCCTGACTACACAAGATTAGAAACTCCCTTCTGAGGAATTGCAAGGGCCAAACAGGGCGCCATCTTTCATTCCATTATAAGATTATTGGCTAAATTATTTTACCACATCAAGCTAGTGCACTGGCCCCTTACTGTAAGACCTTTGACCATGCAATGTTGTATGTTGTATATGTTTGTCTCTGATGGGAAAAATGGGTCTCCATACAGTGTACGAATGCTGACTGCTGTGGAAGACGGAAGTTTAACAAAGTCTTACCACGCTTTTATGTTTCCAATTTTCTAATTTCTCTTGAGCTACGACAGTTCTTCAGAAACTTACCCAAATGGCAATCTTCATGCTTGAGCATGAGCTAGGGGTGATAGCATGCTGTCTAACTATAGGGGCATTGTAGCTGCGATCAGTCCTGCCCTGTCCCAATGTTCGTATCTGAGCATTTACCAGCTGCAGTCACTAGATAGTGATCAGGGAACTCTGATTATCTTTTTTTCTTTTTTTTTCTTGGGACATTGAGGCCAATCGCACTGGCCAAATAAGATTAGCTGACTCAGCACAGACCGTTAAACCTGGAAACCTCCTGCTTTGCCTGGCTCAGTGCCAGACCATATGTGCCCATGTTATTATTTGAAGGCGGTGTGCCTTGTTTATTTCTTACTCTAATTTCTCTGAAGGGTAATTTTAGTCAAGCTGATTTAATCTGGCCTGGGAAATATGGTCAGGCTGCAACTGGATGGGAAAACATAGGTATGGTGTCCTCACCTTGTCTGACAACTGTGCCCTTGGAGGAGTAATGGACATTGGTACTCTGCTTGTTAATTGGAGGAGGGGAGGGAGGAGGGGGAGGGAAGTATAGTAGATATGATAGATTGGTAGACTGTTGCTGCTGTCAACCATGTTTTTATTAAATTGGAAACCTGTGGTTTCTGATATCGGCAGGTAATAGATGTTTGCTGAAAACTGTTTTTAAAGTATTGGTGAAATTATTTCTCGTGGCGATTCAGCTAATCTAGGATCTAGTATTCTTGTCAGTACTGCGGGCTGTCTTACTGCTGGTGAAGCTGTCTAGCATTCCGTAAGATGTACCACTGCGTCTGATGGAGCATGTTTTATTTGTGGCCAACTTACTAATAGGAAAAGCATTAGTACTATCTCTGCAACTCACCCTTTACTGTTGCAAGCTTTGTCCGCTGTTGCTGAGAGCTCTCTTGGCGATTGGCCAAGAGCGATTCTGGGTAGTGACTATTTCCAGAGTGGTTGGAATGCAGCAGGCGTCCTAGGTTACAGGCTTTCATTGTGAATGATAGCAGCAAACATCTCGTGACCAGCTGCCTCCTGATGGAGGTCCCTGGCAGGGGGCCCGCGTGATCAAGGAAGCTCTCTAGCCGGCTGTGTGTGTGTGTAAATATCTGTTGGTTCAGCTTCACACTAAAACGTCAGCACTGCAGGACTAGAAATGATTGCTGTCAATTTGATAGAGGTCCCACTGACCAAGACAGTACAGAGCCACTACTACACTGAGAAAGTAGCACAGGATATGCTGTTGTCTTGTCAGTGGAGTGATCCAGATTCTTGTTCAAACCAAAACTATTACCTGTAACATTGGCTGTTCGGGGGTGGGGGGGGTTTGCGGGAAAGGAAAGAGGAGCAAATCCTCAAGGTGACATTGTATTTTTTTTTAGTTGCATTATTTTAACAGTATTCGGTAGACCCCGGACTGTCTTTTTCCAGGTCTTGTCTATATGCTGGTTGCAGGAGGGTGAGTGAGAATGGACTGGCGATGATGGGCTATGTAGACCTCTGCCAATGGTGCTTTCAAGCAGGTTGGTAGCAGGTACGTGGCAGCAGCCTGGGGTAATGTTTTGCTATTTGACACTTTCTCCACCTTGAACATCTTCCATAAGGTTGGGAAAACAAGAGGGTTGCCTCTAGTGTCCTGCTTTGCAATCAATTCAGTTTTAATTGAGTACTTTTTGAAGCAATTTAGAGTTACATAGAAAACTTTCCCAAGGTGCTTTACAGGAGATCAGTGGATGCTAAGCAGGAAGTAGTTGAAAATTTATAGAGGTGAGTGAAGTTACGGTCAAAGAGATGGGTTTTAAGGGGGATTTTGAAGGTGGGGAAGCAAGGTGGCAAATAGGTGAGATTTAGGAAGTGCGTTCCGGAACATAGTAACCGCAGGAGGCCATTCAGCCTTCCTTGCCATTCACTTAGACCATGGCTGATCTATACTTCAACTCTATTTACCTGCCATTGCTCCATATCCCTTGATACCCTTACCCAACAAAAATCTATCGATCTCAGTCTTGAAAATTTCAATTGATCGCCAGCATACAAAACCTTTTGGAGGAGAGAGGGTTCCAGATTTCCACTACCCTTGTGTGGAAAGAAACTCTTCCTGATTTCACCCCTGAGCGGCTTAGCTCTGATTTTAAGATTGTGTCCCCTTTTTCTGGAAGAGGAAATTGTTACCCTATCAAATCTCTCATCATTTTAAACACCTCAATTACATCACCCCTCAATGTTCTAAACTGAAAAGAATACAAACCAAGTTTATGCAACCTGTCCTCAGTATCATCCTGGTGAATCTGCGGCGTGTCCCTTCCAAGGCCAATATATCTTTAGGTGTAAGGTAACTGAAGGCTCTGCCATCAATAGGGGAGAAAAACAAACTCGCACAGGCACATACCTCCAGTTGAGTAGAGCATGTGCACTTGGGTGTAGCGCGGTAGAAGCTTACAGAGCTAAGGTGGGATGGGGCAGTGGATGTTTTTGAAAGAAAAAGTAATATCTAAAGTGGACTCATTTGTTCAGCAATGCTAGATTTTGTTTTCATTATATTTCTCTGTATTGCTTCCAGTCAACAACTGTTCCTCTTTAGTAAAACTCTTGATTGTACTGATGGAAGATAAACAAGTGTTGTGAAGTGATTTGCCTGCCTGAATTTTTAAAGATATTTTCCCATGCCTTGTGGAAATGCCTTGGTGCTTCACTAGATGGGCTATCCAGAATTGGAACTGAGAGGATATCTCAGATGTCCTTGCAGTTGTCCTTGAGGCTTAACATCCCTTCATACAAGGGTGAAGAACTATTGTCAAGAGCAAAAGTCTCAATGTTGTAAAAATCTGCAAATTGTCCTTCAGTGTAATCTTTGCAGAGAAGAATGTCAGGACATTTACACAAGCAAAGGCTTGGTTTTGTCCAAAACAGTCCCTCCTTTATTACTTCTAAAACCAGTCTATTGTAGTGTACAAAGAATTTACAGATCCAGACAGATAAAGAGCAGGAGTTATTTTCAGCTCCATCGTTCTTTAATTTTGCACTTTAGTGGGTGTAGTTTGTAATGTAATACCTAGTTTATATTCTCTGTATGCCCAGTTATGTGATCTGAAAGTTGGAGCTCAGTTTTATAAATAGTACAGCAGGAAAGTGGGATGTGACATTTGCGATCCTCAAATATCTGCCCCCTCCCACCTGTGCTTTACCGAGCCAGTAAAGGAGTCTTGCATTTCTCACTTCCAGCTTCATGCATTTGTCTTGGTGATAGAAATCCTCTGAACATTTGTTCCCATTACAAATGTTTTTTTTTCATGCTCAAAAATAGCTCCACAAATAAGGCAGGCCATTGAGTTCATGTTTCCATAGAAACTGTAGTTGCACCATTGCAGAGTTTAACTACCGTTAACCTGAGTTTTTGCCTCCACTGACAAACCTGGAAGACCATTCCAGCCATTAATCGTGTGAAGATGTGTTTCCTGACATCAGCCCTGAGACAGATTGTACCTATCTCCCCTTTCAATCAGTGGTGATTTAACTTGAAATGATGCTTAGGATTAACCTTTTCTAATCCATTTAGTATCTTCTACACTTCAATAAATGATATTTAAACTGGGAGAGGCGTTTGACCGCCTCCTGTGGTGTCATTCGCCTCATTGCTCATAATCTATAATTCTGGATACTGGTGAGGGAGAGGGTTCCTCTGGGGAGTGTAGCCAGAGACACAACCATAGCTTCAAGGGTGGCTCAGCTGTACAAGGGGAGGAGGAGAAAGGTCAGGAGAGAGATAGTGAATAGGGGATTCTATAGTTAGGGGAACAGACAGGTGTTTCTGCGACCGCAGACGTGATTCGAGGATGGTATGTTGCTTCCCTGGTGCCAGGGTCAAGGATGTCATTGAGCGGCTGCAGAATATTCTGGAGGGAGAGGGTGAACAGCCAGAGGTCGTGGCCCATATCTGTACCAACGCCATAAGTAGAAAGAGGGATGAGGCCCTGCTGGCAGATTTTAAGGACCTCAAAGATACTAGTCTCTGGATTATTCCCAGTGCCAGCGAGTATAGAAATAGGAGGATAGAGCAGATGAATGTGTGGCTGG
This sequence comes from Heptranchias perlo, assembly GCF_035084215.1. NCBI lineage: Eukaryota > Metazoa > Chordata > Chondrichthyes > Hexanchiformes > Hexanchidae > Heptranchias > Heptranchias perlo. The sequence goes on along the minus strand of NC_090326.1, from coordinate 168,953,866 downwards.
AGAGATGGTGCAGGACTTGAGAGCTTTAGATTCCTGGGGCATTGGGACCAGTTCTGGGGAGATGGACCTGTACAGGCCGGACAGGTTGCACCTCAACTGAGCTGGGACCAATGTCCTTGCGGGGAGGTTCACTAGTGCAGTTGTGGGGAGGGGCGGGGGGGAGGAATGAGTACCAGGATGTAGCATTGGAAAGGAGAAAGGATTGAGAGAGAAAGATAGCACTAAAGCAAGTAATAATACAGTATTAGGTGGGATCAGACTAAGAGAGTACAAGAAAGCCTAAGAGTGGTTTACAGTGCATGTGTGTAAACGCACGAAGCATGTTAGACAAGGTTGGAGAGCTGCAGGCGCAATTAGCCACATGGGAATATTATGTTGTGGCGATAACTGAGACCTAGCTCAAAAAAGAGCGGGATTGGGTACTAAATATTCCTGGATTCAAGGTAAGGAATCTTACAACACCAGGTTATAGTCCAACTGTTTTATTTGAAAATCACAAGCTTTTCAAATAAAACAGTTGGACTATAACCTGGTGTTGTAAGATTCCTTACATTTGTCAACCCCAGTCCATCACCGGCATCTCCACATCATGGATACAAGGTGTTCAGGAAAAATAGGGAAGAAAGGAGGTGGGGGGTGCCATATTGATTAAGGAGAATATCGCAATGCTGGAGAGAGGAGGATGTCTTTGACGGGGACAAGGACAGAATCTATTTGGTTAGAGTTAAGAAACAATAGAAGTACCATTACACTACTGGGTGTATTCTATAGGCCACCAATTAGTGGGGAGGAGCAAATTTGCAGGGAAATTACAGAGAGCTGCAAAAGACATAGAGTAGTGATAACTGGGGACTTCAACTATCCTAATATAGACTGGGATAGTAATAATAAGGGGCAAAGAGGGGGAGGAATTTCTGAAGTGTGTTCAGGAGAACTTTCTTGACCAGTACGTTTCCGGCCCAACGAGGAAGAAGGCATTGCTGGATCTGGTTCCGGGCAATGAGATGGGCCAAGTGGAGCAAGTGCCAGTGGGGGAACATTTAGGCAACAGTGATCATAGCTATTCTAAACCTTATCATACTATGGAAAAGGACATGCACCACTCTAAAGTAAAAATACTCAATTGGAGGAGGGCCAATTTCAGTGGGATGAGAACAGATCTGTCCTGGGTAAATTGGAATCGTAGATTGGCAGGAAAAACTGTAATTGAACAATGGGCGGCCTTTAAGGAGGAGTAGGTTCGGGTACAGTCTAGGTACATTCCCACAAGGGTGAAAGGTAGGGCAACTGAAGCCGGAGTTCCCTGGATGTCAAAAGAGAGAGAGAGTAAGATGAAGCAGAAAAAAGGGGCGTATGACATGTCAGGTTGATAACACAAGTGAGAACCAGGCTGAATATAGAAAGTTCAGAGGGGAAGTGAAAAAGGAAATAAGAGGGGCAAAGAGAGAGTATGAGAATAGACTGGCGGCCAACATAAAAGGGAATCCAAAAGTCTTCTATAGGCATGTAAATGGGTAGCAAGAGGAGGGGTGAGGCCGATCAGGGACCAAAAAGGAGATCTACTCATGGAGGCAGAGGGCATGGCTGAGTTACTAAATAAGTACTTTGCATCTGTCTTTACCAAGGAAGAAGATGCTGCCAGAGTCTCAGTAAAGGAAGTTTTGTTGAGATACTGGATGGGCTAAAAATTTGACGACGAGGAGGTACTAGAAAGGCTAGCTGTACTTTAAAGTAGATAAGTCACCCGGTCTGGATGGGATACATCCTAGGTTGCCGAGAAGAAAGGGTGGAAGTTGCAGAGGTACTGGCCATAATCTTCCAAACAACCTTAGAAAGGGGGGTTCATGCCAGAGGACTGGAGAATTGCAAATATTACACCCTTGTTCAAAAAAGGGTGTAAGGATAAACCCAGCAACTACAGGCCAGTCAGTTTAACCTCGGTGGTGGGAAGACCTTTAGAAACGATAATCCGGGACAGAATTAGCAGTCACTTGGACAAGTGTGGATTGATTAGGGAAAGCCAGCATGGATTTGTTAAAGGCAAATCATGTTTAACTAATTTGATTGAGTTTTTGATGAGGGAACAGAGAGGGTAGATGAGGGCAATGCCGTTGATGTGGTGTGTATGGACTTTCAAAAGGCGTTTGATAAAGTGCCGCATCATAGGCTTGTCATCAAGATTGAAGCCCATGGAATAAAGGGGGCAGTAGCAGCATTGATACAAAATTGGGTAAGTAACAGGAAGCAGAGAGTAGTGGTGAACGGTTGTTTTTGGGATTGGAGGAAGGTGTATAGTGGTGTTCCCCAGGGGTCGGGACTAGGACCACTGATTTTCTTGATATATATTAATGACTTGGACTTGGGTGTACAGGGCACAATTTCCAAATTTGCAGATGATACACAACTTGGAAGTGTAGTGAACAGTGAGGAGAATAGTGATAGACTTCAAGAGGATATAGACAGGCTGGTGGAATGGGCGGCACGTGGCAGATGAAATTTAACGCAGAAAAGTGCAGTGTGATACATTTCGGAGGAAGAATGAGGAGAGGCAATATAAACTAGAGGGCACAATTCTAAAGGCGGTACAAGAACAGAGATCTGGGGGTATATATACACACATCATTTTCGGTGGCAGGGCATGTTGAGAAAGTGGTTAAAAAAGCATACGGGATCCTGGGCTTTATAAATAGAGGCATAGAGTACAAAAGCAACAAAGTCATGATGCACCTTCATAAAACACTGGTTCCACCACAACTGGAGTATTGTGTCCAGTTCTGGGCATTGCACTTTAGGAAAGATGTGAAGGCCTTAGAGAGGGTGCAGAGGAGATTTACTAGAATGATTCCAGCGTTGAGGGACTTTAGTTATGTGGATAGACTGGAGAAGCTGGGGTTGTTCTCCTTGGAACAGAGAAGTTTGAGAGGAGATTTGATTGAGGTATTTAAAATTGTGAAGGGTCCAGACAGAATAGATAGAGAGAAACTGTTCCCATTGGCAGAAGGGTCAAGAAGGAGAGGACATCGATTTAAGGTGATTGGTTGTTTTGCCAATGGTGACATGAGGAAAAACCTTTTTACGCAGTGAGTGGTTGGGATCTGAAATGCACTGCCAGAGGGGCTGGTGGAGGCAGTTTGAATCGTGGCTTTCAAAAGGGAACTGGATAAGTACTCGAAAGGAAAAAATTTGCAGGGCTATGGGGATAGGGCGGGTAGTGGGACTAGCTGGATTGCTCTTGCATAGAGTCGGCATGGACTCGATGGGCCAAATGGTTAAACAACCCCAGCTTCTCCCAGTCTATCCATGTAACTAAAGTCCCTCATCTAGTAAATCTCATCTGCACCCTCTCTAAGGCCTTCACATCTTTCCTAAAGTGCGGTGCCCAGAACTGGACACAATACTCCAGTTGTGGCTGAACCAGTGTTTTATAAAGGTTCATCGTGACTTCCTTACTCTTGTACTCTATGCCTCTATTTGTAAAGCCCAGGATCCCGTATGTTTTTTTTAACCGCTTTTTCACCCTGCCCTGCCAACACCCCCAGATATCTCTGTTTCTTTACCCCTTTTAGAATTGTGCCCCCCTTTAGTTTATATTGCCTCTCCTCATTTTGCTACCGAAATGCATCACCTCGCATTTTTCTGCGTTAAGTTTCATTTGCTATGTGTCTGCCCTTGCCACCAGCCTGTCTATATTCTCTTGAAGTCTATCACTATCCTCCCCACTGTTCACTACCCTTCCAAGTTTTGTGTCATCTGCATAGTTTGAAATTGTGCCCTGTACACCAAGTCCAAGTCATTAATATATATTAAGAAAAGCAGTGGTCCCCTGGGGAACACCACTACATCTCCTTGCAGTCTGAAAAACATCCGTTCATCACTACTCTGTTTCCTGTAATTTAGCCAATTCTGTATCCATGTTGCTACTGCCTCCTTTATTCCATGGGCTGCAATCTTGATGACAAGCCTACCATGCGGCACTTTATCAATCTACTATAATTCCAGACATCTCTCAGCTTCTTCCCCAGCTAGTTTGACACCATTCATTTATGCCCTCTTTTTAAAATTTCAATCTGTAAGACTTTACACTTCTCGGCATTGAATTTGATCTGCCATAGTTTTGACCACTTGCAAATATTGTCTCCATCCTTCAGTAACTCCTTAGCAGCTGAGTCAGACTCTACTAGCACTCCCCTCCCAGTTTAATATCATCTGGAACTTGACCAACTTACTGAGAGTAGATCAGAAACAGTAGGGCCCCAGCGCTGGGTATTCAGTACGCTCTTCAGCCCGGCATCACTTTCCAAACTATTACCTTCTGCTTTCACCCAGTTCCTTATCCATTTCCAAGTTTTACCCAGGAAACCCACTGCCATAAGCTTGTTTAGCCTTTCATGTGGAACTTCATTGAAGAGTTAAGCCTAGGTATACTGTATGATGGGGCTTTCCAATGTCCATTTGGGAAGTTACTTCCTCAGTCAAGGAATCTAATTGAATTATTTCATCTGACTTTTCAATTTATAAGTTGAATAGTTTTTAAAAGCAAAAAAGAAATTTGGACAGACCATCTCATCCCAAATGTTAATGGGGTGCTCCTTTTTTGGAACTTTATGCGGCTTTGGGAGATTCTAAGTAAAATTTTAGATGGCTCTCATCCACTTAAATTTATCTCCACGAAGAATTGCTGTAGATTAGAATGGTATTCCCTATTGCTTCTAAAGGCTTGTGTGGATCATTAACACTAGCATAGACAAGTTGGATCGAATAGCCTGTTTCTGTGCTGTAGACTCTATATCAATCCACGTTGATTGCTCCTTATTCTGTGCACAATAGATGCATTAACAGTATCCCTAGATTATTTCCCTGCAATAGATGATGGGTAACTAGTCTTTAACTTCCAGGTTAATTACTCACTTACTGAATATCAGGATAATATTTGCCACCCTCATGTACAGCACTTATATTTACAAAGTTGCTGAAAATATTACAGCATCACCTATATCCCATCTCCTTTCAGAGTGCGTCAAGGTGATACTTGGTGGAAGTGTCATCGCAGGACTTGAGCACTTAATCTAGGCTAGTGCTTCAGTGTAGCATTGAGAGTGTGCTACATTATTGGAGGTGCTGTCCTTTGGATGGGACCTTGTCTGCCTCTTTCTGGGTATAGGTAGACATTAAAAAGCCCATAACGCTATTTGAAACATAGGGAGTTCGTGTCTTGCCCAGCATTTTTCACTCAACTGTCACAAATAAAACTGATCATTCGTCATTAACTGGTCATTCATCTCAGTGCTGTTGGTAGAATCTTGTAGTTTGCACAATGGCTGTCATATTTGCCTCTATATGGCATTGCACTTTGAAATAATTCATTTGTAAATGAAATGGTTGAAGACATTTGAGAGATGTGTCAAGCTGCATCTTGCTTTCATTTGAGTTGACTCACATTGCCCTATATCTCATTGTACAGTAATGAGACTCGGGAGTGTAACTATGAAATTCCATTGTGATCGGGACGTGTTTTTTGCACGTGTACTAATTCAGTCTCCCTGAAGGCAGACTGAGTTAACGCTAGATGAGGCGAAGTAGGTGTGAATAGTAAGCTACTTTATTCCACAGTAAGCTGAAACGTACAACACCAGGGTACAAACAGAATTGCTTACTTCAATCGGTGCAAATTGTATTTGCGTAATGTTGCAGAAGACATGAGCTGCCTCCACGTCTAGCGGGTCACCTTAAACAGATTAATCTTTGCATCCTGTTCTGTAGCCCACAGTAAAACCGCTCCTGTCTGCTAAAATTTTTAGCAGACTGCAGTAATTTGCTGACTGTGCAGTCCCTATTTCTAAAATTCTGACTTTTTAAGTGCATTAGATTCAAACTCCAAACCCTCCCCCCCCCAAAACTGCGCAACGGGTGCACAGAGTTTTTTCTTTACGGAGACAAGCCATTGAGTTTTTAAATTGATCTATGGAAAAACAACTTCGGTTTCGCATATTAATCACCTTTTTGTTTGACTTTTAGACTCAGAACCCACCATGCGGTCTTCTGAGAAACTAACCCCATTAAAGCAAGCTTCAACTCAAAATACATTTTAAAATGGCTCATTCCTTGATCCTTTCCTTGGAAAGTAGCCAAAGAATCCATTCCAAGAATTGCTATAAGTCTTTTACTTCTGTATAAGAACAGCAATCCTCCCCACCCCTGCCAAAAAGGCTGTGGATGCTGGGTCAATTGAAATTTTTAAGACCGAGATGGATAGATTTTTCTTGGGCAAGGATATCAAGGGATGTGGAGCAAAGGTGGGTAAATGGATTTGAGGTACAGATCAGCCATGATTTAATTGAATGATGGAACAGGCTCGTGGGGCTGAATGGCCTACTCCTGTTCCTGTGGGGCATGGCCAAATTATATAGAGCTAATACAAACCTCCAATTGAGAATTCTTCTGTAAAATCACCGGATTATATCTTAGTTTAATTTCAGTTTTGGGTCTGTTTTTGATGCTGGCAGTGGTTGAATGTGTACACTGTTGGTTTGCTCAATTTTATAGTGGCGTTCGCACAGGATCATTTTCAGTCGTATTGTATGCAGAACATGGATGATTGGAAGTGAGTATTGAAGGTGTAATTTAATTAAGAGCTTTATAGCTGTCCTGTCAATCCCAAAGCTTTGTGATTAAAATATATATTGGCACAGTGAGAGAATTTCAGTTTTCAAAAAAATAACTTATTTATGTTTGGTTTTGAACAAATCAGTTGGGGTTGTGCCAAGTTTGATTGCAATGTGCTTTCAGAAGTTTTGGAAAATGAATGTGCAAACTGTTAACTGCTCTTGGCTGCTTCGCTGGTACAGTTATTATTAGATTAGTGCAATGTTAGCATTGATACAGCCTGTCACTCTTGAATCAAATTTCCTCCCCTGCCACAGCACTGAAATGGCCCTAATCAAAGTCACAAATGATATTCTGTGTCTTCCTCAACCTCTCTACAGCCTTTGACATGATCGATCACACCGTCCTCCTCCAACATGCCTCCTCCATTTTCCAACTGAATGTGACTGCCGTCGCTTGGTTATACTTTTACCTATCCAATCATAGTCAAAGCATCTCCAGCAATAACTTGTCTTGCCACCGTACTGTTGCCTCTGGAGATGTCCACTGATCTATCCTTGGACCCCCCCACCCACGCACTTCATCTACATGCTGCCCCTTGACAGCAACATCCAATGACATGTACGCTGACGACACCCAGGTCTACCTCTCCACCACCTCCCTTGGCCCCCTCCACTGCCACTATCCTATCAGACTGTCTGTCCGACATCCAGTCTTTCCTTCATTTCAGCATTGGGAAGACCGAAACCAGCATCTTCAGTCCCCAACACAGACTCTGTACCCTTGCCTCTGATTCCATCTTCCTCCCTGGCCACTGGCTCAGGTTGAATTTGGTGTTCAACCTGAGCTGAGCTTATGACCCTATATCCTCTCAGTCACAAAGACCATCTATTTCCACCATAATCTTGCCTGCCTCTACCCATCTGTTGCAGAAACTCTCATCAGTGCTTTTCTCACTCCCAGATTTGACTGTTCTGGTGCTCTCCTGGCCAGCCTCCCATCCTACATGCTCTGTAAACTTCAGCTCATCCTGAACTCTGCTGCCCGATCCCTATTCTGTGCCAAGTCCCACTCGCCCATCACTCCTGTCCTTGCTGACCTGCATTGGCTCCCGGTCCCCCATTGCCTTCAATTTAAAATTTTCATCCTCATGTTTAAACCCATCATGGCCTCGCTTCTCCCTGTCTCAAACTTCCTCCAGCCCTACAATTCTCTTTCTTTCTCCCCACCCCCACACCAAACTTTCCGTTCCCCTCTCAGGCTTGTGCATTCCCTGCACCCTCTGCCTTCACCCCACTATTGGCAGCCGTGCCTTTAGCCACCGAGGTCCAATGCTCTGGAAATCCCTCCCGAAGCCTCTCCATGCCTCGCTCCTCCTTTAAGCCTGGTTGTTTGACCAAGCTTTTAGTCACCCCTCCTAATATCTCAACCTTTGGCCCAATGTCTATTTTTGTCTGATTATTCCTCTGTGAACAACCTTGTGATGCCTTTCTTTGTTAAAGACACTATGTAAATATAAATTTATTATGTACAGTGAACCATTACTGGCCGAATATGACTCTGTTGTAACTGAGGAACAATTGCAGTAAATGAAACCCAAGTTTGAACCTCACGCTGATAACACAGCTGAACTTCAGAATTTGTCGACATCTTGCATACTCCATAGCGTGCAGCCTGTTTGAGTTCCAAATAAGCCTATGAAGTGTCTTGTTTTCATATCTCGAAAGGATGGCAAACCTGGAAATATCAGCATCTTGATTTTGGGCTGCAGTTTATTACTGGATTGTATCCGATTTATACGACTGGAATATCTTGCTTGTTCATGGGCAGCAATGATTTACTATTGAGTAACAAGATACCAGGCAAACAGCCAGCGCCTCTAACTTGTAGGAACTTGGTCGTCTTTGGAGGGTGTGGGGGGGTGGGGAAGGTAATAATAGAGAACACCAAATGCACAATTTTTCAAACAATCATTCAGCAAAGCTGCTTAAACTGAGATTAAAATTGCACTGCGCTCCAAAGCGCTTGGCAGTCTGGTACTCTGTGTGTAATTACTAGAGACCAGTGCTGATGTCGTCAGCTTTCGTTCCATGCTTGATCCCATTCAGAAAGAGGAGGTCACATGAGAGGGGGTTTTGACTAATTCTGATTGGCTCTCAATTTTTAAAAATAATAGACACTACTCTTCTTGCTGTGTGTAGGTGAGTCGTGTGCTGATTGCTGCAATCTTTTAAATAGCTTTATATAGAATCTCCTATTGCAGCACTGCTGGGATTTAACTGAGCTATCGATGTGCTCTAATTAGATTGAGTGGAATGGGCCTATACTCTGGAGTTTAGAAGAATGAGAGGTGATCTCATTGAAACATACAAGATTATGAGAGGACATGACAGGGTAGATGCTGAGAGGTTGTTTCCCCTGGCTGGAGGGTCTAGAACTAGGGAGCACTCAAGATATGGGTTCAGCCATTCAAGACTGAGAGGAGGAGGAGGAATTTCTTCATGCAGAGGGTTGTGAATGTTTGGAATTCTCTACCCCAGAGGGCTGTGGATGCTCAGTTGTTGAGTATATTGTAGGATGAGATCTATTAGGTTTTTGGACTCGAGGGGAATGAAGGGACATGGGGATCAGGTGAGAAAGTGGAGTTGAGGTCGAAGATCAGCCATAATCTTATTGAATGGCGGAGAAGGCTCAAGGGGCCATTTAGCCTACTCCTCCAATTTCTTATGTTTTATATAATTACTTGCTAATATTTTACTCTACTTCTGCAGGCCTCAATCCAGTACAAGTGGTATTGCCACTTTTTTTTTCTTCTGACTTCTCTGTTTTAATTTTCCTGCCATAATTTATAAATGCTGGCCTTGCCAGCGACGCCCACATCCCATGAATGAATGAAAAAAATGGAGGGGCTGTCTGGAATTTAAAGCGTGCAAGCCTTTGGTGTTTGTGTGTTGTAGAAGCGGTTAGCCATAGGATTGTCCAGAGTGTGAATGCTCTCTGCTCTTGTTGGGGAGAAACTGCTGGAAAAGTGAGCTACTTTCCTACTAGGATGGACAATCGGGGGGGGGAGGGGGTCATCAGCGGGTTATAGTGCCCCATATCATTGTGGGGGGAGATAGAGAAGCAACGATTAAGACGAAGGGCTATAGTATAATAAGGAACTTAGTTTCTCAACCATCTTGTGGATTGTCATTTGATATTGGTTGTAGTGATTAGGCTTTGTTTTTGGTTCTTGTGACATATATTTAAGATGCAGATGCACAGATCTTTAATTCAATTCAAAATTCAATTCAAGATTGAATTCAAAAGCAAGATCACACAGTAGATGCAGGTGTGGGCCGTTCAGCCCACCTTAGCTCACCTTACCAGAATTTTAAAAATTTCATTCCCTTCACTTCATCTAACAATCTCCTGAATGACTGACTACGGTTTTCACCTTCACTGCCCTGTGCAGGAGACCATTCCAAATGTTGATGATGCAGTTTTTCCTGAGAATTGTCCTAGGCTTTCCTATTACCAGTGTTAATCTATGCCTTCTTGTTCTAGTATACCTTGAAATAGTGCTTTGGGTTAGTCTTGATGTCTTTTAATATCTTGCATATTCTTTGCGCTCCCTCCATGGCCAAAATGGTTTCTTGGTGTCCAGACCTGAATGCGGTATTCAAGGTGGAGTCTAACTAGTACAGTACAGTTTTAGCAAGACATCTTCACAACCGACACAGCAATGTAGTTAAGCGTCCTGTTTGTTTTGCTGTTCTGCAGAAATTTGACATGTTGAAGCCAAATCTACTATTCAGCCTCAATCTCTTTCTGCATCCTTTATCTATTTATATATCATGCATTGCATACTTACAATTCGTTTTTCCTACTAATGTATAGTATTTAGCACTTACGAACATATGGAAATGACAGATTGGAAAAGACCTACCGGTCCATCTAGCCTGTCCCACACAGTTGTGATGCCTTGTGCATCATGATACAGATGCTCCCCACCCACCTGGAATGAACAATTTGAGTAGGTTCCTTTTTAACCGAATACAAACCCAGGTGGAAGTTAGAATTTCAGTCTTGAGATTTAAACCTGCCTTGTAATCGCTCCTAGTTATAAGTTACTCTATAACGTGTTGGGAAGCTAACCCTTTGGATTATTGGCAGTGTGACCCTTGTACGCTAGTAGTTGGAATACTGGCCAGCAAAACTTGGGAGAAGCTGGCAGAATTTTGACAGCTTGATGCTTAAAATCTGTAAATTGGTCAGATGTGCACTGGTTTCTCTGTGTTGTGGAGGGGGTGTCTGTGATTCACATTCAACCTTTTTTTTATGGTCTAATCCTGCTTGTCTTAAATTTGTAAATGGTGTTGTAAAGTGTGAATGGGTCTGAACTCAGCGCAGTGCGCAAGGGCCAGAGTCTCTGTTACTGAGGAGGGGCTGCGATGCGGTGGAGTGAAAGGCTAAAAAAGAGGGTTCACAGGAAGCTAGCTGTCCATTGCGACTTGCTGGTCCTATCCAGTTTGCAGCAAGATGCTGAGCAAAAGGCAGCAGTAACAAGAGGTGCTGCTTAAAAATTGCTCCCGGGTGTCATTTAACAAACTATTTGTATCCAAGCTATAATAAACTGTGGCAAGGCTGGAAAGATGCAGCTTGGGTTGCTTGTGTGCACGCCTTGGCAAATAGAAAGGTATCGGGTTAAACCGGGGTATTCGCTTTCATTGAACGTATTCAGTATTTATAAATGTGGGTTTATTTTGTAGTAATCCCCCTGCCCCGCCTGTTGTCCTTGTTCAGGAGTGCAGAACTGATCTGGCTTATAGATATCATGGACACAATTAACAAGGTGTCCTTGTTGAGCTGTGAAATGGCGGTGTGCTGGAAGCTTCGTGCTGAGTTGCCTGACGTCTCCAGCCCTCCCCCCTCCCGGGGTAAAGAGCAGCTGCTGATAGTAAATGCTCATTAATGTGAGGTTGCAGTGACCAACGGTGACCGTATTTACATGAACTTGTTTTGTTGTTAACTAGTTGGAACCCCACCCCAGAAAGTTTTTTGTGTCTAACGTGTTTATAAACTTCAAATAAAAATTGACTTTTGACACTCAATCCATGCACAATACAGCAGCAAGCCACCGGTTGCATCATTGTTAACGAATTGTTCAGTTATGTGGAGACTGGAGAAGCTGGGATTGTTCTCCTTGAAGCAGAGAAGGTTAAGGGGCGATTTAATAGACGTTCAAAATTATGGAGGGTTTTGTTAAGAGCAAATAAGGAGAAACTGTTTCCAGTTGTGGGAGGGTCAGTAACAGAGGACACAGATTTACAGTAATTGGCAAAAAAAAGCCAGAGGAGAGATGAGTGTTATAATCTGGAATTCACTGCCTGAAAGGATGGTGGAAACAGATTCAATAGTAACTTTCAAAAGGGAATGGGATGAATGCTTGAAGGGGAAAAGTTTGCAGGGCAATGGGGAAAGAACAGGGGTGTGGGATTAATTGGATAGCTATTTCAAAGAGCTTGGCACAGACACGATGGGCCGAATGGCCTCCTGCGCTATATGATTCTATGAATTACATTTTAAAACACACTGGGCTCAAATTCCCTGGCTGTAGTATGTGTTTATTTTGCTGTCAATAATGCACTTTTCCATGACCGATCCTTCCCTCCCCCGTCACGCTCTCTCATTAACTGTTAGTTGGGGTGCCGAAGTCCAGGGATGTTGGCGGAATTGCCGCTGATCTTCCCTTGTTGCGTGGTACTGTGACTGCCGTTGAAGATTAAACCGGAGGCTGTTTCCCCGCTGTTAGTTATATTTCAGAATACCTGCTGCATTTAATGCCGGTGTAAGCTGTCCCTTAAGCCGGCAGATTCCACCCCAGTGACAGCTGCAGAACAGAGAGGGAAAAAAAGTAAACAAAAAAGAAACCTGTACTTAAATATATCTGCTTAAGTGACTTGATGAGCTGTCGTGTTGTGACACTGGCAGTCGAGGCTTGTAGTCAGTTCAAGGGCATTGGAGTATTTAGATTCTGCACACACAGGGTGTGAGAATGTGAGAAAAACACTGCCCCAGGAGGCATTGGATCCAGAGTCATTTGAGGTGTTTAAAAGGGTGCAAGATAATTCCTTGTGAAGTCAGTGTATTATGAGATATGGAAAATAAAATAGGATGGAGATTTGGGACCATGTTGCTGCTTTTTTATTCCAGGGAAGTCCTACCCTTTACCATGAAAGTTTGAAGTCAATTGGTAATTGCAATTTTAAAAAAACCAACACTCTTCAAAATGTCTTCCATGTCTCATTGCTGTGTATCTTTTATTCTCTTCCAGGTTTCATTGTTTGTTAAATGATTTTTATAACGTGATAATAAAAAAAAATCTTATTTTACAAATGGTTCAGTGTGTGTGTTTTTTTCAAATTTTAATCTTGCTATATATAATTCATTGCTAGCTCACCTCTTACTATATTTCCCACTTCTCTCGTTTGTCATTTAGACTTACTGTTTCTTTCAATTTCTACTTCTCCTTCTCTCTCTCCCCCCCCCACCCCCCCAAAAAAAAATACTGTTCTTCCCTGCTGTTAACATAAGATTGATGGGTGTGCCATTCATAGAAGTTGTAGTGTCTTTGAACTTTTATTGATTTTAGGAAACATAAAGACTTTGGGAGAGGGGAGGAGAACTCCCTAGTAAGCTCAGTAACATACCAGAAACATCCCAAGTTGGATCCTGATACTTATTTGGCCAATTTCGGCAAGGGTGAAAGCTGACCATTGCCCCCCACCCTTATCAGTGTTCCTGGACTATGAGAGTGGGAGGTCAGAAATTCGGATCAGGTCTCCCAACTCCTGCAGGAAGTGAGTGTGCTTGCATAGCAGCCATGGCTCCCCTTGTTGAATGACCTGCTGATGTTCCAAAATCAAGAGTGACTCCTTAGACTAAGTGCTAGAGGGCCACTGTGCTGCAATGTGAGCCAGCTTCAGGAGGCAAGGTTGGAGCTGCAAGGGAGAAAATGAAGGAGGGATTGTAGAGGAGGGAAAGGAAGTAAGATAAACACTTCAGATTCATTAAAATTTTCTCGTTGAAAACATCCCTTATCTCCTGGTGAGTGTGGGTAAGTGCATCAGCTAGTGTGGTACTGAGTCCTAGAGTGCACAAAGGTTACACTTTTTCAATCCTGAGTCTGTGCTGTTAGCTGATCCCAACCAGGGTTGCTTTTGTGTTGGTGGGTGATGGAAGGGAGGAGAGAGAACGGGTACAATAATCTACTTGTGTCCCAGGATAGACAGGAGATAAATTGGCCAGGATATCTACTCCTATTTTCTGTCTAGTGTTATGCGCCTCCCCCCACATCCCCGTTAGCTGAAAAGTACACGTGTGGACAGGATTGGGCTTGGCTGTGATTCCTCCACGGTTGAATAGTCAGAGGTCAGGTACCAGAGGGTGGGATGGCTGCCTGCAGATCCGTAGCCCAGCGTGTCACCACTTTCAGAAAAGGGGGAGTATTGGGGTGGGGGGAGCTTTCTACTTTAGATCTAGTACACTATTCTCTCCATGAGGGAGGGCAAACTACCCACACTCGGGCCTCTGCCCAGTGCTACTATTGCTGCTGCTCTGTGATTGCACCTGGTTGCCTCAACCCAACTTGCAGTTTCTTGGCCTCTGCTCAGCATCTTCCCCCAGACGATGCAATTGAGAATGGGCACTTGCACTGCGGGGATTTGTGTGCCTTGACCCACAACCCCATGGTTTAATGCACGGGTATAAATACCTCTCCAAGGAAGAAATGGGACAGCAGTCACTGTAGAAAAGTATGACCTTCAGGATTATGATTCAGGTTCCCTTTGATCTTTTCTAGTGAATTAGTAGTGCAATTTTTCTCTCTCCTTTTGCTCTCTCTCACTCTCCTCTCACCCATTTTTGTATGGCTGACTTAATCTTTTACAAGCTGCTTTTAAAATAAATATATATAATTTAGGGTCTTCCCTAATGAGAAGATCCACAATAAGACTGCTGGATGGAATCTTGCTTTGGTCAATATACCAATACACTTACAGGAATAGTGTTTGACCACACAAACACGTTTTGAGCATTTTAAAATCATTGCATTCTCTGGCATTTCACCCTTCATGGTGATGATATTCAGTCTCTCAAGTAGGCTGCCCATCAGTTTATAGAGTTGCACCCATCTTCTGAAGGAGTGAATTTCTCAGGACAGTCAGAAAATAGAGAGGTTACAACACAAAAACAGACTATTCGGCCCAACCAGTTCCATGTCGGTACTTGCCCTCCACCCAAGCATAGTGCCCTATCCAAGAGGATCTTGGCCCTGGAGTAAAAAGCTTTTGTTTCCTCAAAGGAGGTTTTGTTAAGCCATCTCTGGCATCTCTTGCTGAAATCATAGGTGAATTCTGTCCCACACCGGATTCCGAATCTCTCACTGAAGGAAAAATATCGATGGTAACCCTACTGCAGGTTATTGGTGGTTCATAAAGGACATCATGGTGACTGTCTGCACTTCCATGTCCTCCCTATTTTCAATGCCTTCCCCACAAGACACAGCCAGAAGGAACACGTTCATGCACTGAGTTATACATTCTCCGGCACATAGAGAATTAAATTGTAAGCAATTTGGTTAGCTCTGCTTTCCTTCATTTGCACTGACCAGATGGACCATAATGATCATGTAGTCCTGGACATTCCCATGTTCTTGGAACACGTCTGCTTGGTTCATGCCTTGCAGCTGGACATAATACTGCATTGGATTATTGCTTACCAGCAGCATAGCTCTACTACACACAGACTTTTCATCATAAATATGAAAGGAGCCAATTTATCCTTAGATCATTCATAAAATCTTTTTGTCATCCTAGTGACCCCACTGGCCAAACAAACCTTTGCCTTTCTATTTTCTCTTTGGCTCCATCCAGCTCTTTTTGAGACGAGACTCATTGATGCAGGTGGAGAGTCAGATTTGAGTTGAGCTCCTCTGTTCGGCTTGGCTGGCTCACTTCAGGAGTCAAACAAGAATTTTTCTCCTTTAACGTTTCACCTCTGAAAGCTTGCAATGCTAAACTGATCAGTACTGTTGCTATCGAGACATCACCTGTTAAAATCTCTTTTCAGGGTATGATGTTGCCTAGTCATCCTTTCATTACAGCTGATAATTGAGACTCATCACCCAGTTTGCTTTGAGTTGGGTTGCAGTCGTTTCAGTCTGTCTCCCTCAGTGGAAGCTTGTCACCTGTTTCGAGCCAGATTCTGTTCTGAAGGTGACACAAGTGGAAATAGAGAGCTGTGGGTAAGAAACTTCAACCAGTCATTGAAGAGAGAGTTCTGTATATTTTGCCCTTGATTGGCATTTACAGCGTATTACAGCACAGAAATAGGCCATTCGGCCCAACAGGTCTATAACTGGTGTTTCTGCTCCACACGAGCCTCCTCCCACCTTACTTCATCTCTCCCTATCAAAATATCTTTCTATTTCTTTCTCCCTCGTGTTTACTTAGCTTCCCCTTAAATGCGTCTATGGTATTCACCTCAACTACTCCATGTGGTAGCGAGTTCCACGTTCTCACCAGTCTCTGGGTAAAGACGTTTCTCTTTAATTCCCTATTTAATTTAATTTAACTATGTAATAGGTCCAAGTCTCGATCAGCAAATTTAAACATACTACTACGTGATGTGGAGATGCCGGTGATGGACTGGGATGGATAAATGTAAGGAATCTTACAACACCAGGTTATAGTCCAACAATTTTATTTTAAAATCACAAGCTTTCGGAGATTACTCTTTAGATAGTTGTTTATAGCATCTTATTGATGGCCTCGAGGACTTTTCCCCATTGTGGATGTTAGGTTACCTGAACCTGTAATAATCTGGGTCCTTGCCTTTTCTTGATCATTGGAACTAAATTTGATATCTTCCAATCCACCAATATTTAAGCAGCACTGAAAAATATCAACCATAACTCATTTACTCCATTATTTCTTCATCTGGCCCAGGATCCTTATGGATATTTAATCCTTCCAGCTTCTATACTGATATCTACATGTGTTATGGATCGTTTAGCATCCTTTACTCGGACTAGAGTTGATTGTTTAACAGCTCTTAGGATTACCGACTATAAATGACTACTTGCTATAATGTCTTTTCTTTAATATATTTCCACCAACATTTTTAGTGTATAAAGGTTAAGTGAGATATTTGATTAAATTCGTCATTCCCCATGGTGTCCTGGTGCGACCAAAACACTGGAAATACATTCTTTCAGAAAAGCTCATTTCAGCTGTCAAGCCGCTCTACCAACATGTGCGAGTTCACTGTCGAAAATATATATATTCAGTTTATTTTTCCTGCCTCTCCAGGCTGGATGACCTGTGTCACGAGAGAGCTCGAGTAGAATTTCAGCCACGCTGTTCCTTGTTAGCTGTTCAGTTTATTTCATCATCGCCTAGCGGACTAACTCGTAGCAGGGAGGACATTAATTCTGGCAGTGTAGATAATGGAATCTGAACTGTTTGAACATTGGAGACTCACTTGTCAGAATCTCAGGTGGGCGGTGGGGTGGGGATCACTTTTAAAAGCAGAGTTAAAGTGCTGTCCTACTTTCTTACAAGTGTCCACGGTGCCTGTTTTTCCTCCTCGGGGCAGGAACATGTCATTAGCTGCGAGGTAGCCCACTGGTCGTCGAAACGAGAGTGTGTTAGCCAAGAGGTAGCAAGGTGCAATCGCCGATGGCAGTGTGGTCTGGAATATCTTAAACCTGCAAGTAGAAAACCTCTCCAGTTTCCCAGCTTTTTGTTTTGCTGCGCCACCTGCCATTCTACAGTGAGGGCGCCCAGAATTTAAATTTAGAGCGGTGCTAGTTTCATATTGCAAAATCCTATTGATTTGCTTGGGTTCTTAATCTCTGCCTGTGTTTAGCTTTGCTGTTTAAAATATTCCCATATGGATTGGCATGAGTGGCATCTCTGAAACCCATTTGGTAACTGTTTAAAATTCCAGACTGTGCTTGGTTATATGTTTGTACCTTAATTATGGTGATGCTCGTGGCTCTCAAATACTGTGGTTGAGAGGGCGCATAAAGAAATGGGATTTAAATATCCTATTGTATCTAATATCGTGACCTCTATCATTACAAGTGTATTCTCATCATTGTTTCCTTGGCACATGAAGCTTAGAAAAATGCAGAGTCCTCAGAACATTGCTTCACCAATCACTTTGTCTTTCTGTATTGGGGGGGGTGGGTGGGTGGGGAGCAAACATTTGTGATGTGTCCCCACCCTCTCCCTTTTTCTGGGAGTGCGAAGCAGAATACCGTATGTAGTTATCAGGTTGAACCTGCAGCAGGACCTGTGACACATGGAAATACTGTAGATTTCAGCCACTACATGTAGCCCCAACATTTTCAGATCGTTGGTGATTGGGGGTGCGGGGGGGAGGGTGGTGAAGAGGCTCCAGTGATTGTAACCTGCTTTACAGTTCGAAGCAGACGTTTGCGGAATTCCTATAACCTTCACGTTTGGACAGTTGTGCCTCGTACCAGTACGTGACTACAGTTGCCCCCTCGTCCCTTATCCCTGCAATTGTACATCAAATCAAGGTAGAAATGGCACTTGGGGAATGTACCAGTCTTTTTCTAGAATTGATGGGGCTCTGGTGGAGTAAGATCAAGGTCTTGAGAGGAAAGGAACTTGGCTACATGGCAGGGTTTGTTACTGCTATTAGTTCCACATTCAGAGGTATGAAAATAATAGGGCATATATAAAGGGGAACCTTGGGAAAATACAGGACCGAAAAAGACACTGCAGTCCATCCCCCTTAAATATCTGTCTAGATCTCCCCTGAATTCTTCCACACTATCTGCCTATCTAGCAATCCACTCTGCACTCTTGACATAGACTGCCCGGGTGTTCTAAGAACAAATCAAACTAAAGGAGCTGCCTGGTTTCAATTAAAAAATTTTTCTCAATCCTTTTCCTTTATTTTTCCAATCACTACTTGTGTTTAACAACTAGCGAACTGCCTATGGTCAGTTGGTGAATACAGTTTTTTTAATATAGAAGATGGCAATGGAGTTGGGAGAGAACCTCACTTCACAGAGCCACCTAGTGGCACGATTTACAACTACACCATGACAGTTGACATAGCAATTTACAGTGGTAAATATTGACATATGCGTGATCAAAAAAACTGTGACAATAGGAAGTAAGGATGGGGACAGATGCAAGCTATTTTAATAGAGATATTTTTCTAAATTTAAAACTGGAAAGGAGAGCTGGTTTCAATTTTACTAGATGGCTGAAGAGAAAAATTTATATTTTCAGGTATAACCTGTATCACTCGCAGAAATTTACTGATTTTAAAAAAAAATCACATTTAAAATTTATATCCTGGAGGTTTAACTTGAAGTGACAGTGCAAAGCAAACAGATAACCACATAAAAGAAAACCATTACCATCAGCCATGATCTAACTGAATGGCAAAACAGGCTCAAGGGGCTGAATGGCCTACTTCTGATCCTATGTAAGTCTCTTCTGCTTACATGGGAACTTCACTGTTTCTTTCAAATAATACCAAGTAGCTCCATAGTGAATCTAAGACGGTAATCCAATCTAAGGGTTCGGATAACATCGCAACAACAAGAGCAATCGGACTCCAGTTTTTATAATTTGCTGAGGGATCCAGTATCTGTTTCAAATTGCAGCAAAGCCAGCTCTTTGCAGAATAAGTAGTGATGCAGGAGAGTTAAAGCATTGTAACCATACAATTTGAGGGAATTGCTGCATAGTATGTTGTCACTTTTAAACAAACCTGCTTTCATTTTTTTATTTTGTTCTAAGAAGTCTTAAGATAACTGGAATTTTTACTTAAATGTCTTCTGAAATAGAATCGGCCATTTGTAGATAACAGACTGTGAGGCAGAGCGAGTAATAAGCAGTGTAACCCAGTTTCAGACCTTTCAACTAGCTGGGCCATTACTGGACAGTTCACTGTGGATAAGTAAAGTTTAATATGGGCACAAGGAATCAAAGGAGGGATTAATGTATGAGTTGCTGCAATGTAGGATGCTGATCAGGAATGAGATTGAGGGGTTGTAGTGGATGAATGTAAACAGAGCAGAGGGTGAGAGCACCAATTAAATAATTTGTATTGTTCTATAAGGTATCTGGAATACTGTGTGCTGTTCTCATCACTAAATCACAGGAAAGATACTATTTATTGCTCTTGAGGGGCAAGCAACAAAAATTGTTTCCTGGTATCGAGAATTGATGAGGAAAAGTTAAAGAAATTGGGTTTACTACCTGGAAGAGAGAAGACTTTGAAGTTTTCAAGATGATAAAAGGTACTGATGAGTTTGATTTAGGCCAAGGGTGTCCAAACTACAGGTCTTGGACTAGTTCTGGCCTGTGAAGCTCGAGCAGCTCTGTTCTTTATGCGTTTGTGTTTGTTCTTGTCCAGTTTGAGTTGTTTGGAAAGGGTTGTAGCAGCACCGTTGGTAGATAAATCCTAAATCATAACCAAGATCCGCAGCTTGAGATATATGGATGGGGACATTGATTTAAACTGTGTGTGTCCCATGAGGCTCCATGGTACACACCTATGTAGCCCACGAAAGCTTGGACACTTTAAAGTAGATTGTTCACTGGTGAAGGGTTCAAATGTAAGAAGACACAAGTTTAGAGATTGTGAATAAGGGAAGTTGAGCAGACTATTTTAAAACAAAAAAGATGATGGAGTCATTAATTGTTAGTAGGAAAGTCGATCGAAATGGGTGGTATAAATAGGTTCCAAATGTGGACTATGTAACTGGGGTCAATTAGATGTGTTGCTGGAGGGAGAATGGATTGAGGAATCTGATGAGATGGTGGGTAGATGAAGTTGAGACCCGTAAAAATCAAATGAGCTTGTTGGTCTCGATAGCCTTTTCCCACTCCTAACATTTCTCATGTTAATTCTGTAATCAAGCAGAGAACTTTTTTTTGTAAGACAGGATGAAATTTAGATTATCAGGAACAACATAGCACTGTGTTTCTTTATCATGGTGATTCTCGTGGGCAAAATCGGTCCACTGTGAACACCATCAGTATTGTTTTCTAGAATTACCTCATGGAAAAACAAAGCCTCCCCCATTTGTTCAACTCCACTTAGAAATTGAATTTTTCATCCCACTGAGAAAAACACCAACCAACTGCACTATTTTAAGAACCTGTGGGGCGTTCTCCCCCATCCCTGGATATTTGGTGGATGTGTACTGTATCCTCAACTTATTTAGTTTTGCTCCCTTTGGCAGCAGCTATGTGCTGTTATCTCAATTGGGATACTACGCTGTAGTATTTGGTAGTTTTCAACAAATGTTTTTTTAAAAGTTTAATTTAGCCATTAATGCCTTAGCTGATGTAAGCACACAGTTCAATCCAGGACCAGCTTCCTGAGGCTTTTTATTACACTAGTTCCTAGCTTAACTTTCCCTTAGCATTGGTTGATGCCAGCATTTGGCTTCAGTGTTGGAATATCACAAATCTTTTCCTACCCATAAAACTTGTGTTGTCTAGTTGTGTAGCTGAGAAGCTTATCCAAAATTCAGCAAAAGAACTTGGCACAGTTGCCTCATCATTTGGACGATACCATGAAGCGCATCTCCAAGCTCCAAATGAGGAAGGGAGGCGGGCTTCTCTCAGAATCACCCTCAGATAGATCCACTGGTTGACCTGAATTTTTTTTATTGTTTACTCGTAAGGCTGAGGAGTGGGCATTAGAGCCCTGCAGGATTCCACCTTCAAATGTAATGCTACTCATTCTCTGGGTTCTGCCCCTACTCTGACACCGACAGATACCAGAACTTCAAAAGTGACAAAGTACTGATCTTCTCTTGGGTGGTCACCCGTCAAATGACTGCATCATCAAAGGACCAGCCTGAGAAACCAGGCTCCTCCTCCTCCTCAAAAAACAACTGAATTGTTGCCCGAGGAAGACGCCCTCTTTGGCACCACCTTGAGCTGAAACATCTCATCCTCTTGTACCACTCGAATTGCCACAATTGCAGGGATAGTATAATTTTCAACCACACAAACCATCAGGAGCACGTCACCGAATCATAGCGCGCAGATAGTAAAGCAGAGGGATTTAGCTCTGAAGAACATTATCAAGGAAGGAATAGTTATCTCAGGTCTTGCATTTGGGGGTCATATTTCTTTTGATAAGTCCTGAGTCCTGCAGAGGCTCCGTTGGGACACAGTGGATTTAACTACTCTTCATGCTTGTCCAGTTTTTTCACCTTACCTGTGTCTGGAGTTCTACAAGGATGATATAGGAGAGTTTAGAGAATAGGTAGACTACTGAGGATCCTCTTTTTTTTTTACAGCCTATGGCCGATTTCCTTTTGTTTTCAGGTACAACTCCAGTTTGGAAAATCCCTAATATTGGAAAGAGCATCCATGCCCCTGAAGAAGAATGTAAAAGGTTCAATAACTATTTACAGTTTTTGGTTTTTTTTTACATTGTTTCCCACCTAGCACATCGAGTTGGGTTTGTTTATAAGCAAATAGGGCAGTGTTCGAGTGAATAGGGACATCAATGTTGAGACAGCCAACCAGTGCAGCAGTTTACCATGGATGAACCGTGATACAGGGGACAGAACTATAGCCAAAGGTGTTCTTTATCTCAGATGTGCATGGCTAAAACCGTTGGGTTTCCCAGTGTACCTGCAAAGTAAATCTTTGGACCACTTTCCTTTTGATCACGCTTGACTGTTGAGTTATTTTAGAAAGTTTTAAGAAGCACCAGTAGAGACTCAAAGTGATACTGACCATGGATATAAAGACTCAGCCTCGCCAAACATGGTCCGTATATCATTTTAGAAAATTGATGGGGCTTAGCCAGAAGTTGTTCCACACCATAACCCAGCCAGGAAAAAGCGTCTCTTTCCCCGCCTTGACCCTTCCCACAATGACTTCCAGTTACTGTCTCTCCGAACACTGATGGAAACTCTAGATGGATAACATACTTGACTGGTTTTGGCTGAAGTGGGCATCTGTTTTGTTGGATGCCGAGATAAATAATATTGCCTGTGAATACTATGCTGTTCACTGTGCCACTCCCAGAATTTAGAGGAACTACTTTATTTGAATGGTCAAATGCTTGCTTGAAAATACTCTTAGCCCCTTAGAGATGTGGAAACTTCTGTTTTCTCCAGCCATGAAGAAAGTTGTATTAAGCCAGGAAAGCTCAAGGTTCTACTACATAGTCCCTAAAAAGCAGCGGGGTTCTGGCCCATAATGGAACTAAATTTTTCAACTTGGAAACGGCAATGTTTGCTATCACAGATCAGTTCGGTGGCCCAGATGATGGATCTGGAAGCCTGCTCTCGGCCTTTATTACTTGCACATCTTACCTATGGTTTCCCCCCTTGTTGATGAGTGCACATGTGGAAGGAACATGATCTTAGCCACGCACCCTCTGATACATTAGACAGGCTTAACTTCCAAGCAGTTTGGTTAGCTCTTGTTTTCTTCAAAGAACAAGCCCTTTCTGAACATCCAGGAACAGGAGTAGAGACTATTACGTTGGATATGCTCAACAGTCCTTTGGACCAGCCAAACAATTGGACTGTCCAACATGAGTGACTAAGATCCAATTCCTTCTCTTAGCCATAAACGTTTGTCAGATCTGGATAACATAGATCAGTTACCTTGGTGACCGCTTACTGGCTGAGAAAATCTTGTTTCTCTGACCTTGTTACTCAGCATGTTACCATTCACACTGGATCCCTCACAGTGACCAACAGGGCATCCGCTTGATAGTTTGGCTCTTGAGGCAGAATTGCCAAATGATGTTGGGTAATGGAAGCTGTCCTAGTATCATGAACGACTCAACTCTGAAGACTGGAAGAGGGTCATCTTGGATGGATGGTTGGAGAATATTGTATGGTCTCCAGGCTCATGAAGAGCACCTGGAAAGTGAAATTGTTCAACCTCCAACTAACTTCTGAATGATTTGAATCTTGTTTTGAGCAAATTGATGTCAGAACCATATTGAACCTATATTTTCTTGCAACCTGAAGTCTCTTTCACTGAAGGGAGCCACTCTGTCGGTACAGAATTCTATGTGATCTTCGTGCCTTGGTGGACATCCATCTCCCCCTTCTGCGACTTACCATGAGAACATAAGAAATAGGAGCAGGTGTAGGCCATACGGCCCCTCGAGTCTGCTCCGCCATTCAATCAGATCATGGCTGATCTTCAACCTCAGCTCTGCTTTCCTGCCTGATCCTCATATATTCCTTGATTCTCCTCGAGTCCAAAAATCTATCTATCTCCACCTTGAATATACTCAATGACTCAGCATCCACAGCCCTCTAGGGTAGAGAATTCCCAAGATTCACAGCCCTCTGCGTGAAGCAATACCTCCTCATCTCAGTCTTAAATGGCCGACCCCTTATCCTGACTACGCCCCCTAGTTCTAGACTCTCCAGTCAGGGGAAACAACCTCTCAGCGTCTACCCTGTCATCCCAGGAATTAATCTCGTGAACCTTCGTTGCACCTCCTCTAGGGCAAGTATATCCTTCCTTAGAAAAGGAGACCAAAACTGTATGTAGTACTCCAGGTGAGGTCTCACCAAAGCCCTGTAGAATTGTAGTAAGACCTCCTTACTCTTGTACTCCAACCCTCTTGCAATAAAGGCCAACATGCCATTTGCTTTCCTAATTGCCTGCTGTACTTGCATGCTAACTTTTTGTGTTTCTTGTACGAGGACACCCAAGTCTCTCTGGACACCAACATTTAATAGTTTCTCACCATTTAAAAAATATTCTGTTTTTCCTACCAAACTGAATAACCTCACAATAGGGCAATCTCCATAATTAGAACGAAGTGTTTGCCATTTTAGGCAATTAGTGACCATGTGAACTAAATCCTAGGCTAACGGAGTGTAACTTGTATCTTTTTATAGTGTTCCTGAGCTGGTCAGGAGCCATCATAGAAAGTCAGTCCAACGTCAAGTGATAATATGTAGAAGGTTTTGCTAAATGGGCAGCTATCTGAAGCACTTTCACTAATCACTGTTGTCTCATTCTGACTGTTGCAATTGGTGCTTGCTTTGTTGCTGCAATACTTCGAGGTGATCTTGCATTTAGATTCTTAGTCCCACCTCCAGACTCTGCACTGCTATGGTTACTCTTGATTATATGTCGTTGTAAATATGAGAAAGAATATCCTTGCCATAGATATTGCATTTTCTCAGCTTGGTATAACTGTACAGGGAGAGCTCCTGCTCCTACTCTCCCTATTCCTTAGCTCTTTTAGGAACATAGGAACAGGAGTAGGCCATTCAGCCCCTCGTGCCTGCTCTGCCATTTGATAAGACCATGGCTGATCTGTGATCTAACTCCATATACCTGCCTTTGGCCCATATCCCTTAATACCTTTGGTTGCCAAAAAGCTATCCATCTCAGATTTAAATTTAGCAATTGAGCTAGTATCAATTGCTGTTTGCGGAAGAGAGTTACATAAGAACATAAGAAATAGGAGCAGGAGTAGGCCAATCGGCCCCTCGAGCCTGCTCCGCCATTCAATAAGATCATGGCTGATCTGATCCTAACCTCAAATCAAAATTCATGTCCAATTTCCTGCCCGCTCCCCGTAACCCCTAATTCCCTTTACTTCTAGGAAACTGTCTATTTCTGTTTTAAATTTATTTAATGATGTAGCTTCCACAGCTTCCTGGGGCAGCAAATTCCACAGACCTACCACCCTCTGAGTGAAGAAGTTTCTCCTCATCTCAGTTTTGAAAGAGCAGCCCCTTATCCTAAGATTATGCCCCTTAGTTCTAGTTTCACCCATCCTTGGGAACATCCTTACCGCATCCACCCGATCAAGCCCCTTCACAATCTTATGTTTCAATAAGATCGCCTCTCATTCTTCTGAACTCCAATGAGTAGAGTCCCAATCTACTCAACCTCTCCTCATACGTCCACCCCCTCATCCCCGGGATTAACCGAGTGAACCTTCTTTGTACTACCTCGAGAGCAAGTATGTCTTTTCTTAAGTATGGACAGCAAAACTGTATGCAGTATTCCAGGTGCGGTCTCACCAATACCTTATATAACTGCAGCAATACCTCCCTGTTTTTATATTCAACATTCCATTGGCCTTCTTGATCACCTGCTGCACCTGCATACTAACTTTTTGATTTTCTTGCACTAGGACCCCTAGATCCCTTTGTACTGCAGTACTTTCCAGTTTCTCGCCATTAAGATAATAACTTGCTCTCTGATTTAAAGAGTTCCAAACTTCTACCACCCTTTGTGTGTAGAAATGTTTTCTAATCTGAAAGGTGTTTGATTTAAAAACTCGTGTACAGACCCTCATTGAATTCTCAGGTCTCTGGTAGTTTAGCTAGTCAAAACTGATGATGTAGCTATGTCGGAAGGGGGAGAAAACCTGATGTAAGTGTAGCACTGTGTGTATGTATATAATATATATATATATATATATTGCTGTCATCCTACAGTATAGTTCAACTCCATGTATACAAGAAGTATAAATATATATTTATTGTATGCATCGAGTTGAACTATACTTAGAGAAGGAAAACTATGTTGGAGATAATTTAACATTTGAGCTATATGGCAGTCTAGGTATTCAAATGTATTTGGCACAGTGGACTTTAAGATTACAGGATGAGTGAACAGGTTTCCATTGTGGACCCTTTCTGTACAGTGGCAGGTATCGTCCCTTTCACTGAGCTGCTCTGATCTCTCGGAAAAACACATGTGAAGTGATCTGAGTGGTGCTTCTGTTTGTTAACTACTGATGACAATTTTTTATTTTGCTAATATTATTAAATTCCATCAGTTTCATTCACAAAAGGTTGTGAAAATGTTTTAATGTTTTAAACTGGAATGGAGCAATTGATGGAACACAGAACTGTCCTAACTACAGTCTGAACGCAATTTCTAACCATTTTGTCAGGTTTTCTTATAGGGATCTGTTTTTTTAAACAACTAACTACTTTCTTCCTCATTCATCTATTCTCCATAAGCTTCAGGATAGGCCCACAGGTGATAAAATCTTTAAGATGGTCCTCCAAGAATTTTAAAATCTTATGGTTCCCCCTCCAATGCTGCACTATACAAGAGTTGATGCCATAAGATCAGTCCTCCATTCTTCTTCTCCAGTCAACAATGTCCAGCTTGTTGGTTTTTCAGTAGGAGCAGTTCTCAAAGATTTTTTTTGCAAGGATTTCAAATTTGCAAAGCTTTGGCATTGCTTTTAACTCATTTCAAAGAACTTAGGGTGGAGATGTATAATTTCGCAAACCAAAATGAAACAAATGGCTGTGTCCAGCTTAAAATTTTCCATCTCTTGTTGAGGTTTCTCTGCCAATAACAGTCCTCAAAGGAGTCTTTATGGTCTTCCATCAAAGGACAGCATCAGTGACGGGGATTGCCACCAACTCTCCATAAAGGCTTGCCATGAAACATTGGAAACTGATCCTTGAAGACTGGATGACTTCACTTGATACTTGCTGGGAACTGAAATTCAGGACTCTGTTTTCAACCCAAACCTAACGTGAAGGAAAAATACTTTTTCAGAGAAATTTGTCAAATAAGGGATAATAGCTTTCTTGTTCTTGACTGAACTGATAGAAGAGCACTGGATTGGTTTCATGTGACTGGGGAGCAGGCATCGTACTCTTCTGTTCTTGCTGTAGAACCTAGAATGAACAGGCACTGAGAAGATTCCAATACCACAACATCTGTCTGTGTCTTCAAGGACATGAGTTCACACGTTATCTACAGTTGTTCTGACCAATATTTGTTCACAAAGATACCTACTGGTAGAGGAGACGGTCACCTTTAGGCTGTGGTTGCACTGACTGACACTTGGTTTGTGGTCAATGTGTTTGTTCTGGCTGACCAGCTTTCATTTTGGCCTTGGGATTGATGCCTATACTATTTGCATTCACCATATTACAGTGGATATACTTGGGGGATCTTGCTAATTCTGATATCCCTGTTCCATTGAGACCCAAACTCTCTCTTTCAAAAAAAATGTAAGAAAAAGCCTTGCCTCCAATCCTATGACGTACACAGTCCTCTAGTCAGAGATTAGTGGGGTTACCATTCAGACCATTACCAGTTCACCTCTGAATTCCTTGATGATGTTCTAAGTACAAATAAAGTCCACTATCTAGACATTCCTTGGTCTTGAGAAGAAGCCAAAGAAATTGGATGGTTAGAAGCAGTCCGCTATGATTCTAGGACATTTTACAAATGAGACGAGCGTGGATCAGGTGTATTCTCTAAAGTTTATTCATCTTTGTTTGGTTCCTTCAAACTATTGCCAGAATGGCACAGGTCCCTTTGAGAGAGAACACAGTTCCATTGGTGTATGGCGATTTTCAGACTGCAGTTACTTCAGAGATTCGATATTGAATTAGAAGCATTGTTGTACTGTTCAGGATGCCCTACTCCAGAGACACACTTTGTTGTGCATTCCTGCCATCTAGGTGATGTTCAGGAGGAGCTTTTAGGGATCTTTGGTGATTAGGTTGCAGAAATGCTAAGTGCTTTAAGAAATGTCAACAAAACTTAAACACAACCTATTCCCAAAAGAGGTTAATCTACCATCTTGTTGAACCAAAAACAAACTTCCTTTGGATATCCTGTTTAAATGCCTGGATCGAAGAACAGGAAAATGTAGAGATAGGAGGAAACTTAACCTCCTGGAGTGCCATAACACCTATTAGTGATCACTTCCCCTGTCTTATCTAACCATCAGGGAGAGGAGATTGCACCATAAACTAAAGGTGGAGAGAGCTTATTAAACTTGGGGGTAAAAAAAAAGTTTCTTTGAATCAAATTGCTACTGGCTTTAGAAGATAGTTCTTTCACTATTCTACAGTCACTTTTTTAGGTAGGAAAAATAAAGATCTTAATATTCTCTAAAATGACATTAAACACCTACTCTGGATCTTCATGTTTTGAGCTTCCACAAAGCCAAGTTCAGGCTGATGACTGCCTCCCTCAAAGTGGCGTGAACAACTTCAAGAAAAAAGTGTGAGGCACAAGACAAAGTCCTCTCTGCCTTCTGACCGTGATGCACAACACAAGTCTTCTAAAAACTCTGACCTTGCATTCTTCAAAAAAGAAATGATCTTGTATCACCCTCTGTATCTTTGAACTTAGAAGGGTAGGTGGAGTGATATTATGTGTGAATGTGTCCGGTTCCTACATCTGGCTAAATTAGTTCTCTTTTTCCCTATGGCTGTTCCTTGGTTGCTGGATTTTCTATCTTTAGTGATGGACATACTCTTGGTATCCAGAAAAATCTTGCACTGTAAAGATAGAAGTGGAAGAGTTTGATGTTAGGTCTGTCATTTTGCTGCTCTTTCGTACTGCTTTCTCTGCAGCATTTACTAATCGAAGCTTCAAAGCTATCTCCGTCACCATTCAGTGTATAGCCATTTCAGCCTTTCAGTATCTTGTAGATGGAAAATCCATTGGGACCACTGCCCAGTATTGAGCTTTGTAAAGGAGGCCCACATCATGCAGTTTAGTTTGACCCTTTTGTGGTTTCTTGGCTTTCATCAGATAATGGCTTCTTTTAAGCCTCTGGCTATAGTACGGCTTAAGACATCCACACATTGAGTCGATGAATGTTGACCTCTCAGTAGATCCACCATGTTGATTTGGTGCTCACATTGGGCTACTCTTAAGACAATTTTGGGGAAAACATATGGATGAGCCTAGAGTTCCATCTTTCTGAAGAGTCTGGTCCTCACATTCTTTCCATTACCATGCGGCCAAACTTGGATTTGACATCCAAGTAGACATTGTGGAGCAATCTTTAAAGATTTCTGTAAATCTGATTTATTTACTTCATCTTCATTGGTGATGAAACTGGTGACTGAGCAAAATATATTAATCAACCACCACATAAAGTAAAACGTCATTGCACTCAAGCTGCTGCAGCCTCGTAAGCTTATGCCAGAAGAGGCACTCAAGACTCCATGAAGCATTTACAGTGAATATATTCATCCCATTAGTAAATAAGGTTGTCTGAAATCATCTCCCAAGAAAGGTGCTCATTTTGGTCCTAGTGACAGGCTTTAGATTTACCATTTTGTCCACCTCCATTTTTTGACAATACTGAAGTATACTCCTGAGGTAAAAGGAGGGTAAACAAATGAGGAAGAAAGTAAGATTAACTACCTTCATTCACTGTGGTCTTGCCCATTCTTTGTATATTATCCTCCACTTATCTCGCATACACCCTCTTATCCCACTGTTTCTAACTCTCTGATTTGGAATGTTTTGACATTTTACTAAATGTTGACAAAATTGTTTTCCTTCGCTGTGTAAGCACAACCTACCCTGCAGGCTGCCTCCGTCGATAAAAGAACTGAGGACTGGTGTGTGGCCACGGCTCTTATACAGCCTAGGAGTGGGGAAAGATCACATGGGCCTTGAGAGACTTCATTGAGGTTAAAACTCATGGAGGGACACCATCCAGGTGATTTCCCCCATTGGATGATGGGCCTATCCTGAGGTATGTGGAGGATAAGAGAGAGAGAGAGAGAGAGAGAGAAAGAAGGTAGGTAATCTTACTTTACCCAGCTTTCCTTGCAAGCTCTCAGATACATAGAAAATGATGATTTTTTTCCATAAATATTGCTACTGATACACATCTGACAAAGTTCATTTTCCCCAATTTATAAAACTACTGGGCCAGTCGGATACATCAAACCCCCGCCCAGTAGGAAAGTTTAAAATTTGTGCCCTTTCACCATCATCTTCAACTTTTCTGCTTTGCAGGAAGGTTTTTGGAATGTCAAACGTTGAAGGTAGCTTTGCGAACAAAAGGTCCGGGCAAATGTCACCTGGAGTCTGTATCTTTTTGTTGTTGGTCAAAACTAATTATAGGTGTAAGCTGGTGAGCAAGTTAAAATTTCAGTGCAAATTATTTACGACCCTGCTAAACCAATAGTGCCAAATTTCACCATGGCTGTGTTTTAGTGGAGTGACAGAACAGGAGATTTTGCCATCAATAGGGACAATGCACGATGCCACTAATGGTGCGCGTGACCTCGTCACTGACGCTCGCTCGATCTGGACAGCATCGCCAGTGGGCGAGGCAGCACAGGGCGAAGAGGCTGAGTGCTTCCTCCCACAGACGGGCACAATGGGAAATCAGGAGAATGCTCCCACACAATTTCTGTCTCACCCGTTCCCAAGCAATATCAGGCAAATGCTTGCCTCATCCTCCCTTTTGATTGAAAGTTACGTGTGGCATGCCTGAAGAGGGTGTTAAGTAAATGTAAAACGAAGAATGTTCTCAAATTCCAACATCAAGCTTTCTTTACTAACACGCAGGGGGTTTGCTGCCGTCCTTTCTTGTCATCTTGTTGGTGTGATATAAAATGTGCCTGAAATCTCAGAGATGCCACTTTGCTGCTTTTTTTCTCCCCCCATGTGACGTTATCTGGGTTGAGAAGGAAGGAATACACTGTGGCTCGTAGCAATTTTGGAAATCGATGTGGAATTTGCTTTTCAGCTAAATCTTAGCCGTATTCTCGAGTTGACCACAAGGTGTTACTGGCGGACTGCAGATATTGGGGTAGCATGCCAGTGACATGAATTTCCACCGTGCTTTCACAAACAAATCTTCTCGCAAACGTGAAAACAACTGGTGCAAATAATCCTCACTGGCTGCTGTGGCCTGTTGGTTCTATGCACGGCTAGTGCTATTCTGTAAATCGAAGTATATCTGCTTTTTGTTTCTCTTTCCTCCTCCCTGCCCCCCCCCTCCTCCTGCACCCAGGAATTCTTGAAAGTTTACCAGTGTCCATTGAATACGTTGAGAGGGGACAGGTAGGTGTAGCACATGTTAGAACACTCTCTCCCATCTTCTGGGACCTGGGTTTGCACCCGGCTGAAGAAAGGTGGAGGCGAAGGCCTTCTCCATTTCTTAGGGCGGTTGGGACCCTCAAGCTTAAGTCGGTCTCTAATCAGTTCCCCAACAGACAGGAATTAAATAACTTGCCCTAAATCCAGCACAAATGGCACTTGTTCAGCAGTCTATCTGTGAGGGACGACAAGGACAGTAAGTGTGGTGAACAGAAGTTGCTCGCTTGGGGGAGGGGTGGGGTTAGTGGTGGGGTGGTTCTGAATTTGGTTTTGCCTGCATCGGGGCATTGTAGGAGGCTGGAGTGCTCTGCATTGCACCTGATCAGTGCTCTGACCTGACCTCAAGTACTTCATGCTGTCGATTGGATGCAACAATGTTCTGTTTCCCAGCACTGTCCTCCCTCATGTTCAAAAAAAAACAAAACAAAAGACTTGCTGCAGTGTCCAACTTGGTATAAATGTAAGTTTTCTTTCCGCCCGGCAGTGCACGAATGGTCACTTGATGTGTGCAGGCTGTTTCATTCACCTGCTGGCTGATGCCAGGCTGAAGGAGGAACAGGCAACCTGCCCGAACTGCCGCTGCGAGATCAGCAAGAGCCTGTGCTGCAGGAACCTGGCCGTGGAAAAGGCGGTGAGCGAGCTTCCCAGCGAGTGCGGCTTCTGCCTGAAGCAGTTCCCACGCTCCATTCTCGAGAGGCACCAGAAGGAGGACTGCCAGGACAGGTAATGCACTTAAAAACTCAGAAGCAGGGCAGTTTATTAACCAAATAACTCCGGCCCTCCGGCACCCCCCCCCCCCCCAATTGATCCTGATTTTTGTTCACAGGGTGCGGGAGGCGGGAACTCAAATTTTGGAGTGGCAGATGCACCTTATTGGCATTCACAAGTGGGTTTCAGGGGCAAGTTTAACTATCACAAGTCGTGGCTCTCCCCTGCTGTTTTTTGTGCACTGCCCAGACAATACATGACTCAAGACGGTCCTAGCACTTGATAGGTCCTCGCCAGACCGGCAAGCAGTCCCGTGCCCACGAGAATGCCCAAACCAGCGTAAAGGAGGCAGAGCGGCAACAGTTTCTGCTCCCTTTGTATAGCAAAAAAAAACCAGGATTGGCCTCTTCCAAATAGGCCATCGATTTCACAACTAGTAAATTTCATAGATTGAAAACGCTCGTGAACGTGATTAAAGTGGACTGGGAAAATAGATTAAAGGGTAAGACGGTACATGAGCAAATGTGTTCATTTAAGGAGTTATTTTACAACTTTCAAAAAATATATATTCCACTGAGGAAAAAAGGGTGTAAAAGAAATGACAGCCATCCGTGGCTAAGTAAAGAAATCAAGGATAGTATCCGACTAAAAACAAGGACATATAAGGTAGCCAAACTTAGTGGGAGGATAGAAGATTGGGAAGTCTTCAAAAGACAGCAAAAAGTAACTAAAGGATTGATTAAGAAAGGGAAGATAGATTATGAAAATAAATTAGCAAAAAATATAAAAACAGATAGCAAGAGTTTCTATAGTTATATAAAAAGAAAAAGGGTGGCTAAGGCAAACGTAGGTCCCTTAGAGGATGAGACCGGGAAATTAATGGTGGGAAACATGGAGATGGCAAAAATGCTGAACAAATATTTTGTTTCAGTCTTTACGGTAGAGGACACTAAGAACATCCCAACACTGGACAAACAGGGGGCTCTGGGGGGGGGGGAGCTAAATACGATTAAAATCACTAAGGAATTGGTACTCAGTAAATTAATGGGACTCAAGGCGGATAAATCCCCTGGACCTGATGGCTTACATCCGAGGGTCTTGAGGGAAGTGGCAGTCGGAATTGTGGATGCTTTGGTAATTTTCCAAGATTCTCTGGACTTGGCAAAGGTCCCAGCAGATTGGAAAACTGCTAATGTAACACCCTTATTTAAAAAGGGTAGTAGGCAGAAGGCTGGAAATTATAGACCAGTTAGCCTAACATCTGTGGTGGGTAAAATTTTGGAGTCTATTATTAAGGAGACAGTAGCAGAACATTTGGAGAAACATAATTTAATAGGACAAAGTCAGCATGGCTTTACGAAGGGGAAGTCATGTCTGACAAATTTGCTTGAGTTCTTTGAGGACATAACGTACAGGGTGGATAAAGGGGAACCAGTGGACGTAGTGTATTTAGACTTCCAGAAGGCATTCGACAAGGTGCCACATAAAAGATTATTGCTCAAGATAAAGAATCACTGGATTGGGGGTAATATTCTGGCATGGGTGGAGGATTGGTTATCTAACAGGAAGCAGAGAGTTGGGATAAATGGTACGTTCTCGGACTGGCAACCAGTAGCCAGTGGTGTTCCGCAGGGGTCGGTGCTGGGTCCCCAACTCTTTACAATCTATATTAACGATTTGGAGGAGGGGACCGAGTGTAACATATCAAAGTTTGCAGAAGATACAAAGATGGGAGGGAAAGTAGAGAGTGAGGAGGACATAAAAAACCTGCAAGGGGATATAGACAGGTTGGGTGAGTGGGCGGAGATTTGGCAGATGCAATACAATATTGGAAAATGTGAGGTGATGCACTTTGGCAGGAAAAATCAGAGAGCAAGTTATTATCTTAATGGCAAGAAACTGGAAAGTACTGCAGTACGAAGGGATCTGGGGGTCCTAGTGCAAGAAAATCAAAAAGTTAGTATGCAGGTGCAGCGGGTGATCAAGAAGGCCAACGGAATGTTGGCTTTTATTGCTAGGGGGATAGAATATAAAAACAGGGAGGTATTGCTGCAGTTATATAAGGTATTGGTGAGACCGCACCTGGAATACTGCATACAGTTTTGGTGTCCATACTTAAGTAAACATATAAGATTGTGAAGGGGCTTGATCGGGTGGATGCGGTAAGGATGTTCCCAAGGATGGGTGAAACTAGAACGAGGGGGCATAATCTTAGAATAAGAGGCTGCTCTTTCAAAACTGAGATGAGGAGAAACTTCTTCACTCAGAGGGTAGTAGGTCTGTGGAATTTGCTGCCCCAGAAAGCTGTGGAAGCTACATCATTGAATAAATTTAAAACAGAAACAGACAGTTTCCTAGCATTAAAGGGAATTAGGGATTACGGGGAGCGGGCAGGAAATTGGACATGAATTTAGATTTGAGGTTAGGATCAGATCAGCCATGATCTTATTGAATGGCGGAGCAGGCTCGAGGGGCCAATTGGCCTACTCCTGCTCCTATTTCTTATGTTGTTCTTATGTTCAGTTCAGTCTCTATATTACAAAAGGGATATAGAGGCGCTGGAGAAGTTGCAATAAAGATTTACAAGGATGATACTAGAATTGGGAGCTTATAACTACCAGGAAAGACTTAACAGGCTGGGGCTTTTTTCTCTAGAAAAGAGAAGGCTGAGGGGTGACCTGATAGAGGTCTTTAAAATTATGACAAGGTTTGATAGAGTAGATAGAGGATGTTTCCACAGGTGGGGTGTCCAAAACTTGGGGCCATAAATACAAGATAGTCACTAATAAATCCAGTAAGGAATTCAGGAGAAACTTTTTTTTACCCAGAGAGTGGGACTGCAAGGAGTAATTGAGGTAAATAGTATAGATGCATTTTAAGGGGAAGCTGGATTAATACATGAGGGAGAAAGGAATAGAAGGATATGCTGATAGGGTTAGATGAAGTGGGGTGGGAGGAGGAGCATAAATACCAGCATGGACTGGTTTGGCCGAATGGCCTGTTTCTGTGCTGTACGTTCTGTGTGTTTGGTGCAGTACAAAAAAAAAATCCATTGCATAGCTGCCCATCCTCGAAAGCTGACGGAGGGGGAAAGGAAGGGCAGCATCATTAAGGAAGTGGGCCGCCTAAAATATTACAATAGGGACCAGGGTAGGCCCAAACGACAGAAAGCAAGACTGGCAACACAAGTCTATTGGCATCTTTTCAATAGCAATGTCTTGCGAGAGTTCAGTTGACATACCGTAGGAGTTATATGAAACAGCACATTTTAGCCTTTTTATTCATTTATTTCCGGCATGCAAGACTTTTTTTGTAAAGGTTATTTCCCCTCCCTATCTTGGTCACCTTGTGCAATGCATTATTTGCAGCCACCAAGGTTTAGAGGGCAGCCAGGTTTCCTCAGGCCTCCACTACTGCTCGGAGTCAGCAGTCCTGGAGCCGGCTCTCCCTTCAAAGCACCTCCCTCCCCCCCCCCCACCCCAGGGCACCGAGGCGGAGATCCAGAGTTCAACGTTATTAAGGGTGCAAATCTGCGTTCTGTGCCTCCCTGGTACAGCTTATCGATACTTCCACTCAGTGAGCTGCTGTGAATAAAGCGATTACCCCAGAGATCTGCCAAGGGACAGAATTGATTTAAATGTTTAAGAGTTGATTTAGAAGAGTTGTGCACTCTAATGTTCTCTGGCCTCTACCAATACAAATCTGTAACAGCGTACTAAAAATGCACAGAGGCTTCCAGGGGTGACTCCTCCCCTCATTCCCCCTTCCTGAGCAAGCACCTCGCTTTGACAGTCTGACAGGAGATTGTGGTTGCACATCTGGAACCTGCTGTTTTTTGGCACGGCGTGTTAGTATAAACTGTGGACTATACTATAAAGCTGCCACTTTAAAACTCTCCCACAACTGCCGAGGTGTTCAGCAATCTGGTGCTTCGAATTCAATATCTGATGCAGTTGCTGCTCAGTTCACAAACAAGGATTTCCTATGTGCAAGCAACAAATTCCTGACCAGTTAGGATTGCAGAATAATGTTAGATTACATGCAAGGCAGGGGAAAGGAAATAATGGCAACAAACAAAAATTCCCAACAACTGCATGTTATTTGCCCTGTTTTCGAGCCTTGTGTGCTGAGATAATCGGAAGCTCTTACTGAGTAAAATTACACACATAGGAACAGGGGGAGGCGATTCAGCCTCTCGAGCCTGTACCGCCATTCAGTTAGATCTTGGCTAGATCACACATTACGCATCATGTGCTTTCTCTACGGTAAGAAGCACTGGGGGAACTCTGTCCCTTTTAAATTTTAATAAATACCAAAGGCTTATAGCTAGACCTGTCCTGGAGCTTTTCCTCCATTCTTTTCCACCATCAGCAGCAGACTTGGCTGTGATGAACACGTTCTGAGGTTCAATCTTGTACTTTTTTCTTCCTTCACAAGTTCCTGAAAATTGGTTGCGACTGCAGCAATCACAACCCTGCCTGGGGAAGTGAATGCCTTTCTTCAGATGTATTCTGTGGCAGCTCCCATGTTGACGGCACCGATTTCAGAATCAGCACCGTTACTGGCAGTCGGATCACAAAATTTCACTCGCACCTGGGCAGCTAGTTGTCTCTCCTGAAAATGGAATATTGGCCCAGCGCATTGAGGGCTATCTCTGAGGATGTGAAACAAAGGAATTGTTTTGCCTTGCTGACCAGTGGAATAGACTCTCAGCCAAGAGAGCTGAAGCATAGAAACATAGAAAATAGGAGCAAGAATAGGCCTCTCGGCCCTTCGGGCCTGCTCCGCCATTCAAAATGATCATGGCTGATTGTCTAACTCAGTACCCTGTTCCTGCTTTTTCCCTATATCCCTTGATCCCTTTCGCATTAAGAAATATATCTATCTCCTTCTTGAATACATCTAATGACTTGGCCTCCACTGCCTTCTGTGGTAGAGAATTCCACAGGTTCACCACCCTCTGCGTGAAGAAATTTCTCCTCATCTCTGTTCTAAATGGCATACCTCGTATCCTGAGACTGTGACCCCTGGTTCTGGACTCCCCAACCATTGGGAACATCCTCCCTGCATCTAGTCTGTCTAGTCCTGTTAGAATTTTATATGTTTCGATGAGATCACCTCTCATTCTTCTAAACTCGAGTGAATATAGGCCTAGTTCTCCAATCTCTCCTCATACGTCAGTCCTGCCATCCCAGGCTTTGTAGATCCGCTTGATTGGTACCTCCCAAACCCGTGACCTCTACTACCTAGAAGGACAAGGGCAGCAGGCACATGGGAACAATACCATAGATCCATAGAAAAGATACACCACAGAAGGGGGCCATTCGGCCCATCGTGTCCACGCCGGCTTAAAGAACAACCAGGTGCCCATTCTAATTCCACCTTCTAACACCCAGTCCGTAGCCCTGTAGCTTACAGCACTTTAGGTGCAGGTCCAGGTACTTTTTAACACCACCTGCACGTTCCCCTCCAAGTTTTTTTTATTCGTTCGTGGAATGTGGGCGTCGCTGGCAAGGCCAGCAATTATTGCCCATCCCTAATTGCCCTTGAACCGCTGCAGATCGTGTGGTGAAGGTTCTCCCACATTGCTGCTAGGGAGTTCCAGGATTTTGACCCAGCGACGATGAAGGAACGGCGATATATTTCCAAGTCGGGATGGTGTGTGACTTGGAGGGGAACGTGCAGGTGATGTTGTTCCCATGTGCCTGCTGCCCTTGTCCTTCTAGATGGTAGAGGTCGCGGGTTTGGGAGGTGCTGTCGAAGAAGCCTTGGCAAGTTGCTGCAGTGCATCCTGTGGATGGTACACACTGCAGCCATGGTGTGCCAGTGGTGAAGGGAGTGAATGTTTAGGGTGGTGGATGGGGTGCCAATCAAGTGGGCTGCTTTGTCCTGGATGGTGTCGAGCTTCTTGAGTGTTGTTGGAGCTGCACTCATCCAGGCAAGTGGAGAGTATTCCATCACACTCCTGACTTGTGCCTTGTAGATGGTGGAAAGGCTTTGGGGAGTCAGGAGGTGAGTTACTCACCGCAGAATACCCAGCCTCTGACCTGCTCTTGTAGTTACCGTATTTATGTGGCTGGTCCAGTTAACTTTCTGGTCAATGGTGACCCGCAGGATGTTGATGGTGGGGGATATTCGGCGATGGTAATGCCGTTGAATGTCAAGGGGAGGTGGTTAGACTCCCTCTTGTTGGAGATGGTCATTGACTGGAACTTGTCTGGCGCAAATGTTACTTGCCACTTATGAGCCCAAGCCTGGATGTTGTCCAGGTCTTGTTGCATGCGGGCTCGGACTGCTTCATTATCTGAGGGGTTGTGAATGGAACTCAACACTGTGCAATCATCAGTGTACATTCCCACTTCTGACATTATGATGGAGGGAAGGTCATTGATGAAGCAGCAGGAGATGTTTGGGCCTAGGACACTACCCTGAGGAACTCCTGCAGCAATGTCCTGGGGCTGAGATGATTGGCCTCCAACAATTACTGCCATTTCTTTTGTGCAAGGTATGACTCCAGCCACTGCAGAGTTTTCCCCCGATTCCCATTGACTTCAATTTTACTGGGGCTCCTTGGTGCCACACTCGGTCAAATGCTGCCTTGATGTCAAGGGCAGTCACTCTCACCTCACCTCTGGAATTCAGCTCTTTTGTCCATGTTTGGACCAAGGCTGTCATGAGGTCTGGAGCCGAGTGGTTCTGGCGGAACCCAAACTGAGCATCGGTGAGAAGGTTATTGGTGAGTAAGTGCTGCTTTATAGCACTGTTGACGACACCTTCCATCACTTTGATGATTGAGAATAGACTGATGGGGCGGTAATTGGCCGGATTGGATTTGTCCTGCTTTTTGTGGACAGGACATACCTGGGCAAATTTCCACATTGTCGGGTAGATGCAAGTGTTGTAGCTGTACTGGAACAGTTTGGCTAGAGGTGCAGCTAGTTCTGGAGCACAAGATGTTGTGGGGCTGTCGAAAGCTAACATGGTCAACTTATCCATCATGCTTTCCAGCTTTATGGTTTAGTTGTATTAGAAAGTTAATTTGGTCAGGCATTTCTTTATGGTTTTCCACAGGGCCCATGGCCTTTGCTGTATCCAATGCACTCAGCCGTTTCTTGATATCACGTGGAGTGAATCGAATTGGCTGAAGACTGGCTTCTGTGATGATGGGGATATCGGGAGGAGACCGAGATGGATCATCCACTCAGCACTTCTGGCTGAAGATGGTTGCAAACGCTTTCGCCTTGTCTTTCGCACTCACATGCTGGGCTCTGCCATCATTGAGGATGGGGACGTTGACAGAGCCTCCTCCTCCCGTTAGTTGTTTAATTGTCCACGATCATTCACTACTGGATGTGGCGGGACTGCAGAGCTTTGATTTGATCCGTTGGTTGTGGAATGTCAATAGCATGTTGCTTCCGCTGTTTAGCATGCATGTAGTCCTGAGTTGTAGCTTCACCAGGTTAGCACCTCATTTTTAGGTACGCCTGGTGCTGCTCCTGGCATGCCCTTCACAATCCTCATTGAACCAGTGTTGATCCCCCTGGCTTGTCGGTAATGGTAGAGTGAGGAATATGCCGGGCCATGAGGTTACAGATTGTGCTGGAATACAATTCTGCTGCTGATGGCCCACAGCACCTCATGGATGCCCAGTTTTGAGCTGCTAGATCTGTTCTGAATCTATCCCATTTAGCATGGTGGTTGGATGGTATCCTCAGTGCGAAGACGGGACTGCGTCTCCACGAGGACTGTGCGGTGGTCACTCCTACCAATACTGTCATGGACAGATGCATTTGCGACTGGTAGTTTGGTGAGGACGAGGTCAAGTAAGTTTTTCTCTCAAGTTGGTTCGCTCACCACTTGCTGCAGGCCCAGTCTGGCAGCTATGTCCTTCAGGACTTGGCCAGCTCGGTCAGTAGTGGTGCTACCGAGCCACTCTTGGTGATGGACATTGAAATCCC
This sequence comes from Heptranchias perlo, assembly GCF_035084215.1. NCBI lineage: Eukaryota > Metazoa > Chordata > Chondrichthyes > Hexanchiformes > Hexanchidae > Heptranchias > Heptranchias perlo. The sequence continues at coordinate 168,913,698 of NC_090326.1, read as the reverse complement.
CCACCCAAAGTACATTCTGTGCTCTTGCTACCCTCAGTGCTTCCTCCACCCAGAGTACATTCTGTGCCCTTGCTACCCTCAGTGCTTCCTCCAAGTGGTGTTCAACACGGAGGAGGACTGATTCATCAGCTGAGGGAGGGCGGTAGGTGGTAATCACCAGGAGGTTTCCTTGCCCATGTTTGACCTGATGCCATGAGATTTCATGGGGTCCAGAGTCAATGTTGAGGACTCCCAGGGCCACTCCCCCTGACTGTATATCACTGTACCGCCACCTCTGGTGGGTCTGTACTGCCAGTGGGACAGGACATACCCGGGGATGGTGATGGAAGAGTGTGGGACATTGGCTGAAAGGTATGATTCTGAGAGTATGGCTATGTCAGGCTGTTGCTTGACTAGTCTGTGGGACAGCTCTCCCAATTTTCGCACAAGTCCCCAGATGTTAGTGAGGAGGACTTTGCAGGATTGACTGGGCTTGGTGTTTTTTTGCCGTTGTCGTGTCCGGTGCCTAGTGGTCCGATGCCGGGTGGTCCGTCTGGTTTTATTCTTCTTGTGACTTTTTTTAGCGAGATTTTACAGCTGAGTGGCTTGCTAGGCCATTTCAGAGGGCAATTAAGAATCAACCACATTGCTGTGGGTCTGGAGTCACATATAGGCCAGACCGGGTGAGGATGGCAGGTTTCCTTCCCTAAAGGACATTAGTGAACCAGATGGGTTCAATCATTGCCTTCAAAAGGGAGCTGGATGAGTACTTGAAAGGAAAAAATTTGCAGGGCTACGGGGAAAAGGCGGGGGAGTGGGACTAGCTGGATTGCTCTTGCATAGAGCCAGCGTGGACTTGATGGGCCGAATGGCCTCCTTCCCTGCTGTAACCTTTCTATGATTCTATGAAGACAGGATATCTTGGAATAATCAGCTTTGAAAGTGATGATTGAAGAATGCTGGGTTACTTCTGGTTGAGTCTCCCTTGCTGCTCAAATGCAGTAGTCTCCACATAAATGCTTCTCGCACTCTGTCTCGCTCCTTGTGCACTCTTCCCTATCTCTGACACACTGTACTGGAACTGTTAGCATCTGTTTTGTTGCTGACACCAAGCTTGGGACGTTAATGCTCTGCCTTCTGGTAGGAAGGAATTTGAAGATATGAATGAGACTAAGTACACAAATGTGCAGGCATTACAATTTAAAGGAACAGTGTCCCTTGGAGCCTTGGCCCTGTCCAGGACGAGGAATATCCTATTGTATGCAGTTGTACTACATCGGATGAATGCAGTTATGGTGAGAAATCTATATCAACCTGTGATCTAATCACAACAGATGTAAAAGTCAAAAGCAAGATACTGTGGATGCTGGAAATTTGAAATAAAAACAGAAAATGCTGGAAATACTCAGCAGGTCAGGCAGCATCTGTGGAGAAAGAAACAGATAACGTTTCAGGTCGATGACCTTTCATCAAAACTGCAAGAAGTTAACGTTTTTAAGCAAGTACAGAGCCAGGAGAGGGGGAGGAGGGAGGCGAGGAAAGAACAAAAGGGTAGGTCTGTGATAGGGTGGAGGGCAGGATCGATTAAATGACAAAAGGGATGATGGTGCAAGGTTAAAAGAGGGTGGGAATGGGACAGGTAAAGAAACAAAAGGTGGGTCTAGAGGAGCTGTAAATGGCAACAGCAGAACCATTACCACCTGCTGACCGAAAATGTGACTGGTGTAAAATCACTAATCCACCAGTAATGTTATACAAGCTACACTGTTAACCATGTAATTGTCACATGACCCACATTCAAGATCTAGTTGCCACATTTATTGCTGGGTTTTTCCCCTCCTGATTTCTACCCTTTTCTTTTGACCATTTACACGGCATGCACATGCCATTTCCTGAGACTGGCCTCTGCAGTGCAGCTGTATAACTTGGCCCACTGTTCCTTCTTGTTGGGAAGCACTTCCTCAGAATCACGTCGCGTCGGAATCACAGGCACAAATTTGTGTTGGAGCACCACCCTGCCAGCCTCCAATCCTACCCTCCCTGATGTCATTGACTCCTTGCTGTGACGCAGTTCCACAACAGGCAGGTGGCCGCCCCCCGATGCCTTGCCCAGCTGGCCACTTCTTGATGTGTAAGCCTAGAAGTTATAGCACGCTGTTCAAATGTAGAATTTAAACAGCGTGCTTAAATGTAGGATTTGGCTGAGCCCAATCCAGTCCAATTACTCTAGTGGCACAGAGGCCAAACCCTATGCACCAACGCCGATAGGGACTCTCCTGTCATTTTGTAATGTTTTCCTACCCTACATAAAGGCAAGTTATATGACTCATGAGATTTATGAAGCATATATTAATGAACCATTGGAAGAATTCAATATTTTTTATAGAGAAAAAAATAATAAACTAAACCAAATTTAATTTCAGGTCACAATTTTTCTCCATAGGTTCAAGGCAGTCATGCTGAGGTATGGTTTCACCAAGGCAGGTAGCACTCAAGTGACCATTTCTGAGCATAGGTACCGAGTGTTAGGGATGGAATGGGGTTTGGGGGAGGGGCTAACAACACAGCCAAGCCTAATCCTTGAATGCATGTGTCACTGGATAGCAATCAAGATCCTTGGCTGAGTTCTTCCTCTCAGAATCATAGAATCTCAAAAGGAGACCATTCAGCCCATCGTGCCTGTGTCGGCTCTTTAAACAGCTATCTAATTAGTCCCACTCCCCTGGTTGTTTCCCATAGCCCTGTAAATTTTTCCTTTTCTAGTGTTTATATCCAGTTCCATTTTACTATTGAATCTCTTTCCATCACCCTTTCAGGCAACACATTCCAGATCGTAACAACTCACTGCGTTAATAAAAAATTCTCCTCATCTTGCCTCTGGTTCTTTTGCCAATCACCTTAAATCTGTGTCCTCTGGTTAACGACCCTCGTGCCAGTGGAAACAGTTTCTCCTTTTCTGCTCTTATCAAAACCCTTCTCTCCATGCACCCTTCCAGCCTGGGCCATCTAGAGGATTTTCCCCACCTGTTTTGGAGGATCTTTGGGCAGTATCGTGGCAGTCAGATGCCACAAATCAGATGTGCCAGGCAGCAATGGGTGGATGGGACCAGCTTTTGGTTGAAGTGCCCAAGTTAAGTGGGCAGGTCCTTCATTTTAGCATTCACGGGGTTGTGTTGGTCCTGCCTGCATTTCATGCGTTACTAGCATGCAGGACACCAGATGTAAAGAAAGCCCTTTTGAAATGGGTGTCCTGAGCTGCTAGGCAGCTTGAGCATACTGGAGATCATGGAAAAGCAAATAGCAATATAAAGGTAAGTGTGTTTTAGCTATTTCTTGATAATTTTTCCATCTTTGTTTTCCCCTGTTGGCACCAGTGAGCCTTGGTGCCAAATGATATAAATAATTTTTATTTCCCCCACGCAATTATTGGCCCCAATGGGTTTCCCACTGATGCAGCCCCCTGTCCGATGTACCCAGATTAGGAGGAGGAGGACCATGCAGGTCAGGCTGCACCATAGATGCTCAGTGCTGACCTACTGGGACCTGCATGTTTCCAGTTCAAAACTGAGGTAGATAGATTTTTGTTAGGCAAGGGTATTAATAGTTAGGGAACCAAGGTGGGTAGATGGAGTTAAGATACATAGGAACAAGAGTAGGCCATTCAGCCCCTCGAGCCTGTTCCTTCATTCAATTAGATCATGGTTGATCTATACCTTAACTATCATTTACCCACCTTGGTTCCGTAACCCTTAATGCCCTTGCCTAACAAAAATGTTTCAAACTCAGTTTTGAAATTTTCAATTGGCCCCCATCCTCAACAGCTTTTTTGGGGAGAGAGTTCCAGATTTCCACTACCCTTTGTGTGAAGAAATGCTTCCTGAATGGTTTAGCTCTAATTTTAAGGTTATGCCCCCTTGTTCTGAGCTCTCCCACCAGAGGAAATAGTTTCTCTCTATCGACCCTATCAACTCCTTTAATCATCATACACACCTCAATTAGATCACCCCTTATTCTTCCATACTTGAGAAAATACAAGCCTAGTCTATGCAACAAAATACGCACAGATCAGTCATGATCTAATTGAATGGCGGAACAGACTCGAAGGGCTGAATGGCCTACTCCTGTTCTGATATTTGATTTGGCCTGGTTCAGCCTGAGCGTATGGAATGGGATGAGGTCAGTGGTAAGAGAGCAGAGTTTATGATGAGAATGGAACATGATGGCTTTGATCTTTGGCCTTGGAAGGAGTGCAACACAGATTCACCAGAACATTACCAGGGCTCTATAAAAGTTAAATTATGAGAGATTACATAAATTAGGCTTATATTCCATGCAATATAGAAGGTTAAGAGGTGATTTGATTTAAGTTTTTAGGATTTTGAAAGGAATTGATAGGGTACATAAGAAGTAGGAGTCGGCCATTCGGCCCCTCAAGCCTGCTCCCCCCATTCAGTAAGATCATGGCTGATCTTGGACCTCAACTCCACTTTCCTGCCCGATCCCCATATCCCTTGATTCCCTTAGAGTTCAAAAATCTATCTATCTTAGCCTTGAATATATTCAATGAATGAGCATCCACAGCCCTCTGGGGCAGAGAATTCCAAAGATTCACAATCTTCTGAGTGAAGAAATTCCTCCCCATCTCAGTCTTAAATGGCTGGCCCCTTATCCTGAGACTGTGCCCCCTAGTTCTAGACTCTCCAGCCAAGGGAAGCAGCCTGTCAAGCCCCCTCAGAATTTTATATGATTCAATGAGATCACCTCTCATTCTTCTAAACTGCAGAGAGTATATTCAATAGATAGATTGAGAGAAACTTTTTCCGCTGGTGGGGGAGTCTCGGACAAGGGGACATAACCTTAAAATCAGAGCCAGGCCATTAAGGAGAGAAGTTAGGAAACACTTCTTCAAACAAAGGATGGTGGAAGTGTGGAACTCTGTTCCACAAATAGCAGTAGATGCTAGAAGCATAGAAAATAGGAGCAGGATTAGGCCATTCGGCCCTTCGAGCCTCCTCTATCTCGATACCACATTCCCCCTCTGTCCCCATACCTCTTGATGCCTTTTGTGTCTAGAAATCTATTTAGCTCCTTCTTAAATATATTCAATTAATAACTTTAAACCTGAGATCGATAGATTTTTGCTAGCCAAGAGTGTTAAGGGATTTGGAGCCAAGGCGGGTAAATGAAGTTAGGATACAGATCAGGCAAGATCTCATTGAATGGCGGAACAGGCTTAAGGGGCTGAATGGCCTACTCCTGTTCCTCGGTTGGAGGAAATTTTTGGTCATCCACAGCTCGTTGGGCACCATAGTGACACCAAGGTAGTCATGTAGCCAAGGGCCAATGTGGGGAGTTAGTACTGGGTGTTGGCATAAATATGGAAAGTGAGCCTATGCCTGTGGAAGAAGCAGCAGAGGGGGCCAAGATTAGATCTAATCACTGTTCAGCCTGTTACTGGAACTGATGCAAAAATGAAAATGTTCTGTTACTCACCCATGACTGACATCACATTGATCAGCACAGACAAATTCTCATCCCCGCAAGGACAGGGGGAAGATTTTAAAAAGCTTTAACTCTCCTCACTGGGCATCCAACTTGTCCAGAACTCTGCCGCACACATCCTGTCTCGCTCGCCCATCACCCTGCCCCTGCTGACTCCCAGTGCCCTCATGCATTAAATTTAAAATCCCCATCCTTATCTACAAGGTCAGAGCAGTTGGAGGCAGTGAGGGTTCAGAGCAAATATGATCCCACAAAGAAAAAGGGTGAGAATGCCAAATCTGGAGCCCTCTGGATGTCAAGGGGCATACAGGGTAGGATAAGGCAAAAAAGGGAAGCTTATGTCAGACACCGAGAGCTCAACACTGCAGAAAGCCTAGAGGAGTATAGAAAGTGCAAACAAGGCAAGGGAATACAAAATAAATGGTAGGATACTGAGAGGTGTAGAGAAACAGAAGGATCTTGGAGTGCGTGTCCACAGATCCCTGAAGGTAGCAGGGCAGGTAGATAAGGTGGTTAAAAAGGCATACGGGATACTTTCCTTTATTAGCCAAGGCATAAAATATAAGAGCAGGGAGGTTATACTATAACTGTAGAAAACACTAGTTAGGCCGCAGCTTGAGTACTGCGTACAGTTCTGGTTACCACATTACAGGAAAGATGTGATTGCACTAGAGAGGGTACAGAGGAGATCTACGAGGATGTTGCCAGGACTGGAGAATTTTAGCTATGAGGAAAGATAGGATAGGCTGGGGTTGTTTTCATTGGAACAGAGGAGGCTGAGGGGTGATTTAATTGAGGTGTATAAAATCATGAAGGGCCTCGGTAGAGTAAACAGGAAGGATCTATTTCTCTAACAGAGGGGTCAGTGACCAGGGGGCATGGATTTTAAAGTAATTGGTAGAAGGATTAGAGGAGCTGAGGAGAAATTTTTTCACCCAGAGGGTGGTAGAGGCAGAAATCCTCAACTCACTTAAAAAGTGCTTGGATGTGCACCTGAAGAGCTGTAACCTACAGGGCTAAGGACCAAGTGCTGGAAAGTGGGATTTAATTGGATAGCTTTTTTTCGGCCAGCACAGACACAATGGGCCAAATGGCCGCCTTCTCTGCCGTAACTTTCTATGATTCTATGATAAACATCTCAGCCCACCCCACCTTTGTAATCTCCTCCAACCTTCTGCCCCCTTTCCATGCTTCCAGTCCAGCTGCTGTGAACCTCCAATCACCCTCCTCCTGCCCCACCATTGGTGGCAGAACCTTCAGCTGCCTTAGTCTTGCTCTCTGGAACCCTTTTACCACTATTTTTCTCCCTGCCATTAAAATCTTTTTCCCAACAAAGCTTTCTGTTGCCTCAGCTCTCCCACAAAAGCTTGAAATCCATTCCATTTGCCCTGTTGTGAAGTGGGCATTTAACCTACAAACGATGCCCTATATATCTTAATTCAACTCTGGCAAGGCCGGCATTTATTGTTCATCCCTAGATGCCCAGAGTAGGTGATGTTTGGCCTTCACCGTGAACTGCTGCAGTCCTTTGCAGAGGTTTGATAAAACTGAATAGCTTGCTAGGCCACTTCAGAGGGCAGTTAAGCGTCAACTACATTGGTGTGGGACTGGAGTCACATATAGGCCCGGACCGGGTAAGGGCGGTAGATTTCCTTCCCTAAAGGACATAAGTGAACTAGTTGGCTGTTTACGACAATCCGACAGCTTCATGGTCACTTTTACCGATACCACATTTTTATTTCTAGATTCTTATATTGACTTCAAATTCTCACTGCCGTGGTGGGAAAACTCATGTTTTCTGGGTCATTAGTCCGGGCCTCTGGATTACTAGCCCAGTAGCAACCACGACACTACCAAACCTTGGATGATCCACTCTGATGGTTGTGTGTTACAGCATTGGGTCATGTGGCAGAATTGCACTTTTGATAAAAACTAGCGCTGCGTATGCTATCATACAGCACTGACAAATTGTGCTCTGATTTCCCCAAGTTACCTTCTGTAGCTATGATGATAATGAAGCCTGGCGTGTGACCTAATGGGAGCAATAAATGGCCCCGAACAGTTTTAACATGCACTGTTTTAGCACTCCTTCACATTCCTACTCATTATTGTACTGGTGATAGCCCATTCCTTTGTTTAGGGAGTGTACAAGTCATATAGCTGCAATCAGCTAATGAATTATAACTGAGTTGGGAGGCCTATCGCAGGTAAAATAAGCCCAATACTGTACAGAAAGTGGTGCAATGCTCTACCCTTGGGTGGATGATACAAAAGGAGGCGTCACTGAATTGTTGACTCTGATCATTATACTCTGGAGGGAGGTCTATTGGCAGTTCCTCTGGATGATGTGGCCTGAGGATCTGTGCTTTCGCCGGTTGTAGTGCGTATGTAGTCCTATATTTGTGTGCGTTTGCAGCAGTAAACGGTCTGCGTGGGTGAACAAAACAGAGACGCAAATATTTTCATCTGTGGAATAATTCCAGATCTTGGTGCTGGCAAACAAAGCAGAAATTTGAGTGTTTGACCACCTTTTGGGTCCGCCTTAAGGGGGTCGGGGTGGGAGTTCCCAAACCAGGTTGAATTTTGATTCAGGAGGTGGTTGAAGGGCTTTTCGTGGAGTGCATTTTTTTTTCTTTGCAGCACTTCACTGAGTCCAAAGTTAGGGGGAGCAAGTAATATTTTGTAGATTGTAGGAAACTTAAGTGGAATTCTTTGGGTTTCAAGCCCATTTCCCCTAACTGTGTGAAAGTTCAGGGTCTTTTGGGGGAAAACACATTCCATGAAAAGCGTAGAGCCAGCCCTGTGTTTGAATTTGATGCTAACTGGTCATTATGGACAGGAAGGTCCCACTGTGCTCAGGTGGCCTTTCAAACAGACTCTATGTATACGTAACCTGGAAACAACCTCCATCATGCACATGTTTGCAGGCTGGCCTGCCTACTCCACAATTGAAAACAATTTATAATGAGGCATCAGAAGCACAATCTGTGATTTTTTTTGCCCTCTTTGAATTGCAGTTTTATTGAATAAATGTTTCTGAAAGCAAAAATGGACTTCTGTGCTTCATTTTTCATCATTGAAAATCTTAGAATGTGTTCTCTCCTCATTTCTGACCCTGGTGATGTACATAATGTGCATGCACATCTTCAGGCCCTGCAAGAATTAGCTGTACCGATGACGTAATCAAAGTTTGAGGTATCTGTAATGACTGGAAACGAATGTTGTTTTAAAGCGGGCACCCTGGCCCGGTGAGGCTAATTTGCTTTTTGAGTTGGGGGGAGGGGTTGATAAAAAGATTTTTAGTGCAGTACAGTCTGAAGGTAGTTTGCATTGCAACCTTAATACAGTTATCTGACATACTTCAGAGTGTGGTGTGTGCAACGTATTGTAGGGCCAATCCATTTTGACACCATTAGTCAATGAGGCTTCTATATGGTCCCTCAAGGTTATGGGTTCATGCCCCACTCCAGAGACTTGAGCACATAATCTAGGCTGACACTCCCAGTGCTGCACTGTTGGAGGTGCTATCTTTCAGATGAGACGTTAAACTGAGGCCCCGTCTGCCCTTTCAGGTGAATATAAAAGATCCCATGGCACTATTCGAAGAAGAGCAGTGGACTTTTCCCAGTGTCCTGGCCAATATTTATCCCTTAACCGGTGTTAGCGTGGATTTTGGAGGGTAAATACCACTGTCATGTACCCATAAGTCACTTCATCGTTGCCTTTAATTCAACAGTCCAAAATCCACGCTAACACCGGCATCACTGAAATGCAGATTGTCTGGTTATTTATCTCATTGCTGTTTGTGGGACCTTGCTGTGCGCAAATTGGCTACCGTTTTTCCTACATAAGTGACTAAACTTCGCAAGTACTTCTTTGGCTGTAAAGCGCTTTGGGCATCATGTGGTTGTGAATGGCGCTGTAGAAATGCACGTTCTTCCTTGACCAAGGAGAAGATATTATATTTTCTGCTCAGTCTCTAAAAGCTCAGTGTAAATTGGTGCCATGGAAGTTTTGGTACCATTTGATGGTAGATTTTTGGTCTCGATGCTTTCTAGGCCAGTGTATCTTTGCCTTCTTTGAAAATCCAGCCGTTACTTGGGTCAGGAAGGTGTCTGCATGACGTAGAACTGCTGAGCTGCAGATGCAGCTGCCTCAACCAGTTACAAACAACTTGGATAGTCCGCACTGTTCTTGATGAGAGATGTACAAGCTGGAAGTACAGTTTAAAGGTGGTTAAGGTAGTTTGGAAACCTCCTCTGGTAAGTATTGATTTGAGGTGAAACTCCCCAATTCTGTATAGCTGGAGTTTACCTGTAATCTCCCCAAATGAAAATTCACCATCGTAGAAGAGTTGGCTTTCATTGTGGCAGGATGAGAAGTCTGCAGCCAACTTTGCTCAAACCTCTAAATCCATTGTAGAACTAGTAATTGTAACTGTGCTGAAGAATCAACTGCTAACTTCCTGTCTTGCAGCAACCGTTCCTTCTGGTGCTACTCAGCATCTGAGAGTATCCTTTCTCACCCCTCTCTGTCCAGATGGTTCAGATGCTGGTTCTCCTAAAGAGAAAGCTGACTTTGACTTACATTCCTCTTCCATGTCTAATCTTAATGATATTGGCAAAGAATGTGTCCTCTCTTGTGTTCCCTCGCATCAAATTTATCCTTGCATGCCCGTCAGATCCTGCTCTCTGTGGACTTTCCTAAGACCCCTGGTCCTGAAAGGAGAGGTAACATCATCCTCAAGATGTGTGCCCCCAAGTTTACCCTGTCCTATGCTGTCTCTTCAGTCTTAAGCCTGGTCCAGCTTTCCTTCTCCTTGTAAATGTTCATATCATCTACTAAAGAGCAAATTACTTCAGTGGAAGAAGTGGAGGCATATTACATAAGTTGAGATGGAAAGAAAGGAGATATTAGCCAAACATCAAGAGGATGAAGCCCTGGATCCAGAAGGATTCGATCTGCACTTGGGAGGAAGATAGCAGAGGCACTAGTATCTATATTTTAGAATTTAATAGAACAAGGAATAGTGCCAGAGGAATGGCGAACAGTAAATGTAGCACCTATCTTCACAAAGGGACACCGAACTAATCCAGGGAATTTTAGACTAGTTAACGTTTGTGGAAGGTACTAGACTTGAATTTCTAAAAGGAAGGTTATGTTTTATGTTTAATCAACCTTATTGAATTCTTTGAAGAAATAACAGAGTAAACAAAGGTAATGCGGTGGATGTGATATATATGGACTTTTAGAAGGCTTTTTATACGGCCCTATATAACAGACTATTGACAAAGGTTGGGGTGTGTGGAGTCAGGGGCCCAGGCCACAGAATGGTATGAAAGATGGCTACAAAACAGGAAACAGAGGGTAGGAGTTAAAGGAAGTTTCTCAAAGTGGGAAGGGATCTGTGGTAGGGCCACTGCTATTTATCATAAATGATTTGGACTCGGAAATTGGAAGTATGGTATCAAATTTTGTAGCTGATACCTAATTGGGGAGTAGAGCTAATATGTAGGACTGTACCAAAATGCAGGAAGACAAACTGGCTTGCAGAGTGGGCGGGTAAATGGGACACGAAATTCAGTACAGCAAAGTGTGAGGTGATTAATTTTGGTAGAAGGAACAAGAAGGCCACTTATTCCTTGGAGATTAAGAAACTAAATGAGGTAGAGGAGCAAAGAGATCTGGGAATACAGATACATAAATCTCTAAACGTAACAACACAAGGTGGGTGGGAAGTAGTAATTAGAATGGAGAAGGCTCGTGGTGTATAAACGTGTGCTCCAGAACTAGCCGCGGTTCGAGCCAAACTGTTCCAGTACAGCTATAACACTGGCATCTACCGGACAATGTGGAAAATTGCCCAGGGATATCCTGTCCACAAAAAGCAGGACAAATCCAATCCGGCCAATTACCGCCACATCAGTCTACTCTCAAATCATCAGCAACGTGATGGAAGGTGTCGTCGACAGTGCTATCAAGCGGCACTTACTCACCAATAACCTGCTCACCGATGCTCAGTTTGGATTCCGCCAGGACCACTCGGCTCCAGACCTCATTACAGTCTTGGTCCAAACATGGACAAAAGCTGAATTCCAGAGGTGAGGTGAGAGTGACAGCCCTTGACATCAAGGCAGCATTTGACCGAGTGTGGCACCAAGGAGCCCTAGTAAAATTGAAGTCAATGGGAATCACGGGGAAAACTCTCCAGTGGCTGGAGTCGTACCCAGCACAAAGGAAGATGGTAGTGGTTGTTGGAGGCCAATCATCTCAGCCCCAGGACCTTGCTGCAGGAGTTCCTCAGGGTAGTGTCCTGGGCCCAACCATCTCCAGCTGCTTCATCAATGACCCTTCCCTCCATCATAAGGTCAGAAATGGGGATGTTCTCTGATGATTGCACAGTGTTCAGTTCCATTCGTAACCTCTGAGATAATGAAGCAGTCCGAGCCCGCATGCACCAAGACCTGGAAAACATCCAGGCTTGGGCTGATAAGTGGCAAGTAACATTCGCGCCAGGCAATGACCATCTCCAACAAGAGAGAGTCGAACCACTTCCCCGTGACATTCAACAACATTATCATCGCCGAATCCCCCACCATCAACATCCTGGGGGTCACTGTTGACCAGAAACTTAACTGGACCAGCTACATAAATACGGTGGCGACAAGAGCAGGTCAGAGGCTGGGTATTCTGCGGCAACTGACTCACCACCTGACTCCCCAAAGCCTTTCCACCATCTACAAGGCACAAGTCAGGAGTGTGATGGAACACTCTCCAGTTGCTTGGATGAGTACAGCTCCAACAACGCTGAAGAAGCTCGACACCATCCAGGACAAAGCAGTCCGCTTGATTGGCACCCTATCCACCACCCTAAACATTCACTCCCTTCACCACTGGCGCACTGTGGCTGCAGTGTGTACCATCTACAGGATGCAGTGCAGCAACTTTTTAAAAAATTCGTTCATGGGATGTGGGCATCGCTGGCGAGGCCAGCATTTATTGCCCATTCCTAATTGCCCTTGAGAAGGTGGTGGTGAGCCGCCTTCTTGAACCGCTGCAGTTGTTGTGGTGAAGATTCTCCTACAGTGCTGTTAGGAAGGGAGTTCCAGGATCTTGACCCAGCGACGATGAAGGAACGGCGATATATTTCCAAGTCGGGATGGTGTGTGACTTGGAGGGGAACGTGCAGGTGGTGTTGTTCCCATGTGCCTGCTGCTCTTGTCCTTCTCGGTGGTACAGGTCGCGGATTTGGGAGGTGCTGTCGAAGCAGCCTTGGCGAGTTGCTGCAGTGCATCCTGTGGATGGTACACACTGCAGCCACAGGGCGCCGGTGGTGTTACACAGCACGGATAGAGGCCCTTCGGCCCATCGTGTCCAAAGGGCGTGAATGTTTAGGGTGGTGGATGGGGTGCCAATCAAGCGGGCTGCTTTGTCCTGGATGGTGTCGAGCTTCTTGAGTGTTGTTGGAGCTGTACTCATCCAAGCAACTGGAGAGTGTTCCATCACACTCCTGACTTGTGCCTTGGAGATGGTGGAAAGGCTTTGGGGAGTCAGGAGGTGAGTCACTCACCGCAGAATACCCAGCCTCTGACCTGCTCTTGTAGCCACAGTATTTATGTGGCTGGTCCAGTTAAGTTTCTGGTCAATGGTGACCCCCAGGATGTTGATGGTGAGGGATTCGGCAATGGTAATGCCGTTGAATGTCAAGGGGAAGTGGTTAGACTCGCTCTTGTTGGAGATGGTCATTGCCTGGCACTTGTCTGGTGCGAATGTTACTTGCCACTTATGAGCCCAAGCCTGGATTTTGTCCAGGTCTTGCTGTATGCGGGCACGGACTGCTTCATTATCTGAGGGGTTGCGAATGGAACTGAACACTGTGCAATTATCAGCAAACATCCCCATTTCTGACCTTATGATTGAGGGAAGGTCATTGATGAAGCAGCTGAAGATGGTTGGGCCTAGGACACGGCCCTGAGGAACTCCTGCAGCAATGTCCTGGGGCTGAGACGATTGGCCTCCAACAACCACTACCATCTTCCTTTGTGCTAGGTACGACTCCAGCCACTGGAGAGTTTTCCCCCTGATTCCCATTGACTTCAATTTTACTCGGGCTCCTTGGTGCCACACTCGGTCAAATGCTGCCTTGATGTCAAGGGCTGTCACTCTCACCTCACCTCTGGAATTCAGCTGTTTTGTCCATGTTTGGACCAAGGCTGTAATGAGGTCTGGAGCCGAGTGGTCCTGGCCGAACCCAAACTGAGCATCGGTGAGCAGGTTATTGGTGAGTAAGTGTCGCTTGATAGCACTGTCGACGACACCTTCCATCACTTTGCTGATGATTTGAGAGTAGACTGATGGGGCAGTAATTGGCCGGATTGGATTTGTCCTGCTTTTTGTGGACAGGACATACCTGGGCAGTTTTCCACATTGTCGGGTAGATGCCGGTGTTGTAGCTGTACTGGAACAGCTTGGCTAGAGGCGCCGCTAGTTCTGGAGCACAAGTCTTCAGCACTACAGACGGGATGTTGTCGGGGCCCCTGGCCTTTGCTGTATCCAGTGCACTCAGCCGTTTCTTGATATCACGTGGAGTGAATCGAATTGGCTGAAGACTGGCTTCTGTGATGGTGGGGATATCAGGAAGAGGTCGAGATGGATCATCCACTCGGCATTTCTGGCTGAAGATGGTTACAAACTCTACCATTACCAACAAGCCAGGGGATCAACCCTGGTTCAGTGAGGAGTGTGGAAGAGCATGCCAGGAGCAGCACCAGGCGTACCTAAAAATGAGGTGCCAACCTGGTGAAGCTACAACTCAGGACTACATGCATGCTAAACAGCGGAAGCAACATGGTATAGACAGAGCTGAACGATTCCACAACCAACGGATCAGATCAAAGCTCTGCAGTCCTGCCACATCCAGTCGTGAATGGTGGTGGACAATTAAACAACTAACGGGAGGAGGAGGCTCTGCAAACATCCCCATTCTCAATGATGGCGGAGTCCAGCACGTGAGTGCAAAAGACAAGGCTGAAGCGTTTGCAACCATCTTCAGCCAGAAGTGCCGAGTGGATAATCCATCTCAGCCTCCTCCCGATATCCCCACCATCACGGAAGCCAGTCTTCGGCCAATTCGATTCACTCCACGTGATATCAAGAAACGGCTGAGTGCACTGGATACAGCAAAGGCTATGGGCCCCGACAACATCCCAGCTGTAGTGCTGAAGACTTGTGCTCCAGAACTAGCTGTGCCTCTAGCCAAGCTGTTCCAGTACAGCTACAACACTGGCATCCACCCGACAATGTGGAAAATTGCCCAGGTATGTCCTGTCCACAAAAAGCAGGACAAATCCAATCCGGCCAATTACCGCCCCATCAGTCTACTCTCAATCATCAGCAAAGTGATGGAAGGTGTCGTCGACAGTGCTCTCAAGCGGCACTTACTCACCAATAACCTGCTCACCGATGCTCAGTTTGGGTTCCGCCAGGACCACTCGGCTCCAGACCTCATTACAGCCTTGGTCCAAACATGGACAAAAGAGCTGAATTCCAGAGGTGAGGTGAGAGTGACTGCCCTTGACATCAAGGCAGCATTTGACCGAGTGTGGCACCAAGGAGCCCTAGTAAAATTGAAGTCAATGGGAATCAGGGGGAAAACTCTCCAGTGGCTGGAGTCATACCTAGCACAAAGGAAGATGGTAGTGGTTGTTGGAGGCCAATCATCTCAGCCCAAAGGCATTGCTGCAGGAGTTCCTCAGGGCAGTTTCCTAGGCCCAACCATCTTCAGCTGCTTCATCAATGACCTTCCCTCCATCATAAGGTCAGAAATGGGGATGTTCGCTGATGACTGCACAGTGTTCAGTTCCATTCGCAACCCCTCAGATAATGAAGCAGTCCGAGCCCGCATGCAGCAAGACCTGGACAACATCCAGGCTTGGGCTGATAAGTGGCAATTAACATTCGCGCCAGATAAGTGCCAGGCAATGACCATCTCCAACAAGAGAGAGTCTAACCACCTCCCCTTGACATTCAACGGCATTACCATCGCCGAATTCCCCACCATCAACATCCTGGGGGTCACCATTGACCAGAAACTTAACTGGACCAGCCATATAAATACTGTGGCTACGAGAGCAGGTCAGAGGCTGGGTATTCTGCGGCGAGTGACTCACCTCCTGACTCCCCAAAGCCTTTCCACCATCTACAAGGCACAAGTCAGGAGTGTGAGGGAATACTCTCCACTTGCCTGGATGAGTGCAGCTCCAACAACACTCAAGAAGCTCGACACCATCCAAGATAAAGCAGCCCGCTTGATTGGCACCCCATCCACCACCCTAAACATTCACTCCCTTCACCACCGGCGCACTGTGTCTGCAGTGTGCACCATCCACAGGATGCACTGCAGCAACTCGCCAAGGCTTCTTCGACAGCATCTCCCAAACCCGCGACCTCTACCACCTAGAAGGACAAGGGCAGCAGGCGCATGCGAACAACACCACCTGCACGTTCCCCTCCAAGTCACACACCATCCCGAATTGGAAATATATCGCCGTTCCTTCATTGTCGCTGGGTCAAAATCCTGGAACTCCCTTCCTAACAGCACTGTGGGAGAACCGTCACCACACGGACTGCAGCGGTTCAAGAAGGCGGCTCACCACCACCTTCTCAAGGGCAATTAGGGATGGGCAATAAATGCCGGCCTTGCCAGCGACGCCCACATCCCGTGAACGAATAAAAAAAAACGCTTCAGCCTTGTCTTTTGCACTCACGTGCTGGACTCCGCCATGGGGATGTTTGCAGAGCCTCTTCCTCCCATTAGTTGTTTAATTGTCCACCACCATTCACGACTGGATGTGGCAGGACTGCAGAGCTTTGATCTGATCTGTTGGTTGTGGAATTGCTTCGCTCTGTCTATAGCATATTGCTTCTGCTGTTTAGCATGCGTGTAGTCCTGAATTGTAGCTTCACCAGATTGGCACCTCATTTTTAGGTACGCCTGGTGCTGCTCACTCCTCATTGAACTAGGATTGGTCCCCTGGCTTCTTGGTAACGGTAGAGTGAGGAATATGCCAGGCCATGAGGTTACAGATTGTGCTGGAATACAATTCTGCTGTTGCTGATGGCCGACAGCACCTCATGGATGCCCAGTTTTGAGCTGCTAGATCTGTTCTGAATCTATCCCATTTAGCACGGTGGTAGTGTCATATAACATGTTGGATGGTGTCCTCAGTGCGAAGACAGGCCTTCATCTCCACGAGGACTGTGCGATGGTCACTCCACCAATACTGTCATGGACAGATGCATTTGTGACTTGTAGATTGGTGAGGACGATGTCAAGTAAGTTTTTCCCCTCGTGTTGGTTCACTCACCACCTGCCGCAGGCCCAGTCTGGCAGCTGTGTCCTTCAGGACTCGGCCAGCTCGGCCAGCAGTGGTGCTACCGAGCCATTCTTGGTGATGGACATTGAAGTCCCCCACCCAGAGTACATTCTGTGCCCTTGCTACCCTCAGTGTTTCCTCCAAGTGGTGTTCAACATGGCGAAGGACTGATTCATCAGCTGAGGGAGGGCAGTCGGTGGTAATCAGCAGGAGGTTTCCTTGCCTATGTTTGACCTGATGCCATGAGATTTCATGGGGTCCGGAGTCAATGTTGAGGACTCCCAGGCCCACTCCCTCCTGACTGTATATCACTGTGTCACCACCTCTGAAGGGTCTGTCCTGCCAGTGGGACAGGACATACCCAGGATGGTGATGGAAGTGTGTGGGACGTTGGCTGAAAGGTGTGATTCTGTGAGTATGGCTATGTCAGGCTGTTGCTTGAGTAGTCTGTGGGACAGCTCTCCCAATTTTGATACAAGAGCCCAGATGTTAGTGAGGAGGACTTTTCAGGGTCGACTGTGCTTGGTTTGCCTTTGTCGTGCTTGGTGCCTAGTGGTCCGATACTGCGTGGTTCGTCCGGTTTTATTCTTATGACTTTTTTTAGCGAGATCTTACAACTGAGTGGCTTGTTTGGCCGTTTCAGAGGGCACTTAAGAATCAACCACATTGCTGTGGGTCTGGAGTCACATGTAGGCTAGACCAGTTAAGGATGGTAGGTTTCCTTCCCTAAAGGGCATTAGTGAACCAGATGGGTTTTTACAACAATCCGGTAGTTTCATGGCCACCATTACTGATACTAGTATTTTAATTCCAGATTTTATTTAATTAATTGAATTTAAATTCCCCAGCTACCGTGGCGGGATTTGAACTTATGACTCCGGATTATTAGTCCAGTAATATAACCACTATGCTACCGTACCCGTTCAACATGATTTGTGATTAAACACTGCTGAGGACCAACACACAAGTAACAGTTTTAAAACTCGCCAAGGCTTCTTCAAAAGCACCTCCCAAACCCATGCCCTCTACCACCTAGAAGGACAAGAGCAGCAGGCACATGGGAACAACACCACCTGCCCGTTCCCCTCCAAGTCACACATCATCCCGACTTGGAAATATATCGCCGTTCCTTCATCGTCGTTGCTTCAAAATCCTGCAACTCCCTACTTAACAGCACAGTGGGAGAACCTTCACCACACGGACTGCAGCGGTTCAAAAAGGCGGCTCACCACCTCCTTCTCAAGGGCAATTCGGGATGGGCAATAAATGCTGGCCTTGCAAGCGACGCCCATGTCCATGAACGAATAAAAAAACACTGGCCTGGACCAGTTGGGCCGAATGGCCCATTTCTGTGCTGTAGAGTCTATGTATTAATCACTGATGTGGGGAAGTGTGATGTGTTTATTTTGTATTATTATGTGAATGTAGGCTAAACTGAACTAAGTAAATCTGATCATAACCTTTGCTTTGCACGTCCACTCATCGAAATAAAACAGCTTAACAATTTCTGTCAAGCCTCACGTCGCCAAGTGTTTGCTTAGACAGCCTTCTGAGAGATTGAAAACATGCGAAAGACAGGATTAGAAGGAGATGCTGTTGTTATGTCCCCAGATTAAGCTATCTTGAGTAGATGCAGGGTAGCGTGAGTCATTTCCCATAAAAATAAGATGCTCAGACCACTTATCAAAACAGCTGACATCAGTGAACCTGAGAATTATCCAAGGTAGACCCGAATTTGTAAGAGAATGTTATGTTCACTTATTCCAATAAAGATGAACCTTGCCACCATCCATTTGACTTCCTCAGGACAACCTCTTCAATTCACATCTCATCCCACACCTCGTAGTATCCTGTGATTAATATTCTGAGGATTTGCTTGTTTTTGGGCCCTTTGATAACCTGAGGCCTCCCATTTTCTTGCTATTAAGGATGTTACACTTGCTTGGATTATCTTCAATTATTGATAGTGTGTTGATTGATAATTTGTCGCATGGTTGTTTGTCGAATCTTGCTGTGTGCGCAATTTTGGTCACTGCACCTCATTATTCATTATCACATGAATCACTTTGAGATGGGTGATAAGCCGTTAAGTTGGGAAAGCCCAAGTGTCAGCACATTGACCACTTGAAGCACATAATCTATGTTGACAATTGGCTGAATTTAATGAGGGTAACGTATTGTCCGAGGCGCTGTCTGTTGGATCAGATGTTAAACCTAAACCCTATCTGTCTTGTTCCAATAGACAAAAGATCCCATGGTGTTATTTAGAGAAAAGTCAGGTGTTCTCCTAGTGTCTTGACCAACATTACTCCCTCAACCGATGCCAATAAAACAGATTATCTGGTCATTTATTTCATTTGCTGTTGGTGAAATCTTGTGTGCAAATTAGCTGCCATGTTTGCTTACAACATTGTGAAGCACTTTGGGACATCCTGAGGATGTGAAAGGTGCTATAAAAATGCACGTTTTTTTTTAAAAGTAGTATTCAATTCTTACAGAACTGAGGTGTTATTAATCAGTCTGTTCGAGTTCTTTCCACATATGATATAGCAAGAAGGAGGCTATTTGGCCCATTGTGCCTGTGCTGGCTCTTTGAAAGAGCTATCCAATTAGTCCTATTGCCCTGCAAATTTTCCCCCTTGGACTGTATTTATCCAATTCCCTTTTGAAAGTTATTATTGAATCTGCTTCCACCGCCCTTTCAGGCAGCGCATTCCAGATCATCATAACTCGCTGCGTAAAAACATTTCTCCTCTATCAGAACCCTTCATGAGTTCTTTCCTTATACACTTCAATTTGCCTTTTTAAAATTGTTACTTGTGCGTTGGTCCTCAGTAGCGTTTAATCACAGATCACGTTGAACGTGATTATATTGTGGTCAGTATTGTCTGGAGACACCACAGCATCTGTTCTCTCTTTATTATCTGGTTCACTTACCAAGTAGATATGTGAACTGCTGCTCATATCTTTCCTCACGCATTACATCATGAGCCAACCTTGCATTATATTCACTAAGTTGAACTCGGGCGGTCCCAACTTTTTCATGTAGCACAGGATAGAAACGGGAATAGGCCATCATGACAGCTCCCCCATTGTGGTGGCTTGAATCCCCCATTAATATTACCTTTCCATTTATCACAGAACCTTTCCATCTCTTCATACTGGTCTTGCTTCTTATTCTGGCCTGATGGCTGTAGCATTAACTCTGTGATTTTCATGTACAGAGTGCATTATCAGGTAGTTTTTCATGTAGCCTGTTCCCCCATTGTGTCAGCTCTCTTTCTTCAATCCCAATCTGGAGTAAGTATCTATCTCCCTTTTAAACTCCTCAATTGATTCTGCACTCCTGGCTATCTGCATCCTCACAAATTAAACTTTTAGAATCATAGAAAGTTACGGCACAGAAGGAGGCCATTCGGCCCATCGTGTCTGCGCTGGCCGTAAAAGAACTATCCAGCTTAATCCCACTTTCCAGCACTTGGCCCGTAGCCCTGTATGTTACAGCACTTCAGGTGCACATCTAAGTACTTTTTAAATGAATTGAGGGTTTCTGCCTCTACCACCTTTTTAGGCAGAGAGTTCCAGACCCCCACCACCCTCTGGGTGAAAAAATTTCTCCTCAGCTCCCCTCTAATCCTTCTACTTTAAATCTATGCCCCCTGGTCACTGACCCCTCTGCTTAGGGAAATAGGTCCTCCCTATCCACTCTAGTCCCATCATAATTTTATATACCTCAATTAAATCTTTCTTCAGCCTCCTTTGTTCCAAACAAAACAACTCCAGCCTATCCCATCTTTTCTCATAGCTAAAATTCTCCAATCCTGGCAACATCCTCATAAATCTCCTCCATACCCTCTTTAGTACAATCGCATCTTTCCTGTAATGTGGTGACCAGAACTGTATGCAGTACTCAAGCTTTAGCCTAACCAATGTTTTATACAGTTCTAGCATAACCTCCCTGCTCTTATATTCTGCGCATCAGCTAATAAAGCAAAGTATCCCGTATGCCTTTTTAACCACCTTATCCACCTGTCCTGCTACCTTCAGGGATCTGTGGACATGTACTCCAAGGTCCCTTTGTTCCTCTATACCTCTTACTATCCTCCCATTTATTGTGTATTCCCTTGCCTTGTTTGCCCTCCCCAAATGCATTACCTCGCACTTCTCCGGATTGAATTCCATTTACCACTTTTCTGCCCACCTGATCAGTCTATTGATATTTTTTTTTATTCGTTCATGGGATATGGGCATCGCTGGCGAGGCCGGCATTTATTGCCCATCCCTAATTGCCCTTGAGAAGGTGGTGGTGAGCCGCCTTCTTGAACCGCTGCAGTCTGTGTGGTGAAGGTTCTCCCACAGTGCTGTTAGGAAGGGAGTTCCAGGATTTTGACCCAGCGACGATGAAGGAACGGCAATATATTTCCAACTCAGGATGGTGTGTGACTTGGAGGGGAACGTGCAGGTGGTGTTGTTCCCGTGTACCTGCTGCTCCTGTAGTCTGCAGCTTTCCTCCTCACTATGAACCACACGGCCAATTTTTGTATCATCTGCAAACCTCTTGATCAAGCCCCCCACATTCAAGTCCAAATCATTAATATATACCACAAAAAGCGGGATCCCACTGGAAACAGCTTTCCAGTCGCAAAAACACCCGTCAACCATTACCCTTTGCTTCCTGCCACTGAGCCAATTTTGGATCCAACTAGCCATTTTCCCTTGGATCCCATGGGCTTTTCCTTTTTTGACCAGCTGCCAAGTGGGACCTTGTAAAAAGCCTTGCAAACTACATCAAATGTATTACCCTCATCGACCCTACTTGTTACCTGCTCAAGAAATTCAATCAAGTTAGTCAGGCACGACCTTCCCATAACAATTCCATGCTGACTGTCCTTGATTAACCCGTGCCTTTCTAAATGACGATTTATGTTGACCCTCAGAATCGATTCCAATAATTTGCCCACCACCAAGGTTAGACTGACTGGCCTATAATTACTCGGTCTATTTTTTTCTCCCTTTTTAAACAACGGTACAACATTAGCAGTCCTCCAATCCTCCGGCACTACGTCTGTAGCCAGGGAGGATTGGAAAATGATGCTCAGAGCCTCCGCTATTTCCTCCCTTGCTTCTCTTAGCAGCCTGGGATACATTTCATCCTGGCCTGGCAGTTTATCTACTTTCAATGATGCTGAACCCCTAAATACTTCCTCTCTCACTGTGTTTATCCCATCCAATACTTCACACTCCTCCTTAACTACAATGTTTGTATCGTCCCCCTCTTTTGTGAAGACAGACGCAAAGTATTCATTAAGAACCATACCCACATCTTCCGCCTCCACACATAGGTTACCTTTTTGGTTTCTAATAGGCCCTACTCTTTTCTTAGTTATTCTCCTACTCTTTATGTATTTATAAAACATTTTTGGGTTTTCCTTAATTTTACTTGCCAGTATTTTTTCATGCCCTCTCTTTGCTTTCCTAATTTCACCCTGCACTTTGTATACTCCTCTAGGCTTTCTGCAGTATTGAGCTCTTGTGTCTGACATAAGCTTCCCTTTTGGCCTTATCTTACCTTGTATGCTCCTTGTCGTCCAGGGAGCTCTAGAATTGGCAATCCCACCCTTTTTCTTTGTGGGAACATGTTTACTCTGCACCCCTTGAATCTCTCCCCTTGGATGCCTCCCACTGCTCTGACACTAATTTACCTCCAAGTAGCTGTTTCCAGTCCACTTTTGCTAAATCACTTCTCAGCTTAGTAAAATTAGCCTTTCCCCAATTTAGAACTTTATTCCTGTTCTATCTCTGTCCTTTTCCATAACTATGCTAAAACTAATTCAATTATGATCACTACCAACAAAATGCTCTCCCACTGATACTCCTTCCACCTGCCATCTGCTTCATTCCCTAAAACTGAATCCAGAACTGCCCCCACTCTTGTTGGGCTTGCTACGTACTGGCTAAAAATGTTCTCCTGAATTCAATTTAAGAATTCTGCACCCTCTATACCTTTTGCACTGATTGTATCCCAGTTAATATTAGGGTAGTTGAAATCCCTTACTATTACTGCCCTATTGTTTTTGCACTTCTCAAATTTGCCTACATATTTGCTCTTCTATCTCCCTCTGACTGTTTGGAGATCTATAGTACACTCCCAATAATGTGACTACCCCTTCTTTAGCTCAACCCATATGGCCTCATTTGATCTTTCTAACGTATCATTCCTCCTCACAGCCGTAATTGTTTTTTTAACCAATATTGCCAACCCCCTCCTTTTTTATCCCCCTCTCTATCTCCTCTGAAAACTCTGTGATCAGGAACGTTGAGCTGCCATTCCTGCCCCTCTTTAAGCCATGTTTTTGTAATAGCTAAGATATTGTACTGCCACGTGTCTATCTGTGCCCTCAGCTCAACTGCCTTATTCACTATACTCCTTGCATTGAGGTATATACCATTAAGCACTGACAAACTCCTTTGTTGTCTAGTTTCTAACCTTTGTTTCCTCTGCCTTCCAAACTCACTTACCAATTTTCTGCCTTCTATCTCCAGCTCTGTTTCTCTCCCTTCTGAATCTATGCTTAGGTTCCCATCCCCCTGCCAAGCTAGTTTAAATCCTCCCCAACAGCTCGAGCAAACTTCCCCACCTGCCCTGTTGAGGTGCAACCCATCCGGCTTGTACAGGTCCCACCTCCCCCAGAACTGATTCCAATGCCCGAGGTATCTAAAGTCCTCCCTCCTGCACCATCTCTCCAGCCATGCATTCATCTGTTCTATCCTCCTATTTCTATACTCGGTAGCGCGTGGTACTGGGAGTAATCCGGAGATTACTGCCTTTGAGGTCCTGCTTCTTCTCTTTCCTAACTCCTTAAAATCTTCCCGCAGGACCTCATCCCTCTTTCTACCTATGTCGTTGGTACCATTATGGACCACGACCTCTGGCTATTCACCCTCCCCCTCCAGAATGTTCTGCAGCCGCTCGGGAACAATCTTGACCCTGGCACCAGGGAGCAGCACACCATCTGTTTAAGTTTTTCTTGGATTTGTTTTTAATCAGCTTAATTCTAATTCTAAGATTGTGTTCTGAGTTCCTGTGCTAAAGAGAAGTCATTCCCTATCTACCCTGTCATTATTTTAAATTTCTTAATTAGTGCATCCCTTAACCTCCCAACTCTAGGAAGTACAGCCCAGTCTTCCATTGTAGCTCACTCTCTTCACCCCAAGTAGCATTGTTGAGCCCTCAGTTCAAGGACTTCACCACAAGAGCTATAAATGCAAGGAAATATTACTCCAGTTATGCAGAACATTGGTCTTGATGACATCTGCATGTTTTTTTTTTCCATAATCCCCCTTTGCCCTCATTATTTCTTGATCTTCTTTTGTTGTCTCCTATAATCTTCCCCATCCTCTTTCTTTGCACTTACACAAACCTTTTGTTTAATTCTGCTGCTAACTATTTTCATAGAACACAGTTGTTCTACAAGGGATCTATTTCTTTAACCTCCCCCCACATGTAGACTTGCATCTTCCCCCATTGTTCCTGAACATACTAAACTCTTATATTCATCACCATCTTCTGGAGTTCGCCATGTCGCTGATAATTCTGCATCAAAGTCTTCTACTACCACAGCTCCACCTACAAGTATCTTAATCTGAATGCTTCCTGTGTTCATTTATATGCAAGTGTACCTCCTTTTTAGCCTTTAGTGTCAGCCTGTTCCTAGAAGCTGGATTCTCCAAGTTATGGTGCTTATGGCCACCTGTTGTACAACATACATTCTTTAATCAGTCTTGTGTGTTATCCAGTTATCAGCTCCTACCCATCTAGTCAAAATGATTTACAATAGTTGCCTCTGTGTTCCTTAACAAATCTCTTGGTTCCTGTTCTGATTAGGTGCAGCCTGTCGCTCCTGTGCCAACTCTTCTTCCCCAAAAATAGTCTGAGATGGTTATGCAAGTGGTGAATTTTTTTTTTTTTTTTGTATTCGTTCACGGGATGTGGGCGTCGCTGGCAAGGCCGGCATTTATTGCCCATCCCTAATTGCCCTCGAGAAGGTGGTGGTGAGCCGCCTTCTTGAACCGCTGCAGTCCGTGTGGTGACGGTTCTCCCACAGTGCTGTTAGGAAGGGAGTTCCAGGATTTTGACCCAGCGACAATGAAGGAACGGCGATATATTTCCAAGTCGGGATGGTGTGTGACTTGGAGGGGAACGTGCAGGTGGTGTTGTTCCCATGCGCCTGCTGCCCTTGTCCTTCTAGGTGGTAGAGGTCGCGGGTTTGGGAGGTGCTGTCGAAGAAGCCTTGGCGAGTTGCTGCAGTGCATCCTGTGGATGGTGCACACTGCAGCCACAGTGCGCCGGTGGTGAAGGGAGTGAATGTTTAGGGTGGTGGATGGGGTGCCAATCAAGCGGGCTGCTTTATCTTGGATGGTGTCGAGCTTCTTGAGTGTTGTTGGAGCTGCACTCATCCAGGCAAGTGGAGAGTATTCCATCACACTCCTGACTTGTGCCTTGTAGATGGTGGAAAGGCTTTGGGGAGTCAGGAGGTGAGTCACTAGCTGCAGAATACCCAGCCTCTGACCTGCTCTCGTAGCCACGGTATTTATATGGCTGGTCCAGTTAAGTTTCTGGTCAATGGTGACCCCCAGGATGTTGATGGTGGGGGATTCGGCGATGGTAATGCCGTTGAATGTCAAGGGGAGGTGGTTAGACTCTCTCTTGTTGGAGATGGTCATTGCCTGGCACTTATCTGGCGCGAATGTTACTTGCCACTTATGAGCCCAAGCCTGGATGTTGTCCAGGTCTTGCTGCATGCAGGCTCGGACTGCTTCATTATCTGAGGGGTTGCGAATGGAACTGAACACTGTGCAGTCATCAGCAAACATCCCCATTTCTGACCTTATGATGGAGGGAAGGTCATTGATGAAGCAGCTGAAGATGGTTGGGCCTAGGACACTGCCCTGAGGAACTCCTGCAGCAATGCCCTGGGGCTGAGATGATTGGCCTCCAACAACCACTACCATCTTCCTTTGTGCTAGGTATGACTCCAGCCACTGGAGAGTTTTCCCCCTGATTCCCATTGACTTCAATTTTACTGGGGCTCCTTGGTGCCACACTCGGTCAAATGCTGCCTTGATGTCAAGGGCAGTCACTCTCACCTCACCTCTGGAATTCAGCTCTTTTGTCCATGTTTGGACCAAGGCTGTAATGAGGTCTGGAGCCGAGTGGTCCTGGCGGAACCCAAACTGAGCATCGGTGAGCAGGTTATTGGTGAGTAAGTGCCGCTTGAGAGCACTGTCGACGACACCTTCCATCACTTTGCTGATGATTGAGAGTAGACTGATGGGGCGGTAATTGGCCGGATTGGATTTGTCCTGCTTTTTGTGGACAGGACATACCTGGGCAATTTTCCACATTGTCGGGTGGATGCCAGTGTTGTAGCTGTACTGGAACAGCTTGGCTAGAGGCGCAGCTAGTTCTGGAGCACAAGTCTTCAGCACTACAGCTGGGATGTTGTCGAGGCCCATAGCCTTTGCTGTATCCAGTGCACTCAGCCGTTTCTTGATATCACGTGGAGTGAATCGAATTGGCCGAAGACTGGCTTCCGTGATGGTGGGGATATCGGGAGGAGGCTGAGATGGATTATCCACTCGGCACTTCTGGCTGAAGATGGTTGCAAACGCTTCAGCCTTGTCTTTTGCACTCACGTGCTGGACTCCGCCATCATTGAGAATGGGGATGTTTGCAGAGCCTCCTCCTCCCGTTAGTTGTTTAATTGTCCACCACCATTCACGACTGGATGTGGCAGGACTGCAGAGCTTTGATCTGATCCGTTGGTTGTGGAATCGCTTAGCTCTGTCTATACCATGTTGCTTCCGCTGTTTAGCATGCATGTAGTCCTGAGTTGTAGCTTCACCAGGTTGGCACCTCATTTTTAGGTACGCCTGGTGCTGCTCCTGGCATGCTCTTCTACACTCCTCATTGAACCAGGGTTGATCCCCTGGCTTGTTGGTAATGGTAGAGTGAGGAATATGCCAGGCCATGAGGTTACAGATTGTGCTGGAATACAATTATGCTGCTGCTGATGGCCCACAGCGCCTCATGGATGCCCAGTTTTGAGCTGCTAGATCTGTTCTGAATCTATCCCATTTAGCACGGTGGTAGTGCCACACAACACGTTGGATGGTGTCCTCAGTGCGAAGACGGGATTTCATCTCCACGAGGACTGTGCGGTGGTCACTCCTACCAATACTGTCATGGACAGATGCATTTGCGACAGGTAGATTGGTGAGGACGAGGTCAAGTAAGTTTTTCCCTCGTGTTGGTTCGCTCACCACCTGTCGCAGGCCCAGTCTGGCAGCTATGTCCTTTAGGACTCGGCCAGCTCGGTCAGTAGTGGTGCTACCGAGCCATTCTTGGTGATGGACATTGAAGTCCCCCACCCAGAGTACATTTTGTGCCCTTGCTACCCTCAGTGCTTCCTCCAAGTGGTGTTCAACATGGAGGAGGACTGATTCATCAGCTGAGAATCAGTTGATTCTCTTGCTAATGTATGTTCAGCTGTTTGCTGGAAACTTCAAGTGCATTACCTCAGTGCTGCTGGTCTCCTGGGTCTTGATGCCTGGACCAGCTTGAGTGCGGGTATGACCAGGACCCAGTGGAGAAATCCCAAAGCAGATGCCAGGTGCACATGGGCTAGTTGTTGAACCTGGTACCTTTGCAAAGCTGTACTTGTGTCAATGTTAATTATGCACAAGGAATATATTTGAACTGCATATGGTGTGGAGCAAAGACCGGATAATATATGGTGAGTAAGCCGCTTTGCACATATACGGCTTCAGTTAATGCATCCTGGCTGAGATGAGTATCCCAGCTCATTTGGGTGATAAAGCCCAGTCTTTTCAGCTCCACTGTGTTTATGTCTCCCAACTCAATGTCATGGAAGGTTGGGTCTTAGGATTGTTTGTGAAGGTATTTGCTTTGCACTGTGAGAGCTCAAACACACCTTCCATTGGCGGATGGCTTCCAAGATCCTGGTTCAAGTCACATGTAATACCTCATGAGTGAGACGTTACACAATACATACAGGGTTCTGTCATCTGCACAGATTGCATTAATAGATCAATTCGCAGTTGTGCTTTACATGTACAGCAAAACAGACTGGCCCAAAGATACAGCAGGATCACTGAGATACCATCTATGAGGAAGACCTTTTTTCTGTTTGAAGACCATAGAACAAACTTCAAAAGCATTTCTATAGCGCCTTTCACAACTTCAAGACGTCCCAAAGCGCTTTACAGCCAATGAAGTACTTTTGAAGTGTAGTCGCTGTTCCTAATGTAGGAAACGTGGCAGCCAATTTGCACAAAGCAAGGTCCCACAAACATAATGTGACGATCTGTTTTTAATGGCGTTGGTTGAGGGACAAATAGTGGCCAGGACAACGGGAAGATCCCCCTTGCTCTTTAAATAGTGCCATGAGATCTTTTACATGTACCCAAGAGGGCAGATGGGGCCTCAGTTTAACATCTCTTCCGAGAGACAGCAATTCAGACAGTGCAGCACTCCCTCAGAACTGCTCTGGCGTATCAGCCTAGATTTTGTGGTTAAGTCTTGAGTGGGGCTTGAACCCACGACCTAGCTGACTTTGAGGTGAGAGTGCTACCCACTGAGCCACTATTTTAAGGAAAACAGTTTTCATTCAGAATCCTTCCTTGTCAGCTTACCTCAACTGATAGTGCATTTGCTAGAGTCTGCCGCTTATGCTTTCAAGCCTCACTACACAATTGAGCTCATAGCCTGGGCTGACACAATCTGAGGGAATGTTGTACTGTCAGAAGTTCCGTCTTTCGGATGAGACATTAAATCGAGGCCATACCTCCCCGCTCAGGTGCATGTAAAATATTCCACGGGACAGTTAGAAGAGTAGGGAATTAGCCCTCTATCCAGGCCAACAAATCTCCCTCAACATCATCAAAAAGAGATTACCTGCGCAAATTAGTTGCTGCGTTTGCCTACATAACAGCACTTCAAAGGTCACGCATTGGTTGTAAAGTGCTATGGAACATCCTAAGGATGTGAAAAACACTATATAAATGGAAGTTAATTATTTTTCTTTAAAACAGTGTTTTAGGGTGTGCAAACAATGTATTAGTCTATACAACAAATCAAAAGCAAAATACTGCGGATGCTGGAAGTCTGAAATAAAAACAGAAAATGCTGGAAATGCAAGTCAGGCAGCATCTGTGGAGAAAGAAAAAGAAACAGGGTTCTGACGAAGGGTCATCGACCTGAAACGTTAACTCTGTTTCTTTTTCCACCGACGCTGCCTGACTTGCTGAGTATTTCCAGCATTTTCTGTTTTTATTTTAGTCCATACAACTATTGGTATACCCATACGAGGCATGATATTTTACCCGTGGGGCAAGAGTTGTGGCTCATTAGTAGGGAAGGACATTGAAGTAGGCAGTATAAATGGGTTTAAGAGGTGCCTCTGGAGAGAGAAGAGATTAAAGCATTTCATACAGCTGATTTACAAAAAAGGGAATGGGCTTGGTGACCATAATGGCCCATCCTGTCTGATATAATATATAAGACTACTTGTGGCGCTGCTCACTGAGGTGATTATTTGCTAAAGTGTGAAGGACAGTAAGTATGACGCCCATGGGAAGTGTGCAATGCATGTAAGATTTAATATATACTAGGCTATTTCCCTTAAGACCTAGTGTATGAAAAGTGGTTAGAGGGCAGGGGATAATTGGATCAGGGCTCACAGACATAATTCAGTCCCCATTTTAAAGTCATGCATTCTATCTTTATATTTCCATTATAAATTCCTATATCTGCTTTTATAATGGAAACCGTCCCAGCAAACTTGTTGGACTGTGATTGCACCCTCCCGCCAATGGGGGCACTGATGGGCTTCCACTGGGAGGCAAGTATAATAACAGTGTGACAAGGTTACATACAGTTTCCATTACAGGTGTGGACATACCTGTTTCATTGTCTTCATATTGCTGTTTCGCTCTCTTTCCCCTTCTCTTCTCATTGACTCGTTCTCTTTTCCACTTTTTCATCTTTCCTTTCAGGTGGAGATGGGGTTGGGAGGGTGGGGAAAGGAGCCATTAGTGGCTGCAGATTACTTTTAGGGTGGAGGTTGTGGGGAAAATGTGGTCCTCGGAGGCTCCCTTTCTATCACCTCCCTCAATCACTCATGCTTCATCCACCATCTTGTTAATATTTCATCCCCTACCACTTCACCTTCTCAATATCCCATCTCTTCCCACTACCTCCTCACTCCCATCACTGCCTCTTCCCTTTGAAGTACCAGCTCCACAGGCACAGTGGGCTGATTGGCCTCCTGCTGTACTGTACCTACTATGAACATCTGTGTCCTCCCCTTCTTCCTTGCTCAAGAAGTCTTCTCACCCTGTCTCCCTCCTACACTCCTTTCCCATCTTTTTCCCTCAGAGGCTTTGTTTGCTTTCAAAATTCAACTTTAAAAAAAAATCAAGAATGAGGAAGGAATCTGTCTCGCTCTCTGTCTGCCTCGTAAGTGATAGCAAGTGAGATAATTAATTGTCTTCAAAATTAAAATTTTTTTTACCATGAAGTTGGTCTCTTTTTCTGTTTAATTGACTTTCTCAAATATTTTGGAACGCAAAACAAAAGTAACAGTGTAAGCAGAACACTTTTTTCCCTTCTCACCACACACACACACACACACACACACACACATCCATTCCCGTTCACTTTTTAAGGAAATCCTAGAGCTGGAGAGAAATGTTCCTTTGTTCAGCTGAGTTAACAATACTGGTCCAACCTGGGAAATGAGGTCACTGTAAATGCTCAAACTGCACAGTCGAAATTCAGCTCATTGTGTCACAGCTCTGGGCAAAAATGTCAACTCCAGCTTTAGGCTTTTGGGAGAGACTGAGGCCTTCAAGTGAGAACGTTACTGGAGGCATTAAAAGACAATTCAGTAGATAAATAAGTGTTATTGTGAAATATGCAACTTTTTTATTTGGGGGTAAAAGTGGTGAATTTTTGGAGAACATTTTGAGAGAATTGTGAGAACTGGGAATGAGATTGTGTGATCAGAGTGACACGTTTACATAGCCAAAACGCCTTCTAAACGTGAGCATAATGAGAGTGGAGTTAACACAAAGTGTGACAACAGGAAGTAAAGTGGCACAGGCAGGAAGTGCATGCTGATATAAGATTTTTAACATAATGGATATAGCTAGATTATATAAATATATAAAGGAGCTTTGTTTTACAGCTTGCTTACGAAAGAAGCTGTTGAAAGCTCTCTTTATAACGTGATTCCTTGGATCTCACTAATGGAGCACTATAATGTCTTTTGGATGTGATGTTAAACTGAGGCCTGTCTGCCCTCTCAGGTGGATGGGAAAGATCCCACGGCAATATTTGAAGAGGAGTTCTCCTGGTGTCCTGGCTGATATTTATGCCTCAGCCAACATCAGTAAAACAGATTATCTGGTTACTGATCTCATTGCTGTTTGTGGGAGCTTGCTGTTTGTGGGATCTTGCTGTGTGCAATTTGGCTGCCATGTTGTCCTACATTACAACAGTGACTACACTTCAAAAGTTTTGTTGGCTGTAAAGCATTTTGGGAAGTCCTAAGGTTGTGAAAGGCTCTATAGAAATGCAAGTTCTTTCTTTATAAAATACCCTTTTTGGAATGTGCATTCTCTCCACGGAAATGTGCTGTTTTTTTTAACCTTCATTTTTCTAATCATGAATCTCGCCCTCGGGTGGAACTTTCTCAAGCTCAGCAAACAGTGACTGACTTTAACAAAAGCAAAATACTGCGGATGCTGGAAATCTGAAATAGAAACAGAAAATGCTGGAGAAGCTCAGCAAATCAGGCAGCATCTGTGGAGAAAGAAACAGAGTTAACGTTTCAGGTCGAAGACCTTTCGTCGGAACAAGTCTTCGACCTGAAACGTTAACCCTGTTTCTTTCTCCACAGATGCTGCCGGACTTGCTGAGCTTCTCCAGCATCTTCTGTTTTTGTGACTAACTTTAGACTTAATGCTGCTCGTCAAACTAAAGAGTGGGTTTGACTGAGGAAGAAAAGGCATTTGAAAATGCTTGTTTTTGTTGATGTAATCTCCGAAGCAGATGGTGTGTTGATATGTTTGTGTTACACATCCCCTCAGAATATCACAGTGACCACACTCTCACTTGCTGCTGATAATGCTGCCAACGTATAGGTGTGAGTGAGTGAGCGCACCGTCTGCATCGGTGGGTTTCTGTTGTTTTGGAAATGGTCGGAACGTAATGCGGCACCTGGATATTCTCTCTTGATATTCCACTTGTTATCCTGGGAAAACTGACTGCCTCCGTGCACTGAAGAATATCCTAAATTTAGGAATATCATCTCACTTACGTTCAAACTAAAGTTCTTAGACTGAAATAAATGTGTATTATTATT
This sequence comes from Heptranchias perlo, assembly GCF_035084215.1. Lineage (NCBI taxonomy): Eukaryota > Metazoa > Chordata > Chondrichthyes > Hexanchiformes > Hexanchidae > Heptranchias > Heptranchias perlo. The sequence continues at coordinate 168,881,393 of NC_090326.1, read as the reverse complement.
ATAGTATATAATATATGTTTGTAGGACCTTGCTGTACGCAAATTGGTTGCTGCGTTTCCTACATTAGAACAGTGTCTACACTTAGAAGTACTCGGTTGGTTACACTCTGAATCAGAAGGTTGTGGGTTCCAAGTCCTAGATTAGAGCACATAAGCCAGACTGACACTCCAGTGCAGTTCTAAGGGAGTGCTGCACTGTCGGAGATGCCATCTTTCGGATGAGACATTAAACCAAGGCCCTGTCTGCTCTCAGGTGGATGTACAAAATCCCATGGCATTATTCCGAAGAAGAGCAGGTGTCCTGGCCAATATTTATCCCTCAACCAGCATCACTAAAACAGATTATCTTGTCATTTATCTCATTGCTGTGTGTGGGACCTTGCTGTGTGCAAATTGGCTGCCATGTTTCCTATATTAGAACAGTGGCTACACTTCAAAAGTACTTCATTGGCTGTAAAGCACTTTGGGGCTGCCTGAGCTATATAAATGCAAGTTCTTCTATTAAAAGGCTTGTGTATAGTGTGCACTTCCTACAAACATATACAATGTATTAGATTAGCAATCTAGAGGCCAGGGCTAATAATCCAGAGGACATGAGTTCAAATCCCACCACAGCAGTTTGAGAATTTTAATTTAGTTTAAATTATCTGTAAATAAAAAGCTGGATCAGTAAAAGTGACAATGATGCTGTCGGATTGTCGTAAAAACCCAACTGGTTCACTAATGTCCTTTAGGGAAGGACACCTGCCGTCCTTACCCGGTCTGGGCCTATATGTGACTCCAGTCCCACACCAATGTGGTTGACTCTTAACTACCCTCCGAAGTGGCCCAACAAACCACTCAGTGGTATCACCACCTTCCCAGGGCAACTTGTCAATGACTCCCACGCCCTGAGAATGAATAATAATTTTTTTTAAAATAAGATGCGACCAGTTCCCTGCACCTCCAGTGCCCTTGCATCCCTTACAGACTTTATCTCCTTGGTCCATTTTTTGTGTTTGTGTCTGAAAATGACTGAAAAATTGTCCTGGAGAATTTTTAAACACTAAGCTCAGGTAATCTTTCACATCAAAGGTATTGCCAAATGCTTATTTTTTTTGTTTGTAAACAGCTGTGATCGTTATTGGAGACATAGCACGGATTCATCTTGTAATTGTGAACTGTACATTTTCTCTATTTATTACCCTAGAAACTTTACTTTGGAGTGCTTTTTTTCCCCTTATATTAAAATGTTTGAAATTTCCAGTTCAGCAGAACAGAATAACCTGTGCTGTAATCTTTGTTTGGGAATCCATGTTATCCGATTGCAAATATTCTAATCAGTTACAGCTGTTTTAGTTACTGAAGTATACAGTCAGCAACTATAGTATTAAAATGCATCTCACACTTCAAACAAGCTTCAGGCTGGGAATCAAGCTGCTCCTCTCAATGGGGCCAGGACCTGGTCTCCCCTTCAGTGCTGCTGGACCCTGGGATCCCATACCACAGTGCTTCCCGATCCTGGATCTCCTTCCCCGGATATTAGAACTCCACTCCCAATGCTTCCAGAATCAGGCTATCCTCCGTACTCCCAAACCGGGGACTCCATTCCACTGCTACCATACCCTGGAACCTCACCCATCCTGGTACATGCATACCCTCAGGAACCACCCCCTCCCCTTCCAGAGGCACAGCCTAGTTTCTCTCCCTTCCCTGTCCCACCATCCCCACGGTGCTCCACACCCTCGCCTTGGTAACTCCCCTATGGCTACCGCAGACAGCCCTCTGCTCCTGGTACATACATATTCCCAGGGTGGTCCTCTTCTACCCCCAAGCCTGGACCTTCCTCTGTGTTCCATAATCTGCATTTTACGACAATCCGACAGCTTCATGATCACTTTTACTGATACCAGCTTTTTATTTCCAGATTTCTTAAGCTGAATTTGAATTCTGAAACTGCTGTGGTAGGATTTGAACTCACGTTCTCTGGATTATTAGCCTAGGCTTCTGGATTACTAGTCCAGTAACATAACCACCACACTTCCTACAATGGTGTGTATTTCAAAATATTCAAATTTCTCATCACACTTCTCTTTTGAAATTGCCTCTTTCTCTCTGTTTTAAGCTCCCCCTTCCTTACTGAGCTCCCGGTGGCAGACCTGGTTATGGCTCATTCCCTGGTGTGTGCCGAGTTAGCAGCTCTCAGCTGATCCAGCTTTAGGACCTCAGTGCCCTCGGCTAAAGAAGGGGAAAATTGGCACGGGTTCCTGCTCATGATCTCTAGCCAATGACCTCTGCTGGATTATATGTATAGAGATCAAGTGAAGACAGAATCAGGCTCAGCTGTGATGCCCCGCATTGGTTGAATAACCCGGTGACACTCGCTGTTAAGATTCTCGCATGAAGAATGGCCACTTGGGCAAGATAGCAGAAGGGCCGACTGCCATGGAACCTAACGCCAATAACAAATCAACCCCTTCCAGAGAGGGTAGCAACAGGAGTTGGCTATTCAGCCCCTCCGGCCTCTTCCCTATTCAATTCGATCATGGCTGATCTGAAGGATGGAGAATCAAGTCCCCTCCCTGCCATACCAAGCCTCTGTGCTCCTCTCTGCAGAAAGCCGCACTTGGGCCTCTGCCATTGGTGCATTACCAGATATGCACGAGCAGCCCCATCGTACAATGGCACTGTCATTGTATCATTGCTCAGTATGGATAAATGCCTCACCTTCGTTTGACACCTCATCTTGATTTGTATCTGAGGTGAGAAGCTCGGTCAGGCTTGAACCCAAGTGCTGTCACTGAATCAGGAGTATGAGGGAATATGTCACCACATGCCTGGGTGGGTGCAGATGGAACAACACCGGAGAAGGTCAGCAACTCCAGGACAGAGCAGTCGACTTGATTGGTGGCCTTGCTCTCCACTCAATATCCTCTTCACAACTGCTGCAGAGTGGCTGTAGTACGTATTATCTACCGGATGCACTGCCACAACTCCCAGCCCCACCATCTTTACCACCAAGAAGGACAAGGGCAGCAGGACCATGGGATCACCATCACCTCTGAGCTTCCTTCCAATTCACACACCATCCCAATTTGGACGGATCTCGCTGTTCCTTCGTCATCACTGGGTCAATAACCTAGAGACCCCTACCTAACCTCTCACTACAAGGACTGCACCGGTTCAGTGAGAAGGCCCACCACCAGGGCAACTAGGGGTGGGCAATAAATGCTGGCCTTGCTGAGAACAAAAAATAAATTCCAACGGGATGCTCCAAATCACATACTGTAAAGAGCAGTGTATAATTCAGGCAGTAACTACCAGTGCACTATCGAAATAGCTCTATAAGCCTACACTTAGAGGGCTTAAAATAGACCACAAAACACAGACTTACCAGCATTTGTAGTGATTTATGTATCAGTCTGGTTAAATGGCCCCAGTGCCAGCACACTAAACTTTGTCCCAGAAAATTGTGACGCTCCACATTTTTGCAGGAAAAACACAAGCGAGTAAGAAAGTTGCGGGGGGAGAGCGGACCTGTGAGTTGGCTCTTCCATTGGAAACAGAATTTTTTAAAAACTGACAGCCAAGTGTATCACGCTTTTCCCTAAAAGTAGGTTGATCCATCAGACACACAAGCCAGAGAACATTTATTTGTTAAGGGCGAATTTTGCGTGGTCGTAAACACAGAAAGTCTGTCTCTGTCTTATCGCTGTCTCTGGGTACATTTGGGTAATATTCCTAGGAGTTGCGCTTCTCCACTTCTCTCTCATTGATTTGTTAATTTGCATAACACTCATTCTCTTTTCCAGCTCGGTTTTCTGTATGCTTCCCTGCATATTTACAGAGTGAAATGGTAGAAGAGTTAACCTGTTTATAGAATGAGATGGTGGATGAGTTAACCTGTTTATAGAAAGAGATGGGAGATGAGTTAACCTGTTTATAGAATGAGATGATGAGTTAACTGGTCTATAGAATAAGATGGTAGATGAGTTAACCTGTTTACAGATAGGGATGGTAGATGAGTTAACCTGTTTACAAACTAAGATGGTAGATGAGTTAACCTGTTTACAGAATGAGATGGTAGATGATTTAACCTGTTTATAGAATGAGATGGTAGATGAGTTAACCGGTTTATAGAATGAGATGGGAGATGAGTTAACCTATTTACAGGTTGAGATGATAGCTGTGTTGACAGGTTCATAGAATGAGATGGTAGATGAGTTACCCTGTTTACAGAATGAAATGGTAGATGAGTTGACTTGTTTACTCAATGAGATGGTAGATGAGTTTACCTCTTTATAGAATGTGATGGTAATTGAGTTAACCAGTTTAAGGAATGAGATGGTAGATGAGTTGACCTGTTTATAGAATGTGATGGTAAATGAGTTAACCGGTTTACGGATTGAGATGGTAGATGAGTTGACCTGTTTACTGAATGAGATGGGAGATGAGTTAACCAATTTACAGAATGAGATGGTAGATGAGTTAACCGGTTTATAGAATGAGATGGTAGTTGAGTTAACCTGTTTACAGATTTAGATGGTAGATGAGTTGGCCTGTTTACAGAATAAGGTGGTAGATGAGTTTACCTGTTTACCAAATAAGATGGTGGATGAGATGACCTGCTTATAGAATGAGATGGTGGCTGAGTTGACCGGTTTACAGATTGAGATGGTAGATGAGTTAACCTGTTTATAGAATGAGATGATAGATGGGTTAACCTGTTTACAGAATGAGATGGTAGACGAGTTGACCTGTTTACCAAATAAGATGGTAGATGAGATGACCTGTTTACAGAATGAGATGGGAGATGAGTTACCCGGTTTATGGAATGAGTTGGTAGATGTGTTAACCCGTTTACAGAATGGAATGGTAGATGAGATGACCTGCTTATAGAATGAGATGGTAGATGAGTTGACCTGTTTACGGAATGAGATGGTCGATGAGTTAACCTGTTTACAGATTGACATGGTAGATGTCTTACCCGGTTTATAGAATGAGATGGTAGATGAGTTGACCTGTTCACAGAATGAGATGATCTATGAGTTGAGCTATTTACAGAATGAGATGGTAGTTGAGTTGACCTGTTTATCGAATGAGATGGTAGATGAGTTAACCGGTTTATGGAATGAGTTGGTAGATGAATTAACCTGTTTACAGAATCAGATAGTAGATGAGATGACCTGTTTATAGAATGAGTTGATAGATGTGTTAACCTGTTTATAGAATGAGATGGTAGATGAGTTCACCTGTTTACAGAATTAGATGGTTGATGAGTTAACCGGTTTATAGAATGAGTTGATAGATGAGTTGACCAGTTTACCAAATAAGATGGTGGATGAGATGACCTGCTTATAGAATGAGATGGTGGATGAGTTGACCTGTTTACAGAATGAGATATTAGGTGAGTTAACCGGTTTATAGCATGAGTTGGTAGATGAGTTAACCGGTTTATAGAATGAGTTGGTAGATGAGTTAACCGGTTTATAGAATGAGACGGTAGATGAGTTAACCTTTTTAAAGAATAAGATAGTAGATGAGTTAACCTGTTTACAGAATTAGATGGTGGATGAGTTGACCTGTTTACAGAATGAGATGGGAGATGAGTTACCCGGTTTATGGAATGAGTTGGTAGATGAGTTAACCTGTTTACAGAATGAGATGGGAGATGAGTTAACCTGTTTATAGAATGAGATGGTAGATGAGTTAACCTGTTTATAGAATGAGATGGTAGATGAGTTGACTTGTTTATAGAATGAGATGGGAGATGAGTTAACCTGTTTATAGAATGAGATGGTAGATGAGTTGACCTGTTCACAGAATGAGATGGTAGATGAGTTAACCGGTTTACAGAATGAGATGATAGATGAGTTAACCGGTTTACAGAATGAGATGGTAGATGAGTTGACCTGTTTACAGAATGAGATGGTAGTTGAATTGACCGGTTTATAGAATGAGTTGGTAGATGAATTAACCTGTTTACAGATGAGATGGTAGATGAGATGACCTGTTTGTAGAATGAGATGATAGATGTGTTAACCTGTTTACAGAATAGGGTGGTAGATGAGTTAACCGGTTTATAGAATGCGATGGTGGATGAGTTGACCTGTTTACAGAATGAGATGTTAGTTGAGTTAACCGGTTTATAGAATGAGTTGGTAGATTAGTTAACTGGTTTATAGAATGAGATGGTAGGTGAGTTAACCCTGTTTACAGATTGAGGTGGTAGATGAGTTAACCAGTTTATAGAATGAGATGGTAGATGAGTTAACAGGTTTATAGAATGAGATGGTAGATGAGTTGACCTGTTTACAGAATGGGATGGTAAATGAGTTAACCTGTTTATAGAATGAGATGGTAATGAGTTAACCGGTTTATAGAATGAGATGGTAGATGAGTTATGGCCTAATGGCCTGTTTCTGTGCTGTACAATCTTTGTAAAATGAAAACGGAGAATGGAATCATTGCAGCTAGTCCTGAACTTGGATCGCAGTGACAGATTATGCGGATGTGACTCTTTCTTCTTTCAGACTTCTGTCCTACCAAAGTGAATAATCTCACATTTCCCCACATTATACTCCATCTGCCACCTTCTTGCCCACTCACTTAATTTGTCTATATCCCTTTGCAGACTCTTTGTGTCCTCTTCACAGCTTACTTTCTCACCGAGCTTTGTATCGTCAGCAAACTTGGATACATTACACTTGGTCCCTTCATCTAAGTTATTAATGTAGATTGTAAACAGCTGAGGCCCAAGCACTAATCCTTGCGGCACTCCGCTAGTTACAGCCTACCAGTCTGAAAATGACCCATTTATTCCTGCTCCCCGTTTTCTGTCCATTAACCAATCTTCTGTCCATGCTGATATAGTACCTCCAATTCCATGAGCCCTTATCTTGTATATCAACCTTTTATATGGCACCTTATCAAATGCCTTTTGAAAATCCAAATATACTACATCCACTGGTTCCCCTTTATCTACCCTGCTATTTACATCCTCAAAAATCTCCAGTAGATTTGTCAAACATGATTTCCCTTTCATAAAACCATGTTGACGCTGCCTAATCATATTATGATTTTCTATTTGCCCTCTTACTATGTCCTTAATAATGGATTCCAGCATTTTCCTGACTACTGTTGTCAGACTAACTGGCCTGTAGCTCCCTGTTTCCTCTCTCTCTTTGTGCTGGGTCGCCATGCTATCATACGTCAAGTTGTGGAAGAGCCATAATCTTCTGCAGGTCAACATTGACAAGAAGCCATCCTGTTCGGCAATTGCCAGAAACCTAGCCCTAGCCCCTGATCCCGTCCCGCCTCCTGGTTGGCCACCATGATTCAACCTGACAGTGAGTCACCTCAACCCACAGCTGAGCCTCAAACCCCACATCCAGTCTATCACCTATTTCCAGCTCCCAAAATGTCACCCATTGCTATCTCCCTCACCCTCACTGCTGCTGATGCTCCATTCATGCTTTTTGTTCTCTGCGGACTTAATTTATCCAATGCTGTCCTCACCAGCATCCCAAGCTGCACCCTCCATAAACCACAACTCATCCAGAAGTCAGCTGTTCACATCTCATCCCTTACAATGTGCCGCCCATTCATGTGCCTCAGTTGACTCTCCAAAGTTCAGTGCATTGACTACAAAATTATAGTCCTCGTCTTCAAATCTCTCCATGGGTTCATCGCATTCAACCTCCTTCAGCTTCACATCTCAGCTTCTGCTCCCTGCTCTTCCAACTCTGTTTGAGCAGAGTCCACTTTGAGCATTCACCTCTTCCCCCGCCCCTAGTCACCTCCCCTGCACACTCTGAAATCATCTCCTAAATCACTATCTAGTGTCTTGCTAAGTCCGTCCCCACATTCAAACCTACTTCTTCAGACAGCTGAGTGGTGCAGTGGGATAGACACGTTCACCTCTGGGTCCTGGGTTCAAATCCAGCCCAACCTGATGGGATGAAAGTCTCCTCTGCCTGCTGGCAGTAAGGCTCTTATATGAAATGAGTTTGGACATCTCAACCCAGTTCCTAGTGACTATGGGCCTGGGGCACAAAACTGTCTCTAATCTGACACTAATGGACAATCTTACTCCGAGAGGTGGCTGGTGTCAAAAATGGAACAAATATCACACTGGTCTAGTAGGGGTACTCCATCTTTAGGGTTTAGGCATGTTGTTGGGCAGAGTGGTGCATCTGGCTATACTGTACCTGATCTGGGAGTGTTTCATACAGAATCGTAGAAAGGTTGCAGCACGGAAGGAGGCCATTCGGCCCATCGAGTCCGTGCCAGCTCTATGCAAGAACAAACCAGCAAGTCCCTCTCCCCCGCTCTGTCCCCGTAGCCCTGCAATTTTTTTCATTTCGAGTACTTATCCGGTTGCCTTTTGAAGGCCATGATTGAATCTGCCTCCACCACCCCCTCGGGCAGTGCATTCCAGATCCTGACCACTCACTGTGTAAAAAAGCTTTTCCTCACTACTACCAATAATAGTAGATAATCAAGGAGCAAAGGGGAGGGAGGAACTAAAAACAATCACTACCACTAGAGAAAAAGTACTAGGTAAACTAATGGGTCTAAAAGCTGACAAGTCCCCTGGTTCCGATGGCTTGCATCCGAGGGTCTTAAAGGAAGTGGCTACAGAGATGCATTGGTTATAATCTTCCAGAATTCACTAGATTCTGGAAAGGTCCCAGCAGATTGGAAAACCGCAAACGTAACACCCCTATTCAAGAAGAGAGTGAGACAGAAATAGGTAACTATAGACCAGTTAGCCTAACATCTGTCATTGGGAAAATTCTAGAATCCATTATTAATGAAGTAGTAGCAGGCCATTTGGAGACTCATAATAAAATCAAGTAGAGTCAACATGGTTTTATGTCTGACAAATTTATTAGAGTTCTTTGAGGAAGTAACGAGCAGGGTGGATAAAGGGGAACCAATGGATGCAGTATATTTGGATTTCCAAAAGGCATTTGATAAGGTGCCACATAAAAGGTTACTGCACAAGATAAGAGCTCATGGTGTTGGGGGTAATATACTGGCATGGATGGAGTTTAGAAGAATGAGAAGAGATCTTATTGAAACATACAAGATTCTGAGGGGACTCGATAGGGTGGATGCTGAGAGGATGTTACCCCTCATGGGGGAATCTAAAACTAGGGGGCATAGTCTCAGAATAAGGGGTCGCCCATTTAAGATGGCAATGAGAAGGAATTTCTTCTTCCAGAGGGTCGTGAATCTTTGGAATTCTTTACCCCAAAAAGCTGTGGCGGCTGAGTCATTGAATACATTCAAGGCTGAGTTAGACAAATTTTTGATCAAATGTAAGGAATCTTACAACACCAGGTTATAGTCCAACAAATTTATTTTAATATCACAAGCTTTCGGAGATTATCCCCTTCGTCAGGTGTCACCTGATAATCTCCGAAAGCTTGTGATTTTAAAATAAATTTGTTGGACTATAACCTGGTGTTGTAAGATTCCTTACATTTGTCCACCCCAGTCCATCATCGGCATCTCCACATCAAATTTTTGATCATCAAGGGAGTCAAAGGATATGGGGAAAAAGCGGGAAAGTGGAGTTGAGGTAAAAATCAGATCAGCCATGATCTCATTAAAAGGCAGAGCAGGCTCGAGGGGCCGAATGGCCTACTCCTGCTCCTATCTCTTATCGTCACCTTTTGCCAATCACCTTAAATCTATGCCCTCTGGTTCTTGACTCTTCCACCAATGGGAACAGTTTCTCTCTATCTACTCTGTCTAGACCCTTCATGATTTTGAATACCTCTATCAAATCTCCTTGCAACTGTCTCTGTTCCAAGGAGAACAACCCCAGTTTCTCCAATCTATCCATGTAACTAAAGTCCCTCATCCCTGGAATCATTCTAGTAAATCTCATCTGCATCCTCTCTAAGGCCTTCACATCCTTCCTAAAGTGCGATGCCCAGAACGAGACACAATTCTCCAGTTGTGGCCAAACCAGTGTTTTATAAAGGTTCAACATAACTTTCTTACTTTTGTACTCTATGCCTCTATTTATAAAGCCCAGGATCCCGTCGTCTCTTTTAACCGCTTTCTCAACCTGCCCTGCCACCTTCAACGATTTGTGCAGAACACTCCCAGATCTCTCTGTTCCTGGACCCCTTTTATAGCTGTGCCCTCTAGTTTATATTGCCTCTCCTCGTGCTTCCTACCGAAATGTATCACTTTGCATTTTTCTACGTTAAATTTCATCTGCCGCGTGCCCGCCCAAGCCACCAGCCTGTCTATATTCTCTTGAAGTCCATTACTATCCTCCTCACTGTTTACTACCCTTCCAAGTTTTGTGTCATCTGCAAATTTTGAAATTGTGCCCTGTATACTCAAGCCCAAATCATTAATATATATCAAGAACAGCAGTGGTCCCAGCACCGACCCCTGGGGAACACCACTGTACACCTCCCTCCAATCCGAAAAACAACCGTTCACCACTACTCTCTGTTTCCTGTCACTTAGCCAATTCTGTATCCATGCCCCCTTTATTCCATGGGCTTCAATCTGATGACAAGCCTACCATGTGGCACTTCGTCAAACACCTTTTGAAAGTTCATATACACCACATCAACTGCATTGTCCTCATCTACCCTCTCTGTTACCTCATCAAAAAACTCTATCAGGTTAGTTAAACACGATTTGCCTTTAACAAATCCGTGCTGGCTTTCCCTAATCAATTCCCACTTGTCCAAGTGACTGCTAATTCTGTCCCGGATTAGAGTTTCTAAAAGTTTCCCCACCACCGAGGTTAAACTGATTGGCCTATAGTTGCTGGGTTTATCCTTACACCCTTTTTTGAACAAGGGTGTAACATTTGCAGTTCTCCAGTCCTCTGGCACCACCCCCGTACCTAAGGCTGTTTGGAAGATTATGGCCACCACCTCTGCAATTTCCATCCTTACTTCCCTCAGCAACCTAGGATGCATCCCATCTTATCTACTTTAATTTCAGCTAGACTTTCTAGTACCTCTTTATCAATTTTTAGCCCATCCAGTACCTCAACCATATCTTTCTTTACTGAAACTCTGGTAGCATCTTCTTCCTTGGTAAAGACAGATGCAAAGTACTCATTTACTACCTCGGCCATCCCTTCTGCCTCCATGAGTAGATCTCCTTTATGGTCCCTAATCAGCCCCACCCCTCCTCTTACTACCCGTTTACTGTTTACATGCCTGTAGAAGACTTTTGGATTCCCTCTTATGTTTTCCGCCAGTCTATTCTCATACTCTCTCTTTGCCCCTCTTATTTCCTTTTTCACTTCCCCTCTGAACTTTCTATATTCAGCCCAGTTCTCACTTGTGTTATTAACCTGACATCTGTCATACGCCCTTTTTTCCCACTTCATCTTACTCTCTATCTCTTTTGTCATCCAGGGAGCTCTGGCTTTAGTTGCCCTACCTTTCTCCCTCATTGGAATGTACCTTGTCTGTACCCAAATCATCTTTTTAAATGCCACCCACTGTTCAATTACAGTTTTTCCTGCCAATCTTGATTCCAATTTACCCGGGCCAGATCTGTTCTCATCCCACTGAAATTGGCCCTCCGCCAATTGAGTATTTTTACTTTAGAGTGGTCCATGTCCTTTTCCATAGCTATTCTAAACCTTATGATGCTATGATCACTGTTCCCTAAATGCTCTCCCACTGACACTTGCTCCACTTGGCCCGTATCATTTCCTAGAACCAAGTCCAGCAATTCCTCCTTCCTCGTTGGGCCGGAAATGTACTGGTCAAGAAAGTCATCCTGAACACATTTCAAAAGTTCCTCCCCCTCTTTGCCCCTTATGTTATTAATCCTAGCCTACATTAGGATAATCGAAGTCCCCCGTTATCACAACTCTGTGGTTATTGTACCTCTCTGTAATTTCCCTCCAAATTTGCTCCTCTATCTCCTTCCCACTAGTTGGTGGCCTATAGAATACACCCAGTAGTGTAATGGCACCTCCATTGTTTCTTAACTCTAACCAAATAAATTCTGTCCTTGACCCCCTCCAGGACATCCTCTCTTTCCAACATTGCAATATTCTCTTTAATCAATACTGCCACCCCCCTCTTTTCTTTCCTTTGCTATCTTAGCTGAACCCCTTGTATCCAGGAATATTTAGTACCCAATCCTGCCCTTTTTTGATGCTGTGAAGCGCTTTGGGGCATCCTGAGGTTGTGAAAAGCGCTATATAAGTGCAAGTCTTTCTTTTCTTTCTAACCACCATTACCTTGATCAGGACAAACAATAAACCTACTTCTTTGGCCACACCTCCAACCACCTCCCCTAATTCACCTCCTTTTCGGGTCTGACATTGAACCTTGAAGTGCCTTTGGGACATTTTGCTACCTTACGGCTGCCATATAAATGTAAGTTGTCATCCCCCCCCGCCCAGTTCATTGCCTCCCATCTGCCTGACTGTACTGCTGAGAGGAGAGGTGGGCAAGCATCTCCCAGACCACAATCAAAGTCCTCTATCCCAGCTTCTGGGCAACACTAGCAATAGTCCATGCATGACCTTCCCCACTAATTTTGCCTGCTTGCCTCCCCACTCAGTGCAAGGGATCCAACCTATCTTGTCCCTCTCTTTATGGCGCTGAGTGTCAATGCTCTAACATACAAAACCACCGCTCAACCTTCACTCCCACCTTTTTATGTTACAGGGTGTATTGATCTAAAGTTGTTCACAGTTCCCTCCCAAAGTTTGCCAACAAGCGTGAGGCCGTGAAGGGAGCTGGAAAAGAGCAGCACTGGTTTTGCCAAAGTTTTTGTGTAATGGACAAAAATAGTCAGTATGGTTATTCTGGTAATGAGTGTGGCTGAAATTAGATACACCACTTTGTCCAGTTTATCTGAAGCCGTTCATTGCTAGGACCGCATTCCGAATATTGTGCGGATTTGGGCATACAATAATCCCAATAAGAGCTTACAATATGAATGGGATTAATTGGAAAGCTCTTTCAAAGGGCTGCCACAGGCACAAATAACACGAATGACGGGCCGAATGACTTCCTTCTGCACTCAATGATTCTATGAATATCCTAAATTGAGCATCAATGCATCGGAGAGGGTTCAAAGAATGACAAACATGAATGAATCCAGACCTAATGATCCAAGTGATGAGGAGAGACTCAGGATTGCATTCCTGATTATTGGGAATAAATAAAATGGGCAGTCACTGTTGCTGAGTGGGTAGAGTTTTGCAGAATGAGATGAATAACATAAAAGGGAACCCAAAAGTCTTCTATAAACATATAAATAGTAAAAGTCAAAGGAAGGGTGGGATCAATTAGGGACAAAAATGGAGATCTTGTGGAGGCAGCGAGCATGGCTGAGGCACTAAATAAATACTTTGCATCAGTCTTCACTAGAGAAGAGGGTGCTGCCATTGTAGCAGTAAAGGAGGAGGGAGTAGCGATACTGGACAGGATAAAAATAGATAAAGAGGAGGTACTTAAAAGATTGGCAGTACTCAAAGTAGAAAAGTCACCGGGTCTGAATGGGACACCTCCCAGGTTACTGAGGGGAGTAAGGGTGGAAATTGCGGAGACTCTGGCCACAATCTTCCAATCCTCCTTAGATAGGGGGATAGTATCAGAGGACTGGAGGATTATAAATGTTACACCCCTGTTCAAAAAAGGGGAGAGGGATAAACCCGGCAATTACAGGCCAGTCAGCCTAATGTCGGTGGTGGGGAAACTTTTAGAGACAATAATCCGGGACAAAATTAATTGGAAAAGTATGAGCTAATAAATGAAAGTCAGCACGGATTTGTCAAAGAAAAATCGTGTTTGGCTAACTTGATTAAGCTCTTTGATGAAGTAACGGAGAGGGTTGATGAGGGTAGTGCAGTTGATGTTGTGTATATGGACTTTCAAAAGGCAATTGACAAATTAGCATATAATAGACATGTTAGCAAAATTAACACCTGTGGGAACATAGGAACAGAAGTAGGCCATTTAGCCCCTCGAGCCTGTTCCGCCATTCAGTGAGATCGTGGCTGTTCTGTGACCTAGCTTCATATCCCCGCCATAGCCCCATAATCCCATAACACCTTTGGTTAACAAAAATCTTTCAATCTCAGATTTAAAATTAACTTTTGAGCTAGCATCAACTGCTGTTTGTGGAAGAGAGTTCCAAACTTCTACCACCTTTTGCGTGTAGAAGTGTTTCCTAACTTCACTCCTGAAAGTCCTGGCTCTAATTTTTAGGCTATGTCCTAGACTCCCCCACAAGCAGAAATAGTTTCTCTCTATCTACCCCATCAGTTCCCCTTAATATCTTGAAAACTTCGATCAAATCACCCCTTAATCTTCTAAATTCCAGGGAGTACAATCCTAATTTGTGTAATTTCTCCTCGTAATTTAACCCTTGGAGTCCAGGTATCATTCTAGTAAACCTACGCTGTACTCCCTTCAAGGCCAATATATCCTTCCCAAGGTGTGGTGCCCAGAAGTGAACACAGTACTCCAGGTGTGGTCGAACTAGGGTTGTAGCATAACTTCTACCCCCTTGTATCCTAGTCCTCTAGATATAAAGGCCAGCATTCCATTAGCCTTTTTGATTCTTTTCTGTACCTGTCCATGACATTTTAATGATCTATGTACACGGACCCCTAAGCCTCTTTGGACCGTCACTGTTTTGAGCTTTCCACCATTTAGAAAGTACTCTGTTCTATCCTTTTTAGGTCCAAAGTGGATGACCTCACACTTGCCTACATTGAAATCCATTTGCTACAGTTTTGCCCATTCACTTAATCTATTAATATCTCTCTGTAATTTTATGCTTCCGTCTACACTGCTTACAATGCTGCCTATCTTTGTATCATCGGCAAACTTGTATATGTGGCTCTCTATCCCGTCATCATAAGTCGTTAATAAATACAGCGAATAGTTGAACACAGATCCCCGTGGGACACCACTGGTCACAACCTGCCAATTTGAGTACCTGCCCATTATCCCTACTCCCTGTCTCCTGCCGCTCTGCCAATTTCCTAATCAGATCAATAATTTACCCTCAATTCCATGAGCTTCAACTTTAGCTAACAGTCTCTTATGAGAAACTTTATCAAATGCCTTCTGGAAGTCCATATAAACAACATCCATAGACATTCCCCTATTCACTACTTTAGTCACCTATTCAGGTCGTGCCTGATGAAATCAGGTTCATCAGGCACGACCTACCCTTTACAAATCCATACTGGCTCTCTCTGATCAGCTGAAAATTTTCAAGATGTTCAGTCACTCTATCCTTAATTATAGACTCTAGTAATTTCCCGACAACAGAGGTTAGGCTAACTGGTTTCCCTCTCCCACCTTTCTTAAATAGCGGAGTGACATCTGCAAATTTCCAATCTAAAGGAACGATTCCTGAATCGAGAGAACTTTAGAAATTATAGTTAGGGCTTCTTCAATGTTCTCACCTACTTCCTTTAAAACCCTGGGATGGAAACCATCTGGTCCTGGGGATTAAAGGGACAGTGGCTGCGTGAATACAGAATTAGCTAGGGGACAGAAAGCAGAGAGTAGTGGTGAACGGTTGTTTTTCAGACTGGAGGGAAGTATACAGTGGTGTTCCCCAGGGGTCAGTATTAGGACCACTGCTCTTTTTGATACATATTAATGACCTGGACTTGGGTAAAGAGGATATAATTTCAAAGTTTGCAGATGACATGAAACTCGGAAATGTAGTAAACAATGTGGAGGACAGTAACAGACTTCAGGAGGACACAGACTGGTGAAATGGGCAGACACACGGCAGATGACATTTAAAGCAGAGAAGTGTGAAGTGATGCATTTTGGTAGGAAAAATGAGGAGAGGCAATATAAACTAAATGGTACAATTTTAAAAGGGGTGCAGGAACAGAGAGACCTGGGGGTGTATGTACACAAATATTTGAAAATGGCAGGACAAGTTAAGAAGGCTGTTAAAAAAGCATATTGGATCCTGGGCTTTATTAATAGAGGCATAGGGTACAAAAGCAAGGAAGTTATGCTAAACCTTTATAAAACACTGGTTAGACCTCAGCTAGAGTATTGTGTTCAATTCTGGGCACCACACATTAGGAAGGATGTCAAGGCCTTGGAGAGGGTGCAGAGGAGATTTGCTAGAATGATACCAGGGATTAGGGACTTCAGTCATGGGGATAGACTGGAGAAGCTGGGGTTGTTCTCCTTGGAACAGAGAAGGTTGCGAGGAGATTTGATAGAGGTATTCAAAATCATGATGGGTTTAGACAGAGTAGAGAGAGAGAAACTGTTCCCATTGGCGGAAGGGTCAAGAATCAGAAGACTTGGATTTAAGGTGATTGGCAAAAGAACCAAAGGTGACATGAGGAAAAACTTTTTTACACAGCGAGTGGTTAGGATCTGGAATGCACTGCCCGAGGGGGTGGTGGAGGCAGATTCAATCGTGGCTTTCAAAAGGGAACTGGATAAGTACTTGAAAGGAAAACATTTGCAAGCCTACGGGGATAGGGCGGGGAGTGGGACTAGCTGGATTGCTCTTGCATAGAGCCGCACGAACTCGATGGGCCGAATGATCTCTCCGCGCTGTAACCTTTCTATGATTCTATGTTCTCCTTAGAACAGAGAAGGTTAAGGGGAGATTTGACAGAGGTGTTCAAAATCATGAACAGTTTTGATAAAGTAAATAAGGAGAAACTGTTTCCAGTGGCAGAAGGGTCAGTAACCAGAGGACACGGATTTAAGGTGATTGGCAAAAGAGCCAGAGGCGACATGAGGAAACGTTTTTTTACGCAGTGAGTTGTTATGTTCTGGAATGCACTGCCTGAAAGGGAGGTGGAAGCAGATTCATAGTAACTTTCAGAAAGGGAATTGTGTAAATACATTAAGGGAAAAAATTTACAGGGCTATGGAGAAAGATCAGGGGAATGGGACTAATTCGTTAGCTCTTTCAAAGAGCCAGCACAGGCATGATGGGCCGAATGGCCTCCTCCTGTGCTATACCTACTATGATACAAGTTAGTCTGTGTTTGGTGGAGTTGATTGAGGAAGGATTGTTAAGTATGTTATCTAATCTCAGCTGTGATTGTATAAAATTAACGAGCCCCAAACAACACCCGAGCTGAGACTTTTTAAAATCTATTTGGTTAGAGCTACTGGGTGTATTCTGAAGGCCACCAACTAGTGGGGAGGAGGTAGAGGAGCAAATTTGCAGGGAAATTACAGAGAGCTGCAAAAGCCATAGAATAGTGGTAATGGGGAACTTCAACTATTCTAATATAGACTGGGATAGTAATAATATAAGGGGCAAAGAGCGGAGGAATTTTTGATGTGTTCAGGAGAACTTTCTTGATCAGTACGTTTCTGGCCCAACGAGGAAGGAGGCATTGCTGGATTTGAATGAGGCTGGCCAAGTGGAGCAGTGTCAGTGGGGAAACATTTAGGGAACAGCGATCATAGTATGGTAAGGCTTAGACTAGCTATGGAAAAGGACTCTGACCACTCTAAAGTAAAAATACTCAATTGGAGGAGGGCCAATTTCAGTGGGATGAGAACAGTTCTGGCCCGGGTAAATTGGAATCATAGATTGGCAGGAAAAACTGTAATTGAACAGTGGGCAGAGAGGTACATTCCCACGAGGGAGAAAGGTAGATCAACTGAAGCCAGAGCTCCCTGGATGACAAAAGAGATAGAGAGTAAGATGAAGCAGAAAAAAGGGGCGTATGACAGATATCAGGTTAATAACACAAGTGAGAACCAGGCTGAATATAGAAAATTCAGAGGGGAAGTGAAAAAGAAATATGAGGGGCAAAGAGAGAGTATGAGAATAGACTGGCAGCCAACATAAAAGGGAATCCAAATGTCTTCTACAGGCACGTTAACAGTAAACAGGTAGTAAGAGGAGGGGTGGGGCCGATCAGGGACCAAAAAGGAGATCTACTCATGGAGGCCGAGGGCATGACTGAGGTACTAAATGAGTTCTTTGCATCTGTCTTTACTAAGGAAGAAGATGCTGCCAGAGTCTCAGTAAAGGAAGATGTAGTTGAGATACTGGATGGGCTAAAAATTGATAAAGAGGAGGTACTAGAAAGGCTAGCTGTATTTAAAATAGAAAAGTCACCCTGTCCTAGGTTGCTGAGGGAAGTAAGGGTGGAAATTGTGGAGGTACTGGCCATAATCTTCCAAACATCCTTAGATACGGGGGTGGTGCCAGAGGACTGGAGAATTGCAAATGTTACACCCTTGTTCAAAAAAGAGTGTAAGGATAAACCCAGCAACTACAGGCCAGGCAGTTTAACCTCGGTGGTGGGGAAACTTTTAGAAACGATAATCCAGGACAGAATTAGCAGTTACTAGGACAAGTGTGGATTGATTAGGGAAAGACAGCACGGATTTGTTAAAGGCAAATCATGTTTAACTGACTTGATAGAATTTTATGATGAGGTAACAGAGAGGGTAGATGAGGGCAATGCAGTTAATGTGTTGTATATGGACTTACAAAAGACATTTGATAAAGTGCCGCATAATAGGCTTGGCATCAAGATTGAAGCCCTTGGAATAAAGGGGGTAGTAGCAGCATGGATACAAAATTGGTTAAGTAACAGGAAACAGAGAGTAGTGGTGAATGGTTATTTTTAGGATTGGGGGGAGGTGTACAGTGGTGTTCCCCAGGGGTCAGTGCTGGGATCACTGCTTTTCTTGATATATATTAATGACTTGGACTTGGGTGTACAGGGCACAATTTCCAAATTTGCAGATGACACAAAACTTGGAAGGTAGTGAAAAGTGAGGAGGATAGTGACAGACTTCAAGAGGATATAGACAGGCTGGTGGAATGGGCGGACACGTGGCAGATGAAATTTAACGCAGAAAAATGTGAAGTTTTACATTTCGGTAGGAAGAATGAGGAGAGGCAATATAAACTAGAGGGCACAACTCTAAAAGGGGTAAAGGAACAGAGAGATCTGGGGGTATATGTGTTCAAATCGTTGAAAGTGACAGGGCAGGTTGAGAAAGCGGTTAAAAAAGCATAGGGGATCCTGGGCTTTATAAACAGAGGCATAGAGTACAAATGCAAGGAAGTCATGATGAACCTTTATAAAACACTGGTTCGACCACAACTGGAGTACTGTGTCCAGTTCTGGGCACCGCACTTTATGAAAGATGCGAAGGCCTTAGAGAGGGTGCAGAAGAGATTTACTGGAATGATTCCAGGGATGAGGGACTTTAGTTACGTGGATAGACTGGAGAAGCTGGGGTTGTTCTCCTTGGAGCAGAGATGGTTGAGAGAAGATTTGATAGAGGTATTCAAAATCATGAAGGGTCTAGACAGAATAGATAGAGAGAAACTGTTCCCATTGGTGGAAGAGTCAAGAACCAGAGGACATAGATTTAAGGTGATTGGCAAAAGAACCAAAGGTGACATGAGGAAAAACCTTTTTACACAGCGAGTGGTTAGGATCTGGAATGTACTGCCCGAGGGGGTGGTGGAGGCAGATTCAATCATGGCCTTCAAAAGGGAACTGGATAAGTACTTGAATGGAAAAAATTTGCAGGGCTACGGGGAAAGGGTGGGGGAGTGGGACTTGCTGGATTGCTCTTGCACTGAGCCGGCACGGACTCGTTGGGCCAAATGGCCTCCTTCCATGCTGTAACCATTCTATGATTTTTCACTTATTGAGTAGACATGTGGAATATACTACCATTAAATGCTGTATCCTTTAACAAGTACCTGAATAACTATATGGGTTAGGGTTAGGGTTAGGGCTGGGATTGTCCTGTCTACAGTGTAACTGCCTGGCTTTGAAAAGTATGGATTGGGACCCTGGAGTTTTTCTCAGGTTGTTTCAAAAATAATATGTAGGTGTCAGCTATGGCTCAGTGGGCAGCACCCTTGCCTCAGTCAGGAGGTTGTGGGTTCAAGCCCCACTCCAGAGAGTTGAACACATAATCCAGGCTGACACTCCCAATGCAGTACTGAGGAAGTGTTGCACTGTCGGAGATACTGCCTATCAGATGAGGCGTTAAACCAAGGCCCTGTCAGCCGTCTCAGGTGGACGTAAAATATCCTGTAGCGCTATTTCGAAGAATAGCAGGGGAGTTCTCCCTCAACCAACATCACTAGAACAGATTATCTGGTTGTTATCACATTGCTATTTGTGGGATCTTGCTGTGTGCAAATTGGCTGTCCTACATTACAACAGTGACTACATTTGAAAAAAGTACTTCATTGGCTGTAAATCGCTTTGGGAAATCCTGAGGCAGTGTATAATGCAGGTTGTTTTTGTTTGAGAAAGTGTAAGCACTGGGATGCCATCTAATTATTTCCTGTGTTGTTTGTTCCCCTGTGTCAGGGTGACGCAGTGTAAATACAAGCGGATCGGATGCCCGTGGCAGGGACCGTTCCACGAGCTGACCACTCACGAGGGGGAATGCGGCCACCCGACCAAGACCGGCAACGAGCTGATGGAAATCCTTGACGAAATGGACCAAAACCACAAGAAAGAGATGCAGCTCTACAATAGCATTTTCAACCTACTTAGCTTCGAGAAAATTGGGTACACAGGTAAGTGCGGCTTGTGCTTTCATTATATACACCGGCCTCATAATTCTGCGTGAGAAAGGTGCAAAAACACCTTCCCCGAAAGTGAGTAGCTGAACTGTACGGCCCAGGATGGTCCCGGGTTCGTCCAATCCCTGCTCTTCTGCTGATAGCCAGACGATTCTCAGTGGGGCCGCACTAGGGTTTGCTGCAATTGGCCCCAGCTCCCCTTAGTACAGCGTAGGCAAATCAGCTAGGGATCCCATTCCCTGATCACAATCCTCCCCCCCCCCCCCATATTGGAAAGTGCAAACGGTCGGGCTCGGCTGCGATGCCCCTGTTGCTCAATAACCTGCCAGTCACCACGGCCTGGGCTTACTCGCATGACCATTGACCGCTAAGGGCGAGCTGGCGGAAGTTCGCTGGTGCCCGCCGGACCTCAAAGGAGGAAGAGGAGGAAAAAAACTGTTCATGCTGTACTCCTGGCACAGAGCCTCGCACGACAGGAGAGCAAGTCTGCAACACAGTGTCATGACATCACGTCTGGCCCACACTCCTGTTTAACGGGGCTTTCTATGGGGAGCGTAGGATCGCTGAATGTGTGTTATTCCCTGTGGCACCTGATTTTAAAACCTGGTAATGTTATTCTGCAACTGTATAATAATAGGCGGTAAGAATGTTCCATTCTCGAAATCGCTGCACTGACATAACCCAGTTGTTGATATCACACTGCAGCCTGCAGTCCAGTTATGTCCTTTCAGTACCTCTAAACACCGGGCAGGAGCAAGTGGTAAATCCATTAAACTGGGAGCTGTTATAGAATCATAGAAAATTTACGGCACAGAAGGAGGCCATTCGGCCCATCCTGTCCGCACCAAATGTAATTCACTCCTGGGGTCTGGTGACTGGGTGTCGATGATGGACCCTTTGGTTATTATAAAATGGGTTATTCCTACAAGGGTTTTATTTAGGCAGTTACGACTTCTTAAAAATAAAACCTACGTAAAATGTTTGCACCAGGAGTAATGCTGCCAGTATAAACATAGTAGGAGCAAGTGTCAACGACAACAACTTGCATTTTTAGAGCGATTATCAAATAAAATTTGACACTGAGCTGCATAAAGAGACATTAGGACAAGCTTGGTCAAAGAGGTAGGTTTTAAGGAGCATCTTAAAGGAGGAGAGAGAGGGGGAGAGGTTTAGGGAGGGAATTACAGAACTTAGGGCCCAGGCAGCTGAAGGCACGGCCGCAAGTGGTGGAGTGATGAAAATCGGGGATGCGCACGAGTTGGAGGAGGGCAGAGATCTCGGGGGGTTGTAGGGCTGGAGGAGATTACAGAGATAGGGAGAGGGCGAGGCCATGGAGAGATTTGAAAACAAGGATGAGAATTTTAAAATCGAGGTGGTCCCAGACCAGGAGCCAATGTAGGTCAGTGAGCACAGGGGGTGATGGGTGAACGGGACTTGGTGTGAGTTAGGATACGGGGCAGCAGAGTTTTGGATGAGCTCAAGTTTACGGAGGGTGGAAGATGGGAGGCCGGCCAGGAGAACAGATCACTCTCCCCCCCCAGTAACCTGTTTATGCAAATCACTGCCCTTTTTCTTCTGTATTATGGGTTGATGGGGCCTGTTGTAAGGACCAGTTACTACCGTCCCCCTGCATCCCTGTGTTGACGCAGTACACGAGACTGATAGCAGCTGCAATGGTCCCTTTGCATTGAATTGTTAGGAAATCGCAACTTAAAGGATCATTTTGCAAGGCACTTGGCAGGGAAGCCACGCTAGCAATGAGCACTACTGGGTAAATCAGAACCATGCCATTGCACCGTTATCTCCCCTGCCGAGTTAGGTGGAGAAACATTTTTACACAAAGGGGAGTGAGGCAGTGGAATTAGTGATTGAAGCAGAGTCCGTGTCAGTGTTTAAAAATAGGTCCGATAGGTGATTGAAGGAAAGAGGGGATAAAGGTAAACAGGAACAGGGCAGGCACATGGGATTAGGACCACTGCTCGTGCGAATGAACACCAGCACGGACTGGTTGGGCTGAATGGCCTGTTTCCACGTTGTAATTTCTATAATATGCGGAGGAGAATTTCATTTAAAGAACAAGGACTACTGCACTGTTAGAAAGTGTTTAGCTTTTTCATAATGCCTGCATTGTCCCTGAAATTTGGCCACAGTCGTATTTGCGAGAAATATGATCTTTAAAGGGATTCGATAGGGTAGATATAGAGAAACTATTTCTTCTGGTGAGGAAATCCACAACGAGAGGGCACGATTTTGAAATTACAGCTAGGCTGTTCAGGAGTGAAATCAGGAGGCACTTTTTCACACAAAGGGGAGTGGAAATCTGGGACTCTCTCCCCCAAAAAGGCTGTGGAGGCTGGGGGTCAATTGGAGCTTTCAAGACAGAGATCGATAGATTTTTTTTGGGAAAGGGTATCAAAGGATATGGAGCAAAGGCGAGTAAATGGAGTTAAGTGGCAGAACAGGCTTGAGGGGCTGAATGGCCTCTTCCTGTTCACACATCCCTACGATACGGAAGAGTTTGTTAGGGACGGATAGTTGGGTGTGCATTAACAACTAGCTCAGCACAGAGACATCTCTGAGCAGTTTAAGAGCAGTGGATAAGAATTAGATACCAAGTTGGGGAGGGAAAGGGGAAAAAAAAGGGGTTGGGAGGGGGGCAAAAAGCACAGAGGCGATGGGGGAGGGGACATAGTGGCTGAAGGAACAGCCAACTGATGGTGGAGGGGAGGGAGCAGAGAACAAGGAGTATCGGAGGAGTAGGAGCAGAAGGTCCACGCAGGGACAGACCACTGGGAGAGGCCGTGGAAGGATTCTCTGGTGATCTTAGTTCCCTAGGGTACAAGGAGCTAGTGTGGCTTTGGCACGGACAGGGGTGCTGGGGGCTGCAGGCCCTTGGTGCAGGTGAGCGATCGGGAGGCAGTGCCTTTGGGGCGAATTGTTAGAGGGCAGGCGAGAGAATTGACTGCGACTCAATGGTAGGAAAGCAAGTGAGAGAGGGAATGAAGGAATGGTGGGAGAAAAGATGAGTGAAAGACGGCAGCAAGTGTCGGGACTCGGCGGGAGCGCCAAGAAAAATGATGCACGGTGGGAGAGAAGGAAAGGAGGGAGAGACAGGTGCCTGCAGGAGCTGGCTGGGATAGGGAGTGGGGAAATCAGGAGAGAGCTGTGAGTGGGAGAATGTGAGGGGGAAAGGGGGAGCGAGTGAGGACAAGGAAGCCAGAAGATGAGGGCACGGGACGGGTAGAGGGAATCCAGAGAACAAAGGGGACGTGCTTGTTTAATTTTATGACTTTTTTAATGAAAAAGAAGTATTTTCATTTAAATGAAAACCTTTCTCTTTTAGCTCTTTCTGCACCACTCACCGCTGTGTAAATGGGAAGGAGATCCCCTCTCCATCACTGCTGTGTGACCCGTCACAGGGGAATGTGCAGTGTAAAATGGCCCATCTAACCATTTCACCTCCCTCCCAGTAAGAGACACCTTGCCTCACTCAGCGTGTCTCAACAGGATGGTGGTGGGAGAATTCTGTAGCTGTGTAACCTAGAGCAGGGATGTCCAGCTATTGGAGCTGGGAACCTGATAACTACGGCAAGACCAGTGAGTGGGCCCCATGCGATTGCATAATGAAGAGAGTTCCAATCACAGGAAGCCACACCTCCTTTCCCCCACTCATCCTTCCCCAAAGCCTTTCCTCTTGTTCTTTCTCTTATCTTCCTACCTCTCCTCCCCCCTTTTCTCTCTGTGCTTTATCTCTCTCTCACTCATGTTCTCTCTTCCTCTCCCCCTCCCTTCCCCCCCTCCTTTGTTCCCTCTTTTTCTCTCCCTTCTCACCTGCATATCTCTGTGTCTCCTTTGCTTCTCTCTCCCCCTTTCAGGTCACAGTACATCTTTAGAAAGATCACATTATCTCGCAGGATATAACACCCACTGCAAATGACATTTCCTCTGTGAACACGGGGAGTGGGAGAGATCTGGTGCCGGGACCACTACAGCAGCACGGGGAGTGGGCGCAATCTGGAGCCACTAATGCAGCACGGGGAGTGGGAGAGATCTGGGGCCACTGAAGGAGCAGGGGGAGTGGGAGAGATCTGGGGCCACTGAAGGAGCACGGGGAGTGGGAGAGATCTGGGGCCCCTGTAGGAGCACGGGGAGTGGGAGAGATCTGGGGCCCCTGTAGGAGCACGGGGAGTGGGAGAGATCTGGGGCCCCTGTAGGAGCACGGGGAGTGGGAGAGATCTGGGGCCCCTGTAGGAGCACGGGGAGTGGGAGAGATCTGGGGCCCCTGTAGGAGCACGGGGAGTGGGAGAGATCTGGGGCCACTGAAGGAGCACGGGGAGTGGGAGAGATCTGGGGCCACTGAAGGAGCACGGGGAGTGGGAGAGATCTGGGGCCACTGAAGGAGCACGGGGAGTGGGAGAGATCTGGGGCCACTGAAGGAGCACGGGGAGTGGGAGAGATCTGGGGCCACTGAAGGAGCACGGGGAGTGGGAGAGATCTGGGGCCACTGAAGGAGCACGGGGAGTGGGAGAGATCTGGGGCCACTGAAGGAGCACGGGGAGTGGGAGAGATCTGGGGCCACTGAAGGAGCACGGGGAGTGGGAGAGATCTGGGGCCACTGTAGGAGCACGGGGAGTGGGAGAGATCTGGGGCCACTGAAGGAGCACGGGGAGTGGGAGAGATCTGGGGCCACTGTAGGAGCACGGGGAGTGGGAGAGATCTGGGGCCACTGAAGGAGCACGGGGAGTGGGAGAGATCTGGGGCCACTGAAGGAGCACGGGGAGTGGGAGAGATCTGGGGCCACTGTAGGAGCACGGGGAGTGGGAGAGATCTGGGGCCCCTGTAGGAGCACGGGGAGTGGGAGAGATCTGGGGCCACTGAAGGAGCACGGGGAGTGGGAGAGATCTGGGGCCACTGAAGGAGCACGGGGAGTGGGAGAGATCTGGGGCCACTGAAGGAGCACGGGGAGTGGGAGAGATCTGGGGCCACTGAAGGAGCACGGGGAGTGGGAGAGATCTGGGGCCACTGAAGGAGCACGGGGAGTGGGAGAGATCTGGGGCCACTGAAGGAGCACGGGGAGTGGGAGAGATCTGGGGCCACTGAAGGAGCACGGGGAGTGGGAGAGATCTGGGGCCCCTGTAGGAGCACGGGGAGTGGGAGAGATCTGGGGCCACTGAAGGAGCACGGGGAGTGGGAGAGATCTGGGGCCACTGAAGGAGCACGGGGAGTGGGAGAGATCTGGGGCCACTGTAGGAGCACGGGGAGTGGGAGAGATCTGGGGCCATTGTAGGAGCACGGGGAGTGGGAGAGATCTGGGGCCATTGTAGGAGCAGGGGGAGTGGGAGAGATCTGGGGCCATTGTATGAGCACGGGGAGTGGGAGAGATCTGGGGCCATTGTCGGAGCAGGGGGAGTGGGAGAGATCTGGGGCCATTGTAGGAGCACGGGGAGTGGGAGAGATCTGGGGCCACTGTAGGAGCAGGGGGAGTGGGAGAGATCTGGGGCCACTGTAGGAGCACGGGGAGTGGGAGAGATCTGGGGCCACTGTAGGAGCACGGGGAGTGGGAGAGATCTGGGGCCACTGAAGGAGCACGGGGAGTGGGAGAGATCTGGGGCCACTGAAGGAGCACGGGGAGTGGGAGAGATCTGGGGCCACTGAAGGAGCACGGGGAGTGGGAGAGATCTGGGGCCCCTGTAGGAGCACGGGGAGTGGGAGAGATCTGGGGCCCCTGTAGGAGCACGGGGAGTGGGAGAGATCTGGGGCCACTGAAGGAGCAGGGGGAGTGGGAGCGATCTGGGGCCACTGAAGGAGCAGGGGGAGTGGGAGCGATCTGGGGCCACTGAAGGAGCAGGGGGAGTGGGAGCGATCTGGGGCCACTACAGCAGCATGGGGAGTGGGAGAGAAGTTTGTACAGAAGCACAAAGAGAAAGAAGAAAGGGGCAGGAGCCACACAGGCCGAATCAAAGCACCTGGTCGGAGTTACAACCTTGGAACACCAGCACATCTGCACCACGCCTGCAAGGGTAGAAATATCTTTGGGCAAATTTCACTTCTATGCGCTTAACGCGCACCACATTCTGTGTTATAGGCGTTAACTCATTTCTCTCTGTTAAAACAGTGACAGAGACATTTCACTGGAACATGTCATGGGTGAACACACTATTATTTAAAGAGCCCAATTTGAAGGCATTTACCCACTCTAGGTTTTCCTGTCACCTCCTTTCCCCTGCCCCTGTTGCTTTGATCTTTCTGCTCACCAAGTCATGGGAGGGTGAGCGGAAGTAACAGGACAGGAAGCAAGTTGGAAAGCCTAGTGGGGGGGCTGAATAAAGGAACTCATCCCCTGATCGGCCAGCCTGCTGAGGAACCCCGATAGCAAATGAACGATGAGAGTAAGAAGATCAAAGAATCGGATGATGATCGAAATCATCTTCAAATTAAAAGCCTCAATTGCAGAAAAGGCAACCAAAAAGCAAGATCGCAAGGCGGTTTAGCAATCCACTGCATCACACAAACTGACTGCATTCTTTCTCGTGGTCTACACTGCTTCCTGTTTCATGTTTCATCTGCACACCTGCTGATCTCCTTGTCCAAATCATCGACACATATTAGCAGCAAAGACCAAATAACTAGCTAGAGACAGTGTTAACATTGCTGCAACAGCTTACCGTTTATATGGGGTCCCCACACGGGAAAGATCAGAGAATGAAATGGGCACCGAGCGGATGGGAGACGAATAGAGTTAAGGGGTTTGGGGGGGGAGCGGGGTGGGTGAGGGAGGTCTAAAAGTCTTTAGTGGGGATTTGAAGGCAGGCAGGGAGAGGGTCATGGGATGGAGTCCTAGAGAGCAGGGGCATGGGGGCACGAGGAGTAGACCAAGAGTGAAAGGTGGGAGCAGGGATACCGGGCAGAAGGAGATCACCAAGATAGAGCGAGGCATTTCGAGGATCTATAGCCAGCGAGGACCGTAGGACCCTCACAGCGGGCAGAAAGAGAAAGCTTTGAGCCCATCGCAACCTCCACCCCACCATTCAACAGACTCGACCCGACAGTAATACTCCTCCCTTTTAAATTAGCCATCGCAGCCAACCTGCTGTACAGATCCCACCCAGCATTGACCCATCCTCTGTGTCTACAGAGGAGATTGAGCATAACCGTGTGGGCAGGGCTGGAAATTGGAGAGGAAGGGCTGAATTCCTTGGAAGGGTGCATTTAAATAGTAAACAAATAACCGTGATCATTTGCGCGTACAAAGACGGAGAACGCTGGCGTTTGTAAAGCCCCCGCCCACCCTCCCCCTCCCCCCCCCCCCCCCCCCCAGCCTGAGCACACAGAGTTAACGGGTAAAGTTTTAATCCCACGCTGGGGAGCTTATTTACAGTTAAAATCGGCAGTATCTTCAAAATTAATGCCTTGTTTCCGCTCAAAATGTAATTGGTTGATCTTTACTCACACAGGAACCGATTTCTGCAGTCAGACATGTCACAAAAAAGGTAGGACAGCTACACCCGATTCCTGATGGTAAAAAGAACCGCAGCCCTTCTCACACTATCACCCAGATCTCCCCGGGGTGGCAGGGTAATCGGTCAGCCTCTTTCTGTCTTGTTATGACGTAGCAAACTGTACCAGTACTGTCCGATCCTGGGGAGGGAGTGAGTGTGGGCAACAGGGGGCGCATGTTCGGTGATATCATTTAACAGGCACCACTAGGGACAGCTCCGTCTCTGTCTCTGTCTCTCTCTTTCACTCTCTCTCTCTCTCTCTCTCTAACCCTTTCTCCCCCTTTGTGGATTACCCTGGGCGGGGACGGGGAGTCAGCAACAATGGCAATTCCAGGTATTGGGAATTCAGGTTAAGCGGAAAGGTTAAGGAAGCTCGTCTCGTTTCCTTCAGGAAGGAGGAGAGTTCGGGGTGACCTTAATTGAGGTTTTCAAGGTCACGATGGGAGTTGACAAGAATTGATACAGCAAAATCACTCCCCAGAGGTGAAGCGTTCAAATCCCAGGGGGTACAAATTAGATATTATTAACTACGGAGTAAGAAGGGAAGGCTCTTTCACCCAAAGAGTACTGGAGTTGTGGAATGGGTTCCCAGGGAAGGACATTGAGAGGGACAGTAGAGACAAGTGTTTCAGGAGAGAGAAGAAATTGGGGGATATGGTTAGAAGGTGGGTCAGTGAGTTGATTTCTGAAAAAGGGACAAGTTTCATAGAAACTTACAGCACAGGAGGAGGCCATTCGGCCCATCGTGCCTGTGCCGGCTCTTTGAAAGAGCTATCCAATTAGTCCTACTCCCCTCTGCTCTTGGCCCATAGCCCTGCAAATTTTTTCCCTTCAAGTATTTATCCAATTCCCTTTTGAAAGTTATTATTGAATCTGCTTCCACCGCCCTTTCAGGCAGCGCATTCCAGATCATAATAACTCGCTGCGTAAAGAAATGTTTCCTCATGTCGCCTCTGGTTCTTTTGCCAAGTACCTTAGATCTGTGTCCTCTGGTTTCCGACCCTTGTGCCACTGGAAACAATTTCTCCTTATTTACTTTATAAAAACCCTTCATGATTAAATCTCCCCTTAACCTTCTCTGCTGTAAGAAGAACAATCCCAGCTTCTCTAGTTTCTCCACGTGACTCAAGTCCCGCGTCCCTGGTACAATTCAGCCCTTCCTCTCCATGGTTCGTTGGGTCTATTGGCCTTTTCCTGTTTCTGAACACTCTGAAGTCCTTATCTCTGCAGCTTTCCTGTAATCCGTTTACTGGTGTAAGAGAGGAATTTTACTTCACACCAGAAATGATGATGCTTTGTTGGCGGAATAGAATTACGTGAATTACGGCACAGAAGGAGGCCACCATTCGGCCCATCGTGCCTGTGACTAGAGCCCGCCCTTCGACCACTGATCGCTTTCCCCGTGTACCTTTATACTCTTCCCTTTCAACACGTATCCACTTCCATATTAGGTGATGTTCACATGTCTGCCTCAGTAGAGAATTACAGTGGTAACATAAGCTTGTTATGCTAAACCGTTATAAATCACTGGTTAGGCCTCAGCTAGAGTATTGTGTCCAATTCTGGGCACCACACTTCAGGAAGGATGTCAAAGCCTTAGAGAGGGTGCAGAAGAGATTTACTAGAATGGTACCAGGGATGAGGGACTTCAATTACGTGGAGAGGCTGGGGTTTTTACCCTTAGAGCAGAGAAGTTTAAGGGAAGATTTAATAGAGACGTTCAAAATTATGAGAGGCTTTGATAGATTAAATAAGGAGAAACTGTTTCCATTGGCAGGAGGGCCGGTAACCGGGGGACACGGATTTAAAGTAATTGGCGAAAGAACCAGAGGGGAGATGAAAAGACATTCCTTTTTACGCAGCGAGTTGTTCTGATCTGGAATGCGCTGCCTGAAAGGGCGGTGGAAGCAGATTCATTAGTGACGTTCAAAAGGGAATTGGGTAAATACTTGAAAAGGGGGAATTTGCAGGGCTATGGGGAAAGAACAGGGGAGTGGGACTAATTGGAAAGCTCTTTCAAAGAGCCGGCACAGGCACGGCGGGCCGAATAGCCTCCTTCTGTGCTGTACAATTCTGTCTGAAATCAGAGGCGCTTCCACGTGACATCATTAAGCAACAAAAGTGCCTAAATCTCTCGGTTGCCCTGTGTGTAAAATTAAAACTAGAATCTGTAAAGGGCTAATCTGCAGATTGTCGTATCTTTGATTTAAAGCTTTCACAGAAAAATATGCGAAATCACAGAATTCAATCCCCGGGACACTTGTATAAAATCCCAGGATCCCGTGTATTGAGAATAAAAATGTAATTTGTTCAGTTGCCATGAAACAGTGGCCTTTCTCAATGTTCGATTGTCATCTCAGAATGAGCAAGCAGAGTTATCAAGGCCTGCGATGTAGAAGTATGTATTACCCCCTTGGTCTTTTAGACAATTTCTGGTTCCTTTTAGCGGCCCATAAGGAGAAATGCGTCACTTGTTATCCCTGCCTTCAGAGATTCGGCAAATTACAAATTCCTCCGCTGCTTTACACATGCTCCTTCAGTTTAAAATCCTCTTTTCGATCTGGAAGACATTTAAAGCATGTGGAGGTGCAACTCATACACTGAATTTTGCACTCACTAGATTTCCTTCTCTTTACTCAATTGAACATCAGACAATTAGGGAGCGCGCTGGCCACATTTAAAGTTTGTCCACTGACCCATTAAACTCAGGGACACCGGAGAAAGGGACAATCTTTTTCCCCACACGGTCGGTCAAGTGAATGTAGACATTTCTGTGTACAAAGCGGGCACCGGCAATTGTCAACTTACTTGATGGCCAAAGCAATCTGTGCCTTTGTTCTCAGTGTTGTCTTAGATAGTGTTTGTTAGAATATTTGTCAGTGCGGTAGTGTAGTGGGTATGTTAGTAATCTAGAGGCTGTAGGTTCAAATCCCAGCACGGCAGTTTGAGAATTTGAATTCAGTTTAAAAAGTCTGGAAATAAAAATCAGTAAAAGTAACTGTGATGACTCTCCCCCAAAAGGCTGTCAATGCTGGGGGTCACTCAAGACTGAGATCATTAGAATTTTGTTGGGTGAGGGTATCAAGGGATACGGAGCAAGGGCGGGTAAATAGAGTTGAGGTACAGATCAGCCATGATCTAATTGAATGGCGGAAAAGGCTCGAGGGGCTGAATGGCCTTTTCCGGTTCCTATTTCTACGCCCCTTAGTTTCGGCCTGTCCTGCCTCAGGCCTCCAGCCTGTGAACGGTACCGGGTGGCTAATTCCTGCCTCCACTCAGCGCTTCCTCCCCAGGGCACTGCCGAGATTGGGAACTCGCCACGTGAGAAAGGCACAAAAGCAAACCCGCGTTCCTCCATTTTAGTTGTGACGCATACCTGGGTCTCTGTGTCATGGTTGAAGAGAAGGTGGAGATTTTTGATTCGCTGTTGGCACAGGAAGGCAAGTTCAGGATACTGTGACCTTTGAACTGCGGTGAGCATATCATTTAATGGGGAGATTTTGGGATCACTTTTGTTCCTTCTGTTCCTTTCCTTCTTTTTCTGTTTCTCTCGTTCTTAAGTGGACAGGATCATGAAGGTCAAAGATCTTCCAAGACATTTTACCTTGATTATAAAATAAAGGTTGTGGGTGGTGATGACCCAAAGCAGCAGGGGCAGAGATGCAGTAAAGTGGAAAATGGTTAAATGAACAGGCGTCTCCCTCAGCTCCTTGTTAGCATTGCCCATGCTTCAAAATAACGGGTCAGAGACAAACTGGGAGCTGCGATTGTGTGTGGAATTCCGTCTTTAGTGACTTTGCCCAGTTCTACTTTCATTTCCTCGACACTGCCCCATCGTGTCACTGAAGAGGGAGATTTTTTGTGGGGGGAGGAGATCTTTCTCATTGTGTTCTCAAGATGTCGAACTCTTGCTGGGGTTGGGTTCACTGGGTTCCCACTGCCCATCATCCTGGCGTGAGCCTTGGTGCGGTGAGTGTCAGCCTGACCCACTACAGGGGTTGGGAAGGGCTGATCGCATCTACGCCCAACACCCAACGGGAGTCTAACCTGAGGCACCGAGGCTGAGATCAGTCAACGGAGAACGGACCCCTGATCTTCCTGGATCGGTGCTGCCCAGCTACTCACCAGATAAACTCGCTGTGAGGACAGAATTCTTCACAAAATATCCCTTCTGACGCTCCTTCTGTCCCAAAATGTAAATCCTCGTACACGACCAGCAGAATCGCAGGCCAATACGGGACAGTGCCTTCGGTGGGGTGGTGGGGGGGAGCAGTGGTATTGGAAGGGGAGAATATTCATCGAGAACCATACGGATATCCGGTGTGGAATGGGGGCGGTGGGTGAGTGGGGTGGCCGAGGGCTGTGGGGAGAGTAGGATAGTTCCTGAGCTGCTAGGACCATGGAAAGGCCAAACCAAGGGCTAGGATAAACAATATGGGACACTGTAGGTAACCAGGAGCTTTGGGATGGGGACAGATAGGAGAGCAAGCTGTACAGAGTCTGTCGATGGACTGAATGGCCGTTTCTCATTTTATGCTTCTTGTGCAATGAGTATGTTTGTCAGTGTAACAGTAACTAAAAAAACTATATTTTGAAAGGTTCTGTTTTGATACACAAAGTAATCGTAGGGTATTTTTTATGATCTAGCGCTCCATGTAAAGTCCCCCTCGCCCATTCTTTCTGGCTCTCTGCATCGCAGGATTGCTGCAGCCTCCTGCCAGGTCTCCCCTAGTGCTGGGCAGGAAAGGCGGACAGTAATCTGCCCTCCCGACATTCCCTCTCCTCCTCCTCCTCCTCCTCCACCATGCACTGCCCCACCCAAGAGGAGGGAGCGGAATCGCACCTTGCAAGACCATTTTTTCCCTCCATTTTCTGACCTCCTCTTTAAAAAGTGCTCAGGAATTGGCTCCCAGGGATCCTGCAGAGGCCCTCCCGCTCCAGTAGCGCACCCAAGTGCCCATTCTTAACGTGACAGCGAGTGCGAACAGGATATTCAACCATGGGGTGGGTGGGAGGGAGAGAGGCTCAGTTGCACACATGCACATTCCCCCGCCCTTTCTCCATTCGGTCCATCACTCCTGTGCCCTCTCTCTGAAAGAGCTCTCCACTTAGTCCTACTCCTTTACCCTTTCCCCATTTGACCCATCGCCCCTGTACCGACTCTCTGAAAAAGCTCTCCAGCTAGTTCCACTCCCCTTGTCCTTTCCCCATATCTTGTCAAATTTACCTTTTCCAAAATTTATCCACACTACCCTTTTAAAAGCGACAATGGATTCTGCTTCCCCCACTCTTTCTAGCCGGGCATTCCAGGTCCCAACAACCCTCTGCAGAAATAATGCCCCCTAATCTCTCCCTTTGTTCCTTTGGTGATGATCGTCAATGTACGCCCTCAGATCAGCTAACAAGGCACCGATCAGGACTGATACTTTGAATCTTCTCTCTCAGTATGCTCAGTGGGCAGTGGACTGACTAGAACCAGAGCAGTGGCTTTAAGTTATTTTGTATTATAAGGCATGCCGATGTGCTGTGATGAGACTGGCCCACACTGAGACACTTACTTGGCTGTGCTGTTACGAGGGGTTGCTGAGTGAAGGCCAGAGAGACACTGCTGGGCGACTCACATTGTCTGCCCTTCGAGCACCACAGACAAGCATCTGGGATCCATCTGGGAACCAGTCTGCCTGACCATTCAGACTGGCCAGAGACCAGCAAGGAAGAGCATAAGTTCTGTTCACACAGATAGAAATAATATCTTCACCCTCAATACTCAAACCTTTCCCCACAAAGTGCAGTGTTAGTTTAGATTTTTAAAAAACGGTTTAAACCCTGAATGAAATGTCCCACACACCTCCCTGTGTGAATTGGAAATGAGTTGAACCCTCACCTCACCCCAGTAATTTTCACTGAAGCTACAGTCTGACTCTCCATTACTAACCCGGAGCAAAAGCAGAGTACTGCGGATGCTGGAAATCTGAAATAAAAACAGAAAGTGCTGGAAACACTCAGCAAGTGAGAAGAGAGGAGAGAGAAACAGAGTTAACGATTCAGGTCGATGACCTTTCTTCACAACTGGGTCACCGACCTGAAACGTTAACTCGGTTTCTCTCTGCACAGATGCTGCCTCACCTGCTGAGTGTTTCCAGCATTTTCTGTTTTTATTCCATTACAAACCGACAGGCTCAGTCCTGCCATCCACAGGAACCTGCTGTTACTGCAGCCGTTCCCCAAACCTAGCACCATTTCCTTCCATGGGCTATTTTAATCTCTCTCTCTCTCTTTTGTTTTTTTCCCTCCTATTTCCCATGGTCTCCCAGTGCCACACAACCCCAGTGAGGGCAGGTCAGTGCCACCTTCTCTTGGCCTTTTACCACTGCCTACTAAGAGTGTGAGAGTGACCCAGAGCCCAGCTCCCTCCAGTTATCGTCCGCTGGTGTAAGACTAGGCTGTACTCGATCCCACTGCTGAGAATGAAAAATCAGTGAGCGATGGGGAGGAGAATCTTGGTTCCCCCCTCCCCCTCCTCCATTTTAATTCAGATCAATGTCCACATTAGTAAGTGGTTTCCTAATCCAGGTCCTGATGAATTGGATTAGAAACAGAATCAGTTTGGGTCAATAAGCTGAGCGTTCAGGCAGCCACGGTGGTAACTGCATGGAAATCTTGACCGGTCATTTTCTGATAGGTTAGGAGAGCGGCGGTCAGTGTTAGCGTTTAAATTCTGTGATTTGTTTTGTCCTTTTTGTCTTTTGCAGAAGTACAGTTCAGGCCCTATCGAACAGACGATTTCATCACCAGGCTGTACTACGAGACACCGAGGTTCACAGTGCTCAACCAGACCTGGGTCCTGAAGGCAAGGGTCAACGACTCCGAGCGCAATCCCAACCTGTCCTGCAAGCGCACCCTCTCATTCCAGCTCATCCTCAAGAGCAAGGTCAACTCCCCGATGGAGTGCTCCTTCCTCCTCCTCAAGGGCCCGTACGATGACGTCAAAATTAACCCCGTCATCTACCACTTCGCCTTCACCAACGAGAACAATGAGACAGATTACATGCCGCTGCCTATCAGAGACTCCGTCGAATGCAACAAACTGCTAGCGGCCAAAAACATTAATCTGAGGCTCTTTATATTTCAGATACAGAAGTAGGGGTAGGGCGGGGAGGGGGGATTGTGGGGGGGTTGGGTGGGTGGGGGGGGGTGGGAAAGACGTCAGAACGGAGTGAGCACCACTGAACCATAGTACCTCGAAAAAAGCCAGCCGACACCAGTCAATAGTTTAAACAAAAAACAAGCAGAAGAACTCTTCGAAAAGGAAAAAACAAACAGCAACAAAATCTAATAATCGCATGTGGTCGTAACTACCCGCAACTGTCACAATTGCTCAATTTGTTCAGAAGCCTCTCGTACACCGGTCGTAACAGGGAGGGGTTGGGGGAGGGGCGTGGGGGTGGGGGCGCGGGGGGAGAGAAAAGAAGAAGCGTCTGAATTCGGTAGCTGCTATTAGAACTATTTAAGCAGTGACAAGTGGTCAGTACCTGCCTGTGTTTTGAGCCCCGGAGCCAGTCTACAAGCTCTGCTCGCTGGTCCACGCTAAAACCAGCTTCCCTTCATCACATCCATGCATTCCTTCCTTACGCTCTGCCTTTTATTATTTTTTTGTCAAATTGGCTATTTGTTTTCTGAACGTCCTCTGCTTTCCCACCGCTGATAATAAGTTATTTAATGAGGTAGGTGGAACTTCTCTTAACGCCCCCCCCACCCACCCTCTTTGACAAAACGCCATCCCTCCCTGGGCCAAATTCCTACTTTGTTGGTGAGGGTCACCGGCTGCCTGGCCCACCAAATCCTCACTCACCGGCGGGTTCACGCGTCTCGCGCCTCAGCGCTCGTGCAGGGTCGGTGGGAGAGGCTGGCGGGCATCAGGAACCCAGCAGCTCATCTAGTTGTGCGTTCAGCTCGGTCGAGCGCCATCCGGACAAACGCTTTCAAAAAAAAGACTCACCGGTGCCCCGAGACTTAGGGATGGGCCGCTGATCGGGGGGGTAGGGGGGGGGGGGGTCGTTCTCAACACTGGATCGTTAGGAAGTGAGGGAGGATGGAAATGCGGAGAATACTGGGAGTCAAACACCCAGCCGACCCTCCTTCACATTTGGCAGTCACACATTCTTGCCCTGAGGTCAAAGGGCGCCCTGAACTCGCCCCTGGGGTTCTCTGTTCTCAATTGTTGTTTTAAATTTTCTAGTAAATGTAAAAGAATTAAATTTAAATGAATGTCTGGGGTTGGGGGGTGGGGGGGGGGACGAGAGGAGAAAATAAATTGTGTTGATGAAAACTGTGAGGTTAGGGAGAATGCTGTCGTGAGAACTCCACGGTGACGTTCGTACGTTTATCTTACCCACGACCTTATTATTTTCACCCCTTTCTCATTTTATTGTATTTAACGTAACATTCTGCTCGAATAGCTCACTGGAGAGGAGACGGGGGTTATAAGGCCAGGGACATCACCGGACGTGAGACTCACAGAAGCAGCAAGAGTTGGGACCTTCTCTCAACTCTTCCAGCTGAAAGATCAGTAAAAGCTGATTAGGGATGACTTTAAAAGCTGGGAATTTATCGGGGTAAATGAGTCGGGGGGGGGTGGGGGGTGGGATCTAAAATCAAAAAGCCTTCAGTGGCATTGAATGGCCTGGCCCAGCTCAGTCCAATACATTGTTTTACAGACTAATAGATTACCCCTGGCCGACCAGCAGTGGGCAGAGATCACTGCACCAGCCTGGCCTCGGTTCCACTGATCTAGATGCTGCATCCGCTCAGATTAAATCCGTAGCAGTCGGCAGGATCTGGATCCCACGTAAGGTAAAAGATGGATGCATTAAGTCAATGCAAATCGGTACCATTTAAATGGCTAAACAATCCTTACCCTGAATAAACAGCAACTCTGTACAGTTACACAGCAAATAAACATTACCCTGAATAAACAGCAACTCTGTACAGTTACACAGCGAATAAACATTATCCTGAATAAACAGCAACTCTGTACAGTTACACAGCGAATAAACCTTACCCTGAATAAACAGCAACTCTGTACAGTTACACAGCGAATAAACATTACCCTGAATAAACAGCAACTCTGTACAGTTACACAGCAAATAAACATTATCCTGAATAAACAGCAACTCTGTACAGTTACACAGCGAATAAACCTTACCCTGAATAAACAGCAACTCTGTACAGTTACACAGCGAATAAACATTACCCTGAATAAACAGCAACTCTGTACAGTTACACAGCAAATAAACATTATCCTGAATAAACAGCAACTCTGTACAGTTACACAGCGAATAAACCTTACCCTGAATAAACAGCAACTCTGTACAGTTACACAGCGAATAAACCTTACCCTGAATAAACAGCAACTCTGTACAGTTACACAGCGAATAAACCTTACCCTGAATAAACAGCAACTCTGTACAGTTACACAGCAAATAAACATTATCCTGAATAAACAGCAACTCTGTACAGTTACACAGCGAATAAACATTACCCTGAATAAACAGCAACTCTGTACAGTTACACAGCGAATAAACCTTACCCTGAATAAACAGCAACTCTGTACAGTTACACAGCGAATAAACCTTACCCTGAATAAACAGCAACTCTGTACAGTTACACAGCGAATAAACATTATCCTGAATAAACAGCAACTCTGTACAGTTACACAGCGAATAAACCTTACCCTGAATAAACAGCAACTCTGTACAGTTACACAGCGAATAAACCTTACCGTGAATTACATTGAATTTACAGCACAGGAGCAGGCCATTCGGCCCAGCAGTTCAATGCCGGTGTTTATGCTCCACACGAGCCTCCTCCCACCTTACTTCATCTCACCCTAGCAGCATATCCTTCTATTCATTTCTCCCTCGTGTTTATCGAGCTTCTTAAATGTATCTCAACTCCACGTGGTAGCAAGTTCCACATTCTAATCACTCTCTGGGTAAAGAAGTTTCTCCTGAATTTCCTATTGGATTTATTAGTGACTATCTTATATTTATGGCCCCTAGTTCTGGTCTCACCCGCAAGTGGAAACATCATCTCTAAGTCTACCCTTTCAAACCCTTTCATAATCTTAAAGACCTCTGTCAGGTCACCCCTCAGCCTTCACTTTTCTGGAGAAAAGAGCCTCAGCCTGTTCAATCTTTCCTGATAGTTATAAGCTCTCATTTCTGATATCATCCTTGTAAATCTATTTTGCACCTTCTCCAGTGCCTCTATAACCAACAACTGTTCTATAAACAGTTAAATAAAGAGCAACTCTGTACAGTTACACAAATAAATATTACCCTGAATAAACAGAAACTCCATAGAATTACACAGAAAATAAACCTTACCCTGAATAAACAGCAACTCTGTACAGTGACACAAAAAATAAACATTACCCTGAATAAACTGACTCTGTACAGTGACACAGCGAATAAACATTACCCTGAATAAACAGCAACTCTGTACAGTGACACATCAAATAAACCTTACCCTGAATAAACAGCAACTCTGTACAGTTATACAGTGAGGACCCCCTCGCCCTGCTGAATAAACAGGGCTTTCATACAATTAACACAACTACTGTTGTGACTAGCACTTTAACCCTCCCGTATCCTGCTGATTAAACTGGAACTGTATACAGTTGCACAACGAATGGGTTTAACTGGCCCCTTTAACCCTTGTCCTGCTGAATGAACTGGAACTCCGAACGGCTAGCGTTACAAAATGCGACTGAGGCTTTTGGGGTTTTGACTGGTACCAAAATGATATTGTCGGTTCTTACCATTTATTTTCTGTACCCACTTGTACTGTATAGTTCAAATACCAT
This sequence comes from Heptranchias perlo, assembly GCF_035084215.1. Taxonomy (NCBI): domain Eukaryota; kingdom Metazoa; phylum Chordata; class Chondrichthyes; order Hexanchiformes; family Hexanchidae; genus Heptranchias; species Heptranchias perlo. Next base: position 168,842,496 of record NC_090326.1, on the reverse strand, counting down.
AAAATCTAGATTATAATTCGCATTGGTGTATAAATCACTCGGCCTACATTTAGACAACGTGAAAACCAATCAAGAGTGCAACTTGTGCACTGGATTTTCTGGCTGTTTGGTCAGACGGCCCCTTGTTTTTTTTATTGTTTGTTTTGGGGGTCTTTGTGTGTATTTGAACTGATGCTGCGCCTTTGTTTCTCTCTTGTGCCTGTCTGCTGTTGCTTTGCTTTCAGCCCCGTTTACCACCTCTCCCCCATCGACCCTCGATCCCAACCACCTGCCCCCCCCAAAAATTGCCATAAAGCTCCCAAGGCACCCTGTCCCCTCATTGTGCGGCGATCTGTGAGGTAACAGAAAGGGAGGAGGGAGGGCCCATCAAACAGTGTGGACACGTCTCAAATTAAATACTGAATTTGAGCAGATTACTACACACACAAAAAAGCACGATGCACCAATCTTTCACCGCCATAAACAAGACAAAATAAGAGACATACACTTATGTGTCAGTGTCTGCCTCCAGTTAAAACCCAGTTTATGAGCTGAGGTTGGCAATGTCGAGCCCCACACCATAAAGAGACCATTATCCCACCAAACCCCCGTACCCAGAACCTGTGCATCATTAGGACCCCATTACCATCTGTTTTGTTTCTGTATCTTCACACTCTCCCCTTGGAGAACAGTGTGACATAGTGGAAGGATCTGCAGGGTGATTAACAGTCTGACAGGGTGGCGTTGTTGTTGTTTTCATATCTTTGCTCTCTTCCCTTGGAGAACAGTGTAAAGTATAGAATCATAGATAGGTTACAACACGGAAGGAGGCCTTTCGGCCTGTCGAGTCTGTGCCGGCTCCACGCAAGAGCAATCCAGCTAGTCCCACTCCTCCGACCGATCCCCGTAGCCCTGGAAATTTTTGCCCTTCAAGTACTTATCCAGTTCCCTTTTGAAAGCCACGGTTGAATCTGCCTCCACCACCCCCTCAGACAGTGCATTCCAGATCATAACCACACACTGCGTAAAAAAGTTTTTCCTCATTTCCGCCTTTGGTTCTTTTGCCGATCACCTTAAATCCAAGTCCTCTGGTTCTTGACCCTTCCGCCAATGGGAACAGTTTCTCTTTATCTACTTTGTCGAGACCCTTCATGATTTTGGACACTTCTATCAAATCTCCTCTCAACCTTCTCTATTCCAAGGAGAACAATCCCAGCTTCTCCAGTCTATCCACGTAACTGAAATCCCTCATCCCTGGAATCATTCTAGTAAATCTCTTCTGCACCCTCTCCAAGGCCTTCACATCCTTCCTAAAGCGTGGTTGCCCAGAACTGGACACAATACTCCAGTTGTGGCCCAACCAGTGTTTTATAAAGGTTCAATCATAACCTCCTTGCTTTTGTACTCTGCCTCTATTTACAAAGCTCAGGATCCCGTATGTTTTCTTAACCACTTTCTCAACCTGCCCTGCCACCTTCAACGATTTGTGCACATATACCCCCAGATCTCTCTGTTCCTGCACCCCTTTTAGAATTGTGCCCTCTAGTTTATATTGTTTCTCCTCTTTCTTCCTTCTGAAATGTATCACTTCACACTTTTCTGTGTTGAATTTCATCTGCCACGTGTCCACCCATTCCATTAGCCTGTCTATGTCCTCTTGAAGTCTATCACTATCCTCCTCACTGTTCACTACATTTCCAAGTTTTTACAACAATCCAACAGCTTCATGGTCACTTTTACCTATACCAGATTTTTTAAAACTGAATTCATATTTTCAAGTTGGTGGATTTGAACTTATGTTCTCTGAATTACTAGTCCCGTAACATAGCCACTACACTACCATAACCTCTCTCTTCCCACCCTCCTGCCCAAGTCCAGGTACAAGACCTAACTCATCATGGAATTATGGAGGGATTTGGGAACGAGGAAGGAGCAGGGCAAAGAGTCAACGCTCAGTACAACAACTAGGGAATGCAAATTACTCTAGACGACAACATGGCAATGTTTTACAGCATTAAAGCATTACCATTCAGGCTCATGGAGCAGAGATGAATTAGGTTTGACTAAGCACAGCTCAGGCCAGGATCCGAGTCACTATCTGCAATCTAGGAGCAGGCCCACTACTCTCGTTCAGCTGCAAACATCAAAATCAGGTGGAAAGCACATCAATGTCAATAAAATTGGGTAATATTTTTGAAAACTGAATCAGCGAGAGCGTCACACACAGTCAAAATAAATCTCAGCTCTCACACCTGTAACCAACAGCTCACAAAATTGGAAAACAGCTCTCCCAGGCATAGAAGGCACATCAAGTGATATCATCAAGAACCAGACATGATTTACATACAGTCTTAACTACTGCATGATTTACAAGACTATGAATGCCAAAACTGAATTACTCCGACTCGCTCATGTATCTTTTACTTTATTACACAATATTCGCATTACCCATTTTCGTTATTTGCTGTGCCAAGCTGGCAGCAGTGGGGTTTAGGCAGTGTAATTCCAGAGACTGTAAAACAGTACTAGGACGAACGCAGCAGTAGCTGAACAACAACAGATTAGGGCAGACAAACCACGTTAAACAACTGTTATGGACAGTATATTCTTTCCCCTGCAACGTTCGATGAAATAACATAGCATGAACCCCATCTGAAATGGATGGAACGTACATGTTTTAATCACAAGAACACCCTTTTGCATCAATACAAATGAGGGCATAAGATTACGGGATAATGAATTCTTTCTCTACCTATATGTTTGAATGTAGAATATAAAGCGAGCTTGAAGACTGGATTAGTCCCTCAGAAGCACAGCCACTTTCAAGCTGTTGTCTCAGCATCTGCACAGCTACCGTAAATAAGCAGTGCCCAGTGCCAACTCAAACTGGTTTGAATCAATGATATCACAAGCAACCTGATACACAACACTGAGCTATTCTCCTACAGCTTTTTCTCTCAATTTCCTCCAACCCCACTTTTCATAGGTGTCAGCTGTGGCTGAGTCAGACGTACTCTCACTTCCAAGTCAGAAGGTTGAGAGTTCATAATCCCGCTCCAGAGACTTGAGCACAGAATCTAAGCAGACACTTCAGTGTAGTACTGAGGGAGAGCTGCACTGTCGGAGGTGCCGTCTCTCGGGCCCTGTCTACCCTCTCAGGTGGACGTAAAAGATCCCATGGCACTATTTTGAAATGGAGCTGGGAAATTCTTCCCGGTGTCCTGGCCAATATTTATCACTCAACCAACATCACTAAAACAGATTATCTGGTTATCACATTGCTGTTTGTGGGGCCTTGATGTGTAGTGAAAGGATTCACAGGCTGATTAACTGACTGGCTGCAATATGGCCATAACCATCTTTATACCAGCTGATAGGGTGGTTAGTCCTATGTGGGGGGGTTTCTGGGCTCCCACAACCCAGACGCTGAGAGGGGGCCACCCACACCCACCGGACACGACTATCCCACTGGATTTCAACCCAGAATTCAGAGCTAGAGTTCCAGTTTCCACTCCCCGGGACTGTCTGGAGCTCCGGTCTCCGCTCCCCGGGACTGTCTGGAGCTCCGGTCTCCGCTCCCCGGGACTGTCTGGAGCTCCGGTCTCCACTCCCCGGGGACTGTCTGGAGCTCCGGTCTCCACTCCCCGGGGACTGTCTGGAGCTCCGGTCTCCGCTCCCCGGGGACTGTTTGGAGCTCCGGTCTCCGCTCCCCGGGGACTGTCTGGAGCTCCGGTCTCCGCTCCCCGGGGACTGTCTGGAGCTCCAGTCTCCCCTCCCCGGGACTGTCTGGAGCTCCAGTCTCCGCTCCCCGGGTACTGTCTGGAGCTCCGGTCTCCGCTCCCCGGGGACTGTCTGGAGTGGGGTTTGAACCCTGCACCTTCTACTGAGAGCTGGGAATGCTAGCACTGATCCATGTATTGATCATCTACTTTAATGAGCACTACAATCCTTTCCTACTTCTTGGGGGTAAGAAAGAAAAGTTAAGTTGTTAATATCGCTGTAACCCTCAACAGAAAGCGATCCAACGGTGGAACGGTGTTACAGCAAAGTTCCAGATTTAACTAATCTTATTTATTAATATGTTGTAAATTGTTTTACTACTTTTAGAGTGCCTTGCACCTGAGAGACAGCCAGCCTGCACCCAGCAACCTGACAGCTCCGCTCCTGACCTGGCTGTATGCCAGTGTGAGAGAGAGAGAGTGTAACTGACCTGTTCATTTCCCCTTCCCTCTGGGGATCTGCTCCTCCATACTCTCCGCCATCCCATCGACCGCCATTCTCAGAGGAAAGGCTGACTCATCGATTAGTGGAAACTCTTCCTACGCGTTGGAACAGATCGGAACTGTTCCCGGCACCATGGCAACCTGCTAGAGCAGTGTTTGTGCTTCCCCGTAACAAGCTGCTCCTGGTGGGTCCCACACGTCAGACGCCAGTGCGCACCCTTACACCAGTGAGTGCTGAGCTCTCGCAGTCCAGGCAGTGGGCGGAAGTCTCCGAGGTACGCAGTAGTATTCGTGACGACGGTCTCTTGCGGACGTCCGTTTCCCCTTCCCCAGGTTCTCTGAAAGGACTAGCAGGATGTGAGATGCCTCCTAGGTATGGCCAGAGTCCAGTCCGTACGCTGGCTCACTGTCCACGGGTCGGTCCCCGGGCTCCTGTGTCTTAAACAAGAGAAGTGAAAAGGGCCGGATGCCCCTACTCCCCAAACACCCCAGTGGTGACCTCAAATTAATGGGCTCTTCCTCTGCTCTCCGGGTGGGGCAGTGGCTCCCACATTGCAAAATCAGTAGCTCCCCAGGGTTTACGGAAACATAACAGACCATGTGGAAGAGGGGGGGTGAGTGTGTTAGTGTGCCAGTTTATAGTGTGCATGTAACATGAGCTGCCCGCGTGAGCTGGATATTACCCACCAGGTGTGAGTGAATTGTCGGCTTTTACTCTGTGTGCAGTGTACGTTCTGGGGCGGTGACTTGTTTTTTTTTGGATTTCTTTTCCCTAATAATTAAAAAAACATGAGGCTGGTCACAAGTGATCAGTTCCTGGTTATTGTGAAAGCTGTGTCTTGTCTGTTAGCATTTTACAGGATTTTTTTTAATCAAAAAGCTTTTCAGGTGCTTAAAGCATCCCCCAGCTGAAGTCTCACCTACTTGGCCTTAACAGAACAATCACACAAAACACAGCAAAAACACACTGGGTCCTCCAACAGCCGATCAAGTTTTACCAAGTATCATTGAATCGTACAGTGCAGAAGGAGGCCATTCGACCCATCGAGCCTGTGCCGGCTCTTTGAAACAGCTAGCCAATTAGTCCCACTCCCCAGCTCTTCCCTATAGCCCTGCAAATTTCTACACAATTAAAAAGGCTAATGGAATGCTGGCCTTTATATCTAGAGGACTAGAGTACAAGGGGGTAGAAGTTATGCTGCAGCTATACAAAACCCTGGTTAGACCGCACCTGGAGTACTGTGAGCAGTTCTGGGCACCGCAGGATATATTGACCTTGGAGGGAGTGCGACGTAAATTTACTGGAATGATACCTGGACTCCAAGGATTAAATTAGGAGGAGAGATTACACAAACCAAGGTTGTATTCCCCAGAATTTAGAAAATTAAGGGGTGATTTGATTGACGTTTTCAAGATATTAAGGGGAACTGATAGGGTGGATAGAGAGAAACTATTTCCGCTGGTTAGAGAGTCTAGGACTAGGGGACGTAGCCTAAAAATTAGAGCCAGGACTTTCAAGCGTGAAGTTAGGAAACACTTCTACACCCAAAGGGTGGTAGAAGTTTGGAACTCTCTTCCACAAATGGCAGTCAATGATAGCTCAATTGTTAATTTTAAATCTGAGATTGAGAGATTTTTGTTAACCAAAGGTACTAAGGGATATGGAGTTAGGTCACAGATCAACCATGATCTCATTGAATGGCAGAACAGGCACGAGGACCTAAATGGCCTCCTCCTGTTCCAATGTTCGTTATCAGCCCTATCAACATGACCTCTCAATCTTGCTGAGGCTTCATACTTAGTCAGACAGCTAAGATCACCGTGCTTTAAAGAGACATCTTTTTCAAAGAGTATCTTTCGATTTTTTTTCTCTCCCTTTTTAAAGAAATCCACTGTAAATTTTTTGGAAAAAGGACACAGGGAAGAGGAAAAGGATCTGGTCCCCATTGTAAAGGGAATGAGCTACGGGGAAAGATCACAGAGAAGCTCAAGCTCAACAGGCTGGAGAGAAATTTTACGGGGACCCTAGTGAGACGATACAGATCAGGCCAACCAGGAAATTACCCATTGAGTTAGGACATTAATTTAGTGAAACAACAGACTGTAGGGAAACATTCTTTACTCAAAGGACAATTCACGTTTGGGATAATCCAACATCAACTTGCATTTATATAGCGACTTTAACGTAGTAAAACGTCCCAAGGCGCTTCACAGGAACAATTATCAAACAAAATTTGACACCGAGCCACATGAGGAGATATTAGGCCAGGTGACCAAAAGCCTGGTCAAAGAGGTAGGATTTAAGGAGCTTTTTAAAGGAGAGAGCGGCGGAGAGGCTAAAGGAGGGAAATCCAGAGTTTAGGGCCTAGACAGCTGCAGGCACGGCCGCCAATGGTGGAGCGTTGAAAAGCAGGGAAGTGCAAGAGGCAAGAATTGGAGGAGCGCAGAGATCTCGGAGGATTGTGGGGCTGGAGGAGGTTAGAGAGATAGGGAGGGGTGAGGCCATGGAGGCATTTCAACATAAGGATGAGAATTTTAAAATCAGCGGGATGCTGGACTGGGAGCCAATGTAGGTCAGTGAGTACAGGGGTGGGTGAAGGGAGGTGCAAGTTAGGATATGGGCAGCAAAGTTTGGGATGAGCTCAATTTTTCAGAGGGTGCAAGATGGAAGGCCGACCAGGAGAGCATTGGAATAGTCAATGCAATCCACCAGGTAAGGTGGTAAAGTTAATACATGAAAGGCATCCAAAATCCAGTTGGACGAGTTAATTGGAATACTGGAGGGATGAGCACCAATGGTTGAATGACCCCCTCTTGTCCTTGAGTTTGCTCATATAGTTCTAAATGGAGACAGGGTGTATGGGATGGTTCCACTGGTATTTTTTTTATTCATTCATGGGATGTGGGCATCGCTGGCGAGGCTGGCATTTGTTGCCCATCCCTAATTGCCCTTGAGAAGGTGGTGGTGAGTCGCCTTCTTGAACTGCAGTCCTTGTGGTGAAGGTTCTCCCACAGTGCTGTTAGGAAGGGAGTTCCAGGATTTTGACCCAGTGACGATGAAGGAACGGCGATATATTTCCACGTTGGGATGGTGCGTGACTTGGAGGGGAACGTGCAGGTGGTGTTGTTCCCATGTGTCTGCTGCTCTTGTCCTTCTAGGTGGTTTGGGAGGTGCTGTCGAAGAAGCCTTGGCGAGTTGCTGCAGTGCGTCCTGTGGATGGTACACACTGCAGCCACTGTGCGCCGGTGGTGAAGGGAGTGAATGTTTAAGGTGATGGATGGGGTGCCAATCAAGCGGGCTGCTTTGTCCTGGATGGTGTTGAGCTTCTTGAGTGTTGTTGGAGCTGCACTCATCCAGGCAAGTGGAGAGTATTCATCACACTCCTGACTTGTGCCTTGAAGATGGTGGAAAGGCTTTGGGGAGTCAGGAGGTGAGTCACTCGCCACAGAATACCCAGCCTCTGACCTGCTCTTGTAGCCACAGTATTTATGTGGCTGGTCCAGTTAAGTTTCTGGTCAATGGTGACCCCCAGGATGTTGATGATGGGGGATATGGTAATGCCGTTGAATGTCAAGGGGAGATGGTTAGACTCTCTTGTTGGAGATAGTCATTGCCTGGCACTTGTCATCCACTTTGGACCTAAAAAGGATAGAACAGAGTACTTTCTAAATGGTGGAAAGCTCAAAACAGTGACGGTCCAAAGAGACTTAGGGGTCCGTGTACATAGATCATTAACATATCATGGACAGGTACAGAAAAGAATCAAAAAGGCTAATGGAATGCTGGCCTTTATATCTAGAGGACTAGGATACAAGGGGATGTTATGCTGCAGCTATACAAAACCCTGGTTAGACCACACCTGGAATACTGTGTTCAGTTCTGGGCACCGCACCTTAGGAAGGACATATTGGCCTTGGGGGGAGTGCAGTGTAGATTTACTAGAATGATACCTGGACTCCAAGGGTTAAATTACGAAGAGAGATTACATAAACCAGGGTTATATTCCCTGGAATTTAGAAGATTAATGAGTGATCTGATCAAAGTTTTCAAGGGGAACTGATAGGGTAGATAGAGAGAAACTATTTCCACTGGTTGGGGAATCTATGACTAGGGGACGAGCCCAAAAATTAGAGCCAGGACTTTCAGGAGTGAAGTTAGGAAACATTTCTACACACAAAGGGTGGTAGAAGTTTGGAATTCTCTTCTGCAAACGGCAGTTGATGCTAGCTCAATTGTTAATTTTAAATCTGAGATTGATAGATTTTTGTTAACCAAAAGTATTAAGGGATATGGAGTTAGGTCACAGATCAGCCATGATCTCATTGAATGGCGGAACAGGCTCGAGGGGCTGAATGGCCTACTCCTGTTCCCATGTTCCTATGGGAGGAGGCCACATGGTGCATTCATTTGCAACTCCCAGATTAAATCATTCCTCTGTTAAAGACCTTTTCTTATTAATCCCGGTGCGTGTGTTTGACTAAAGGCACAGCTCAGAACATCCAATCGGTGAAATAGTGCTGAAGACTTGTGCTCCTGAACTAGCTGCGCCTCTAGCCAAACTGTTCCAGTACAGCTACAACACTGGCATCTACCCGATAATGTGGAAAATTGCCCAGGTATGTCCTGTCCACAAAAAGCAGGACAAATCCAATCCGGCCAATTACCGCCCCATCAGCCTACTCTCAATCATCAGCAAAGTGATGGAAGGTGTCGTCGACAGTGCTATCAAGCGGCACTTACTCACCAATAACCTGCTCACCGATGCTCAGTTTGGGTTCCGCCAGGACCACTCGGCTCCAGACCTCATTACAGCCTTGGTCCAAACAGGGACAAAAGAGCTGAATTCCAGAGGTGAGGTGAGAGTGACTGAGCCCTTGACATCAAGGCAGCATTTGACCGAGGATTGGATTTGTCCTGCTTTTTGTGGACAGGACATACCTGGGCAATTTTCCACTTTTTCAGGTAGATGCCAGTGTTGTAGCTGTACTGGAACAACTTGGCTAGAGGCACAGCTAGTTCTGGAGCACAAGTCTTCAGCACTACTTCACCGATTGGATGTTCTGGCACCAAGGAGCCCTAGTAAAATTGAAGTTAATGGGAATCAGAGGGAAAACTGTCCAGTGGCACAAAGGAAGATGGTAGTGGTTGTTGGAGGCCAATCATCTCAGCCCCAAGGAATCGCTGCAGGTGTTCCTCAGGGCAACCTAGGCCCAACCATCTTCAGCTGCTTCATCAATGACCATCCCTACATCATAAGGTCAGATGTGGGGATGTTTGTTGATGATTGCAGTGTTCAGTTCCATTCACAACCCCTCAGATAATGAAGCAGTCCGTGCCACATGCAGCAAGACCTGGACAACATCCAGGCTTGGGCTGATAAGTTCGTAGCAGATAAGGGCCAGGCAATGACCATCTCCAACAAGAGAGAGTCTAACCACCTCCCCTTGACATTCACCGGCATTACCATCGCCGAATCCCCCACCATCAACATCCTGGGGGTCACCATTGACCAGAAACTTAACTGGACCAGCCATATAAATACTGTGGCTACAAGAGCAGGTCAGAGGCTGGGTATTCTGCGGCGAGTGACTCACCTCCTGACTCCCCAAAGCATTTCCACCATCTACAAGGCACAAGTCAGGAGTGCGATGGAATACTCTCCACTTGCCTGGATGAGTGCAGCTCCAACAACACTCAAGAAGCTTGACACCATCCAGGACAAAGCAGCCCGCTTAATTGGAACCCCATCCACCACCTTAAACTTTCACTCCCTTCACCACCAGCGCACTGTGGCTGCAGTGTGCACCATCCACAGGATACGCTGCAGCAACTCGCCAAGGCTTCTTCGACAGCACCTCCCAAACCCGCGACCTCTACCACCTAGAAGGTCAAGAGCAGCAGGCACATGGGAACACCACCACCTGCACGTTCCCCTCCAAGTCACACACCATCCCGACTTGGAAACATATCGCCGTTCCTTCATCGTTGCTGGGTCAAAATCCTGGAACTCCCTTCCCAACAGCACTATGGGAGAACCTTCACCACACGGACTGCAGCGGTTCAAGAAGGCGGCTCACCACCACCTTCTCACGGGCAATGAGAGATGGGCAATAAATGTCCGCATTGCCAGCGAACCCCACATCCCCTGAACGAATATATTAAAAAAAAGTTCCCCCACCAACGTTTAACATGTCCGTACTACATTCACCTGCACACTATTTTCCCTCAGGCATTAACTAATTTACAATAACATACCTGCAAAGATACCAGACGGGAATTAAACGTTAACTTGTGAACTTCGGTGTGCGGACGATGCACCTTTAAATTTCTGGGGATTGGGCCGGAGAGTTTGAATGTTGGTTAACATAATCTCACCATCCCAATGTTGATGAAAGTTTGTTGTCCAATAGTTGGGCTTCATTCTGACCTCATTTAAATCTTCTATCAGTTCAAAATATTGGAAAAAAAGCAAAATGGGAATAAAACTGTTGAACCTGTTCAGCTGATGAGGTCCAGATCTTGTGACTCCTCCTTTTGAAATCAACCACACCCCCTTGGTGCGAGGGAGCGTGTGAAGAAAGAAAGAACTTGCATTTATATAGCGCCTTTCACGACCTCAGGACGTCCGAAAGTGCTTTACAATCAATGAAATAATTTTTTGATCTGTAGTCGCTGTTGTAATGTATGCAACGCAGCAGCCAAATTGCACACAGCCAGATCCCACAAACAGCAACGAGATAATGACCAGGTCATCTGTTTGTACCCCCATCACCAAGTCCGCCATCTTCCACCTCCGTAACATCGCTCGTCTCAGCTCATCTGCTGCTGAAAACCTCATCCATACATTTCTTAGCTCTAGACTTGATTATTCCAATGCCCCCCTGGCCGGCCTCCCACCTTCCATAAACTCGAGCTCATCCAAAACTCGACTGCCCCTATCCTAACGTGCAAACGTACGAATTAAGAGCCGGAGTAGGCCATTCGGCCCCTCGAGCCTGCTCTGCTATTTGATAAGATCATGGCTGATCTGATTGTGACCTCAATCTTCTCTCCCGTCTACCGACTATAACCTTTGACTCCCTTGTTAATCAGGAATCTATCTAACTCAGCCTTAAAAATATTCAATGACCCTGCCTCCACCGCTCTCTGGGGAAGGGAGTTCCACAGACTCTCGTCTTAAATGGGAGACCCCTTATTTTTAAACTGCGGCCCCTACTTCTAGTCTCTCCCACAAGGGGAAACATCCTCTCAGCATTTACCCCTTCTAGTCCCCTCAGGATCTTATATGTTTCAATAAGATCACCTCTCATTCTTCTAAACTCCAGTGTATACAGGCCCAACTTGTCCAACCTTTCCTCATAAGATAACCCCCTCATCCCAGGAATCAGTCGAGTGAACCTTCTCTGAACCGCCTCCAAAGCAATGATGTCCTTTCTTAAATAAGGAGACCGAAACTGCATACAGTATTCTAGATGTGGTCTCACCAATGCCCTGTACAACTGGAGCAAAACATCTCTACTTTTATATTCCATTCCCCTTGCAATAAATGACAATATTCCATTTGCCTTCCTAATCACTTGCTGTACCTGCATACTAACTTTTTGTGATTCATGTACTAGGACACCCAGATCCCTCTGTACCTCAGAGTTCTGCAATCTCTCTCCATTTAAATAATATACTGCTTTTCTATTCCTCCTGCCAAAGTGGACAAGTTCACATTTTCCCACATTATACTCCATCTGCCAAATTTTTGCCCACTCACTTAACCTATCTATATCCCTTTGCAGACTCCTTATGTCCTCTTCACAACTTACTTTCCCACCTACCTTTGTGTCATCAGCAAATTTAGCAACCATACATTCGGTCCCTTCATCCAAGTCATTGATATAGATTGTAAATAGTTGAGGCCCAAGCACTGATCCCTGTGGGACTCCACTCGTTACATCTTGCCAACCTGAAAATGACCCATTTATGCCTAGTCTCTGTTTCCCGTTAGCTAACCAATCCTTTATCCATGCTAATATGTTTCCCCCTACATAGTGAGCTGTTATTTTGTGCAGTAGCCTTTGATGTGGCACCTTGTCAAAAGCCTTCTGGAAATCCAAGTACACCACATCCACAGGATCCCCTTTATCCACGTTGCTCATTACTTCCTCAAAGAACTCACACCTTCCCGTTCACCCATCACCCCGTGCTCACTGACCTACATTGGTTCCCGATCCGGTAACGGCTCGACTTTAAAATTCTCATCCTTGTTTTCAAATCCCTCCATGCCCTCTCCCCCTCCCCATCTCTGTAACCTCCTCCAGCCCTACAACCCTCCGAGATCTCTGCGCTCCTCCAATTCTGGCTTCTTGTGCATCCCCGATTTTAATCACTCCTCCATTGGAGGCCGTGTCTTCAGCTGCCCGGGCCCCGAGCTCTCGAATTCCCTCCCTAAACCCCTCTGCCTCTCCAGCTCTCTCCTTTGAAACGCTCCTTAAAACCTACCTCTTTGACCAAGCTTTTCGTCACCTGTCCAAATAGCTCATGTTTGGCTCGTGCCAAATTTTGTTTGATAATTCAAAGTTCTCTAGATTGGAAAATTGCACATGTCACTCCGCTTTTTAAGAAAGGAGAGAGAGGGAAACCAGGGAATTATAGACCAGTTAGCCTAACATCTGTTGTGGGGAAAATGCTGGAGTCTATAATTAAGGATAGGGTGACTGAACACCTCGAGAATTTTAAGTTAATCAGAGAGAGCCAGCATGGATTTGTGAAAGGTAGGTCGTGCCTGACAAACCTGATTGAATTTTTTGAAGAGGTGACTAAAGTAGTGGGCAGGGGAATGTCAATGGATGTTATTTATATGGACTTCCAGAAGGCATTTAATAGGGTCCCACATAAGAGATTATTAGCTAAGATAGAAGCCCATGGAATCGAGGGAAAAGTACGGACTTGGTTAGGAAGTTGGCTGAGTGAAAGGCGACAGAGAGTAGGGATAATGGGTAGGTACTCACATTGGCAGGATGTGACTAGTGGAGTGCCGCAGGGATCTGTCTTGGGGCCTCAATTATTCACAATATTTATTAACGACTTAGATGAAGGCATAGAAAGTCTCATATCTAAGTTTGCCGATGACTCAAAGATTGGTGGCATTGTAAGCAATGTAGATGAAAACATAAAATTACAAAGGGATATTGATAGATTAGGTGAATGGGCAAAACTGTGGCAAATGGAATTCAATGTAGGCAAATGTGAGGTCATCCACTTTGGATCAAAAAAGGATAGAACAGGGTACTTTCTAAATGATAAAAAGTTGAAAACAGTGGATGTCCAAAGGGACTTAGGGGTTCAGGTACATAAATCATTGAAGTGTCATGAAGAGATGTAGAAAATAATCAAGAAGGCTAATGGAATGCTGGCCTTTATATCTAGAGGACTAGAGTACAAGGGGGCAGAAGTTATGCTACAGCTATACAAAACCCTGGTTAGACCGCACCTGGAGTACTGTGAGCAGTTCTGGGCACCGCACCTTCAGAAGGACATATTGGCTTTGGAGGGAGTGCAGCGTAGGTTTACTAGAATGATACCCGGACTTCAAGGGTTAAGTTACAAGGAGAGATTACACATATTGGGGTTGTATTCTCTAGAGTTTAGAAGGTTAAGGGGTGATCTGATCGAAGTTCATAAGATATTAAGGGGAACGGATAGGGTGGATAGAGAGAAACTATTTCCACTGGTTGGGGATTCTAGGAGTAGGGGGCACAGTCTAAAAATTAGAGCCAGACCTTTCAGGAGCAAGATTAGAAAACATTTCTACACACAAAGGGTGGTAGAAGTTTGGAACTCTCTTCCACAAACGGCAATTGATACTAGCTCAATTGCTGAATTTAAATCTGAGATAGATAGCTTTTTGGCAACCAAAGGTATTAAGGGATATGGGCCAAAGGCAGGTATATGGAGTCAGATCACAGATCAGCCATGATCTTATCAAATGGCGGAGCAGGCACGAGGGGCTGAATGGCCTACTCCTGTTCCTATGTTCCTAATCGCTCCTGTGAAGTGCCTTGGGACATTTTGTTACGTTAAAGTCGCTATATAAATACAAGTTGTAGTTGTGATTGTGGTTGAGGGATAAAAATTGGTCGGGACTCCCTTACCCTTTTTCGAATAACGCCATGGAATCTTTTATGTCTGCCCAAGAGGGCAGACGGGGCCTCGGTTAATGGCTCATCCAAAAGGTATGGGGAATGAGTGGGAGAGTGGGATTAGACTGGGTGGGATATTAAAGGGTATGGGGAGGGAGGGGGAGAGTGGGATTAGACTGGGTGGGATATTAAAGGGTAGGGGGAGGGAGGGGGAGAGTGGGATTAGACTGGGTGGGATATTAAAGGGTATGGGGAATGAGTGGGAGAGTGGGATTAGACTGGGTGGGATATTAAAGGGTATGGGGAGTGAGTGGGAGAGTGGGATTAGACTGGGTGGGATATTAAAGGGTAGGGGGAGGGAGGGGGAGAGTGGGATTAGACTGGGTCGGAATTAAAGGGTAGGGGGATGGAGGGGGAGAGTGGGATTAGACTGGGTGGGATATTAAAGGGTATGGGGATGGAGTGGGAGAGTGGGATTAGACTGGGTGGGATATTAAAGGATATGGGGAGTGAGTGGGAGAGTGGGATTAGACTGGGTGGGATATTAAAGGGTAGGGGGAGGGAGGGGGAGAGTGGGATTAGACTGGGTCGGAATTAAAGGGTAGGGGGATGGAGTTGGAGAGTGGGATTAGACTGGGTGGGATATTAAAGGGTATGGGGAGTGAGTGGGAGAGTGGGATTGGACTGGGTGGGATATTAAAGGGCACGGGGAGTGAGCAGAGGAGTGGGATTAGACTGGGTGGGATATTAAAGGGTATGGGGAGTGAGTGGGAGAGTGGGATTAGACTGGGTGGGATATTAAAGGGTATGGGGAGTGAGTGGGAGTGTGGGATTAGACTGGGTGGGATATTGAAGGATATGAGGAGTGGGAGTGTGGGATTAGACTACAACCTACAACCCTCCGAGATTTCTGCGCTCCTCCAATTCTAGCCTCTTGCACATCTCAGATTTTAATCGCTCCACCATTGGCGGCCGTGTCTTCAGCTACCTGGGCCCTAAACTCTGGAATTCCCTCCCTAAACCTCTCCACCTCTTTCCCTCTCTCTCCTCCTTTAAGATGCTCCTTAAAACCTACCTCTTTGACCAAGCTTTTGGTCACCTGTCCTAATCTCCTTATGTGGCTTGGCGTCAAATTTTGTTTGATAATCACTCCTGTGAAGCGCCTTGGGACGTTTTACTACGTTAAAGGCGCGAAATAAATGCAAGTTGTTGTTGAGTGAGCAGGAGAGTGGGATTAGACTGGATGAGTTATTAAAGGGTTAAGGGGAGGAGTGAGCACATCAGGGCATTTAGAACATCATAATATGATTAGGCAGAATCAACATGGTTTTATGAAAGGGAATAGTGTTTGACAAATTTATTAAGAGTTTTTTTGAGGATGTAACTAGCAGGGTAGATAAAGGGGAACCAGTGGATGTCGTATACTTGGATTTTCAAAAGCCATTCGATACGGTGCCACTTAAATGGTTGTCACACAAGATAAGGGCTCATGGGATTGGGGGTAATATATTAGCTTGGATAGAGGATTGGTTAATGGACAGAAAACAGAGAGTAGGGATAAACAGGTCATTCTCAGGTTGACAGGCTGTAACTAGTGGGGTGCCGCAAGGATCAGTGCTTGGGCCTCAGCTATTTACAATCTATATTAATGACTTAGCTGAGTGCAATTTATCCAGGTTTGCTGATGATACAAAGCTAGGTGGAAAAGTAAGCTGTGAGGAGTACACAACAAAGGCTATGGGTCCCAACAACATCCTAGCTGTAGTACTGAAGACTTGTGCTCCAGAACTAGCCACGCCTCGAGCCAAGCTGTTCCAGTACAGCTACAACACTGGCATCTACACGACAATGTGGAAAATTGCCCAGGTACGTCCTGTCCACAAAAAGCAGGACAAATCCAATCCGGCCAATTACCGCCCCATCGGTCTACTCTCAAATCATCAGCAAAGTGATGGAAGGTGTCGTCGACAGTGCTTATCAAGCGGCACTTACTCACCAATAACCTGCTCACCGATGCTCAGTTTGGGTTCCGTCAGGACCACTCGGCTCCAGACCTCATTACAGCCTTGGTCCAAACATGGACAAAAGAGCTGAATTCCAGAGGTGAGGTGAGAGTGACTGCCCTCGACACAAAGGCAGCTTTTGACCGAGTGTGACACCAAGGAGCCCTAGTAAAATTGAACTCAATGTGAATCGGGGAAAACTCTCCAGTGGCTGGAGTCATACCTAGCACAAAGGAAGATGGTAGTGGTTGTTGCAGGCCAATCATCTCAGTCCCAGGGCATTGCTGCAGGAGTTCCTCAGGGCAGTGTCCTAGGCCCAACCATCTTCAGCTGCTTCATCAATGACCTTCCCTCCACCATAAGGTCAGAAATGGGGATGTTTGCTGATGACTGCACAGTGTTCAGTTCCATTCGCAACCCCTCAGATAATGAAGCAGTCCAAGCCTGCATGCAGCAAGACCTGGACAACGTCCAGGCTTTGGCAGATAAGTGGCAAGTAACATTCGCGCCAGGTAAGTGCCAGGCAATGACCATCTCCAACAAGAGTCTAACCACCTCCCTTGACATTCAACGGCATTACCATCGCCGAATCCCCCACCATCAACATCCTGGGGGTCACCATTGACCAGAAACTTAACTGGACCAGCCACATAAATACTGTGGCTACAAGAGCAGGTCAGGGGCTGGGTATTCTGTGGCGAGTGACTCACCTCTTGACTCCCCAAAGCCTTTCCACCATCTACAATACACAAGGCAGGAGTGTGATGGAATACTCTCCACTTGCCTGGATGAGTGCAGCTCCAACAACACTTAAAAAGCTCGACACCATCCAGGACAAAGCAGCCCGCTTGATTGGCACCCCATCCACCACCTTAAACATTCACTCCCTTCACCACTGGCGCACCGTGGCTGCAGTGTGTACCATCCACAGGATGCACTGCAGCAACTTGCCAAGGTTTCTTTGACAGCACCTCACAAACCCGCGACCTCTACCACCTAGAAGGACAAGAGCAGCAGGCACATGGGAACACCACCACCTGCACGTTCCCCTCCAAGTCACACACCATCCCGACTTGGAAATATATCGCCGTTCCTTCATCGTCGCTGGGTCAAAATCCTGGAACTGCCTTCCTAACAGCACTGTGGGAGAACCTTCACCACACGGACTGCAGCGGTTCAAGAAGGCGGCTCACCACCACCTTCTCGAGGGCAATTAGGGATGGGCAATAAATGCCGGCCTCGCCAGCGACGCCCACATCCCATAAATGAAAAAAAAGTCTGCAAAGGGACATAGAAAGGTTAAGTGAGTGGGCAAGGTGACAGATGGAGTATAATGTGGGGAAATGTGAGGTTATTCACTTTGGTAGGAAGAATAGAAAAACAGAATATTTTTTAAATGATAAGAGACTATTAAATGTTGGTGTCCTCAGAGACTTGGGTGTCCTGCTACAAGAAACACAAAAGGTTAGTATGCAGGTACAGCAAGTAATTAGGAAAGCAAATGGCACATTGACCTTTATTGCAAGGGGTTTAGAACATAAGAAATAGGAGCAGGAGCAGGCCAATCGGCCCCTCGAGCCTGCTCCGCCATTCAATAAGATCATGGCTGATCTGATCCTAACCTCAAATCTAAATTCATGTCCAATTTCCTGCCCGCTCCCCGTAACCCCTAATTCCCTTTACTTCTAGGAAACTGTCGATTTCTGTTATAAATTTATTCAATGATGTAGCTTCCACAGCTTCCTGGGGCAGCAAATTCCACAGACCTACTACCCTGTGAGTGAAGAAGTTTCTCCTCATCTCAGTTTTGAAAGAGCAGCCCCTTATTCTAAGATTATGCCCCCTAGTTCTAGTTTCACCCATCCTTGGGAACATCCTTACCGCATCCACCCGATCAAGCCCCTTCACAATCTTATATGTTTCAATAAGATCGCCTCTCATTCTTCTGAACTCCAATGAGTGGAGTCCCAATCTACTCAACCTCTCCTCATATGTCCGCCCCCTCATCCCCGGGATTAACCGAGTGAACCTTCTCTGTACTGCCTCGAGAGCAAGTATGTCTTTTCTTAAGTATGGAGACCAAAACTGTATGCAGTATTCCAGGTGCGGTCTCACCAATACCTTATATAACTGCAGCAATACCTCCCTGTTTTTATATTCTATCCCCCTAGCAATAAAAGCCAACATTCCGTTGGCCTTCTTGATCACCTGCTGCACCTGCATACTAACTTTTTGATCTTCTTGCACTAGGACCCCCAGATCCCTTTGTACTGCAGTACTTTCCAGTTTCTCGCCATTAATAACCTGCTCTCTGATTGTTCCTGCCAAAGTGCATAACCTCACATTTTCCAATATTGCATTGCATCTGCCAAATCTCCGCCCACTGACCCAGCCTGTCTATATCCCCCTGTAGGTTTTTTATGTCCTCCTCACTCTCCACTTTCCCTCCCATCTTTGTATCATCTGCAAACTTTGATATGTTACACTCGGTCCCCTCCTCCGAATCGTTAATATAGATTGTAAAGAGTTGGGGACCCAGCACCGACAAGAGTAAGGAAGTTTTACTACAATTGTACAGGGCTTTAGTGAGATCTCACCTGGAGTACAGCGTACAGTTTTGGTCTCCTTACCTAAGGAAGCATATACTTGCCTTAGAGGCAGTGCAACAAAGGTTCACTAGATTAATTCCTGGATCTCAGGATAAGGGGTCGGCCATTTAGGACTGAGATGAGGAGGAATTTCTTCACTCAGAGGGTTGTGAATCTTTGGTATTCTCTATCCCAGAGGGCTGTGGATGCTCAGTCGTTGAATATATTCAAGGCTGAGATCGATAGATAGATTTTTGGACTCTCGGGGAATCAAGGGATATGGGGATCGGGCAGGAAAGTAGATTTGAGGTTGACGATCAGCTGTGATCTGACTGAATGGCGGAGCAGGCTCGAGGGATCGTATGGCCTACTCCTGCTCCTATTTCTTATGTTACGAGCAGGAGAGTGGGATTAGACTGGTATCTCCTGTGAAGAAAGGACCAGCTCAGATTTCTTGGGGGGAATGGCCTCTTTCTGTGCTGGAACTTCGACTTGCATTTAAAGTGCCTTTAACGCAGTTAATGTCCCAAGGCGCTTCACAGGAGCGATTATCAAATAGAATTTGACAATAAGCCACTTAAGGAGATATTAGGACAGGTGACCAAAAGCTTGGTCAAAGAGGTAGTTTTTAAGGAGCCTCTTAAAGGCAGAGAGAGGTGGAGAGGTTTAGGGAGGGAATTCCAGAGCTTAGGGTCTAGTCAAATTAAATGAACTACAGGTTCAAATTCAAATTGGAGGGTATGACATGATAGCTATTACTGAGACATGGCTGCAGGATGGTCAGGATTGGGAACTAAATATACCAGGTTATAAGGTCTACAGGAGAGATAGGGAAAATGGAAGAGGGGGAGGAGTAGCCTTAATGATTAGAGATGAAATCACTTCAATGATCAATTCACCTTATGGGTTGAATTGAGAAATAGGAAAGGATCTAAGACTATAGTGAGAGTTGTATGTAGGACCCCTGGCAGCAGCTCTGAAGTGCTAGATTGTATAAATGCAGAGATTAGACAAGCGTGTAAGAAAGGCATAGTGGTCTTAATGGGGGACTTTAACCTTCACGTAGACTGGGAAAAGCAGACCAGCAACTGTCAGAAAGGTAGTGAATTTCTTGAGTGTGTCCGGGATAGTTTTCTACAGCAGTATGTCCTAGAGGCAACAAGGGAGCAAGCCATACTAGATTTAGTAATGAGTAATGAACCAGATTTAGATAACGGCTTAACTGTACGTGAACATCTATCCAATAGCGATCATAATATGACCTAGTTCAATGTAGTGTTTGAAAGGGAAAAAAGAGTCAGCTGCTAAGATTCTAGACTTGGGTAAGGCCGACTTCAATGGGATGAGACAGAGACTGTCCACAGTAAACTGGGCAAATCTGTTAATGGGTAAAACGACTGATGATCAGTGGGAAATGTTTAAAGAAACATTTAACGTGGTACAGAATCGGTTTATACCCCTGAGGGGCAAGAACTCTACTTGCCAAAAAAAAACAGCCATGGACAACTAAAGAGGTAAGGGACAGTATAAGACATAAGGAAAGGGCATACAAAAAGGCAAAAAATGGCACAGATCCTGTGGGAAAGATACAAAGATCAACAAAGGGTCACAAAACAGATAGTAAGGGCTACAAAAAGAGAGTAAGAAAAGAAACTCGCAAGGGATATCAAAACCAATGCGAAGAACTTTTATAGTTATATTAGGAAAAAGAGGGTGGTCAGGAGCAGTGTTGGCCCCTTAAAAACTGAAAGTGGGGATATTGTCATTGACAATGGGGAAATAGCGGACATGTTGAACGAAAACTTTGCGTCAGTATTTACAGCAGAAGAAGAGGAGAGCATGCCGGAAATCCCTAGAAAACTAATATTGAATCAGGGACAGGGACTGGATAAAATTAATATAAGTAAAGCAACAGTAATGAAGAAAATAATAGCACTAAAGAGTGACAAATCCCCAGGACCAGATGGTTTCCATCCCAGGGTTTTAAAGGAAATAGGTGAGCACATTGCGGATGCCCTAACTATAATCTTTCAAAGTTCTCTAGATTCAGGAACTTTCCCTCCAGATTAGAAAATTGCACATGTCACTCCGCTTTTTAAGAAAGGAGAGAGAGGGAAACCAGGGAATTATAGACCAGTTAGCCTAACATCTGTTGTGGGGAAAATGCTGGAGTCGATAA
Organism: Heptranchias perlo; assembly: GCF_035084215.1. NCBI lineage: Eukaryota > Metazoa > Chordata > Chondrichthyes > Hexanchiformes > Hexanchidae > Heptranchias > Heptranchias perlo. The sequence goes on along the minus strand of NC_090326.1, from coordinate 168,821,393 downwards.
TTAAGGATAGGGTGACTGAACACTTCGAGAATTTTCAGTTAATCAGAGAGAGCCAGCATGGATTTGTGAAAGGTAGGTCGTGCCTGACAAACCTGATTGAATTTTTTGAAGAGGTGACTAAAGCAATGGACAGGGGAATGTCAATGGATGTTATTTATATAGATTTCCAGAAGGCATTTGATAAGGTCCCACATAAGAGACTGTTAGCCAAGATAGAAGCCCATGGAATCAAGGGAAAAGTACGGACTTGGTTAGGAAGTTGGCTGAGCGAAAGGCGACAGAAAGTAGGGATAATGGGTAGGTACTCACATTGGCAGGATGTGACTAGTGGAGTCCTGCAGGGATCTGTCTTGGGGCCTCAATTATTCACAATATTAATTAACAACTTAGATGAAGGCATAGAAAGTCTCATATCTAGGTTTGCCGATGACACAAAGATTGGTGACATTGTAAGCAGTGTAGATGAAAACATAACATTACAAAGGGATATTGATAGATTAGGTGAATGGGCAAAACTGTGGCAAATGGAATTCAGTGTAGGCAAATGTGAGGTCATCCACTTTGGATCAAAAAAGGATAGAACAGGGTACTTTCTAAATGGTAAAAAGTTAAAAACAGTGGATGTCCAAAGGGACTTAGGGGTTCAGGTACATAGATCATTGAAGTGTCATGAAGAGGTGCAGAAAATATTCAATAAGGCTAATGGAATGCTGGCCTTTATATCTAGAGGACTAGAGTACAAGGGGGCAGAAGTTATGCTACAGCTATACAAAACCCTGGTTAGACCGCACCTGGAGTACTGTGAGCAGTTCTGGGCACCGCACCTTCGGAAGGACGTATTGGCCTTGGAGGGAGTGCAGCGTAGGTTTACTAGAATGATACCCGGACTTCAAGGGTTAAGTTACGAGGAGAGATTACACAAATTGGGGTTGCATTCTCTAGAGTTTTGAAGATTAAGGGGTGATCTGATCGAAGTTTGTAAGATATTAAGGGGAACAGATAGGGTGGATAGAGAGAAACTATTTCCACTGGTTGGGGATTCTCGGAGTAGGGGGCACAGTCTAAAAATTAGAGCCAGACCTTTCAGGAGTGAGATTAGAAAACATTTCTACACACAAAGGATGGTAGAAGTTTGGAACTCGCTTCTGCAAACTGCAATTGATACTAGCTCAATTGCTGAATTTAAATCTGAGATAGATAGCTTTTTGGCAACCAAAGGTATTAAGGGATATGGGCCAAAGGCAGGTATATGGAGTTAGATCACAGATTAGCCATGATTTTATCAAATGGCAGAGCAGGCACGAGGGGCTGAATGGCCTACTCCTGTTCCTATGTTCCTATGAAGGCATGGCTGCCAACGATGGGGCAATTAAAATCAGGAATGCACAAGAGGCCAGAATTGGAGGAGCGCAGAGGTCTCGGAGTTGTTGGGCTGGAGGAGGTTACAGAGATAGGGAGGGGAGAGTTCATTGAGGGATTTGAACACAAAGGTGAGAATTTTGAAGTCAAGTCATTGCTGGACTGGGAGCCAATGTCGGTCATCAAGCACAGGGGGTGATGGTGCAAGTTAGGATACGGGCAGCAGTTTTGAATGAGCTCAAGTTTATGGAGGGTACAAGATGGGAGGCCGGCCAGGAGAGCATTGGACTAGTCAAGAAGTAACAAAGGCACGGATGAGGGTTTCAGCAGCAGATGAGCCGAGGCAGGTGCAGAGACGGGTGAAGTTGCAGAGGTGGAAGTAGGTGGTCTTGGTGATGGAGCCGATATGTGATCAGAAGCTCATCTCAGGGTCGAAAAGAATGCCAAGGTTGCGACCGGATTGGTTCAGCTTTAGTGGCCGGGGAGGGAGCGGAGTTTGTGGCGGGGACCAAAGACAATGGTTTCAGTCCTTTTAGTTGGAACAAATATTTTGTTCATCAAGTACTGAATGTCAGACAAGCAGTGTGGACAAACGAGAGGCAGTGGACTGGTCAACGGAGGTGGTCGAGGTCGAGCTGGGTGTCGTCAGCGTACATGTGGAACCTGAATGTTCCACATGCACACTGTGTTCTTGGATGATGTCGCCGAGGGGCAGCCTGTAGGTGAGGAATAGGAGGGGGCCAAGTATAGATCCTCGGGGGACTCCAGGGGTAACGTTGCAGGAGCGGGAGGAGAAGCCATTGCAGGTGATTCTCTGGCTACGACTGGATAAGAATGGAACCAGGCGAGGGCAGTCTCACCCAGCTGGACAATGGAGGAGAGGCATTGGAGGAGGATGGTGTGATCAACAGTGTCAAAGGCTGCAGACAGGTGGAGAAGGATGAGGAGGGATCGTTTACCACGGTCACAGTCACACAGGATGTCATTTGTGACTTTGATAAAGGCTGTTTCAGCACTATGGCGGGGCGGAAACCCGATTGGAGGGATTCAAACATGGAGTTGCGGGAAAGGTGGGCACGGATTTGGGAGGCGACAACACGTTGAAGGACTTGAGAGAAAAAAGGAGGTTGGAGTTGAGGGCGGTAGTTTGGAAGGACAGAGGGGTCAAGGGTAGGTTTTTTGAGGGGGGGGTGATGACGGCAGATTTGAAGGCGAGGGAGACAGTATCTGAGGAGAGAGAACCGTTATCAATATCAGCTAACATGAGGGCCAGGAAGGGAAGTTGGGTGGTCAGCAGTTTGGAATAAGGTCGAGGGGGCAGGAGGTTAGTCTCATGGTCAAGATGAGCTCGTAGAGGGCAGGAGGATAGGGGAGAAACGAGTGAAAGATGCGAGTTCAGGGCTCGGGCAGGGGGAACCGTAGGGGAGGTTTGCCTTGGTGGGCTAGGAGAAGGGAGGGGAGCGGCAGAGGCAGCTGAACGGATGGTCTCAATCTTAGTGACAAAGAATTCCATGAGTTCCTCGCACTTGTTGGAGGTAAGGGTGGAGGGGGCGGGGAGAGGGGTTTAAAGAGACGGTTTGTAGTAGTGGAGAGAAGCCGGGGATATCTTTGCATTCCAGGATGATCCTGGAATAGTGTTTGGGCAGAGGAGAGCAGGACCTGACAGTGCTTTGTGCGGTCCTGGCAGATCTGGCAGTGAATGGCTAAACCAGTTGTCTGCCCTAAATGTTCAAGTCTGTGTCCCTTGGACTTAAGGGAGCGGAGATGAGAGTCAGACCTGGGGAATGACCGGGGGTGAGAGAGTGTAATGGTTTTAATGGGGAAACGGGCATCAAAGCTGGAGGTGAGAGTGTGATTGAGCAGATCAGTAGCTGCAGAAATGTCGTGGTGAACGGAGGGCCAAAGGCTCGAGAGTTGGTAATATGAAAGTGTCGGTCTAAGTGACTTGGGGGGGGGGGGGGGGGAAGAGTTTTTCCGAGGGGCGGACACAGAAGAAATCCTGTGTAACCTTTAATATTAACCATGAAGAACTGATTAGTTTCAAAGTCAAAACTAAACCAGACAAGGAACTGCAAAAATATTTATTAAGGAAAACAAAGTGCCATTTAAGAAATCCAAGTTTTAAAGTTTACAATCGTAAACCCATCATGTTGCATGGTCACATTAGTGCAAAAAAAGCAGACTGTCCCAGCGAGCTGGAACATCTGAGAATCTCTCCCTCACCTACAGAATTCAGCTTCATTCCTCCCTCCCCCCCCCACTCCCCGTAATCCAGTGGCTGGTGACGCTTGGGCAGTGAACGGTTACACACGGTGCAAAACTGTCAATTTTACTTCTTTTAATTCCCATTTTTTCTCTCCTCGCCTGAAGGCACTCGTTGGCGACAGTTGCACAGGCCTCCACCCCCAGTTACTGCTCCTCACATATCGCCAGTCGACCAGCTACTCGACTGTGGGAGCAGAGCCCCCACATTAAATGCACTTTCCATTGGCAGTCAGCAGATTTATTTAAAAATATTTGTTCCCTCCTCCCCCATAAAACCATGGGCACTGAGGCCAATGGGAGGCCCCCTTGCTGTTCCAAGTGGGGATCAGTTACTCCTGGTCAGTGCGGCTCAGAACACCGCAAGGTGCAGTTATCCACTTGAGCCACCGGGGGTGGGGGGAGTGACCTACTGATGTCCCCCGGGGTCACGGGTCTTAATCTGACCCTTCACCACGGCGACCGAGGGCCAGTTCAATCTGACCCTTCACCACGGCGACCGAGGGCCAGTTCAATCTGACCCTTCACCACGGCGACCGAGGGCCAGTTCAATCTGACCCTTCACCACGGCGACCGAGGGCCAGTTCAATCTGACCCTTCACCACGGCGACCGAGGGCCAGTTCAATCTGACCCTTCACCACGGCGACCGAGGGCCAGTTCAATCTGACCCTTCACCACGGCGACCGAGGGCCAGTTCAATCTGACCCTTCACCACGGCGACCGAGGGCCAGTTCAATCTGACCCTTCACCACGGCGGCCGAGGGCCAGTTCAATCTGACCCTTCACCACGGCGACCGAGGGCCAGTTCAATCTGACCCTTCACCACGGCGACCGAGGGCCAGTTCAATCTGACCCTTCACCACGGCGACCGAGGGCAAGTTCAATCTGACCCTTCACCACGGCGACCGAGGGCCAGTTCAATCTGACCCTTCACCACGGCGACCGAGGGCCAGTTCAATCTGACCCTTCACCACGGCGACAGGACCAGGCCATTACCCAGTGAGCTATGAAGGGGGGTAGGGGGTGGGGGTGGGGAAGAGTGGAGAGAACAATATCTGGACTGTAACCCGACAGAGCTATTGGGGGTGGGTGGGGGGGGGTGGTGGAGGAGTGGATATATTTTCATTATAGACACACACTGAAGGTGGAGAAATCGTAGGGTCCTGATCCAAACCGTGTTTTTAATTTAATTGAGTAAGTCTCTCAAGCGGGCCGGGTAGAACCTGGCCAAAGACACCAGGGACCCTCAAATTCAGAAGAACGATTTCAGTACAGGCAACACCCAACTACTCCTTGTGGCTCTGCCCCCCACCCCCAGCACAGTCCCAACTCCGGGACTAGTGTGAACATTTTAAAAGTTAATTTCTTCTCCTCAGGTCACTTCCAGATTAAATACATTTAGTACCCTCCCCACCCCCAAAAAATTCACGAATCGAAAACCCAGAGTGAAGCAGGAACTGGCGACCATTCGAGGGCCTCCGACAGGGAGGTTCAGCGCAGCGTACAGGAGTGTAACAGGCTCGGGAGGAGCAGGTGACTTTGGACCTACGATTCCCAAAGTTCTCCCCCACTGGGGGTTTTCCTCGCCTCGTGTCTGGGTTTGTTGTAGACTCATTGATAGAGACTGATTGCTGTGATTAGTCAACACCTCCATTATCATTGTATCACAGGACCACCCGGGTGGTAGAGGGCGAACTAGATGGACCTTGGTCTGTTTTTGTCCTGTCTGTGCAGGACTCGAGATGCTCCCAAGTGCAGGTCTCTCTGAAGGGAAACCAGGGGAGGAGAATATTTGAATTGAGAAAGGAGGGAAAATCTCGAGGTGATGCATCACCCTGACTCTCTGACATCTGTTACCAACTTTTAAATTCTGAGGACTGGTTGCATAGACTCGGCTTGTATTGCCTCGAGTATAGAAGATTATGAGGTGATCTAATCGAGGTGTTTAAGATGATTAAAGGATTTGTTAGGGTAGATAGAGAGAAACTATTTCCTCCGGTGGGGAGTCCAGAACCAGGGGGCATAATCTTAATTAGAGCTCGGCCGTTCAGGGGTGATGTCAGGAAGCACTTCTTCACTCAAAGGGGAGTGGAAATCTGGAACTCTCTCCCCCAAAAATCTAGGGATCAATTGAAATTTTCAAGACTGAGATTGATAGATTTTAGTTGGGTGTCAAGGGATATGGAGCAAAGTCAGGTAAATGGAGTTAAGATATAGATTAGCCATTATCTGACTGGATGACGGATCAGGCTCGAGGGGCTGAACGGCCTCCTCCAGTTCCTACGTTCCTAACTGCATAAACTTATCTCAAGACAGGATGAACATCAATGATTCTAAACACAAATTATATAAAAGCACAAACGTGATTTAACAATCACAGAAAACAGCCGTCAGTCTTTGGTTCAATAAATGTTCAAAATTGCCATCTTGCTAACTAGCAGAAGCGCACACGACAAGAGAAAATAAGCAGCAGCAGTTTTTAAAATAATAATTCCGAAACCTATTAGCGCAACTGCGACGAATCGCCAAAAAAAAATATTACAATGGCTAGTGCAAGGATGTTAGTACAACTCCCACCCACCTCCGGAAACCAGTCGATCACTGAACACGGTCGGTGTGAGAACATGCTTAAAGCTCCTCCCCCACCACCGATTGGCAGAAACGAGGAGAGCGCGTGCTATGTTTTTTTAATGGGCGTGTAAACAATAATCAGAGTTTCACTCAACTCCGAGCAAAACAAAAAGCCCAGAAATCGGGAGATTCCAAACCGGGAAAGTCAATTATATCTTTTTGTTGCTTTAAAGGAACCTTAGCTGTGGCATATCGTGCCGCCCCCACAGCTGATCAACTCTGCGCTCAGGTTATAATAATCCCAATTTCCATGTCACTGATTCTCAAAGTCCTCCTTCTCAGGATTCTCCCAGATTTCCCTCTGTAACAAGGGGGGTTTGGATCTGCAGAGAGAGGGAAAAATAGAATCAGGAAATGAATAAAATCGTATCTCCTGACTCAATGCGACATGTTCAGAGCCATCGCCTGGAATCAGTCCATTCCCAATCCCCGTCCGATGCTTTTAAATCCCAGGAACAAAAATTGAAGTCTCAGCCGTGGCTCAGTGGCAGCACTCTCGCCTCTGGGTCAGAAGGTCGTGGGTTCAAGTCCCACTCCAGAGACTTAAGCACATAATCTAGGCTGACAACTCAATGCAGTACTGAGGGGGTGCTGCACTGTCAGAGGTGCCGTCTCTCGGATGAGATGTTAGGGCAGGCAGGGCCTCGGTTTCTCAGGCGGATGTAAAAGATCCCATGGTCACTATTCGAAGAAGAGCAGGGAAGTTTTCCCCGGTGTCCTGGGCCAATATTTATCCCTCAACCAACATCACTAAAACTGATTATCTGGAGGTTCATTTTCCACATCGTTCACCTGAGGAAGGAGGTAGCCTCCGAAAGCTATTTAAAATAAAATTGCTGGACTATACCTTGGTGTTGTAAAATTGTTTACAATTATCTGGAGGTACAGCAAGCAATTAGGAAGGCAAATGGAATGTTGGCCTTTATTGCAAGGGGGTTGGAGTACTAAGGGGGTCTTGCTGCAATTATACAGGGTATTGGTGAGACCGCACCTGGAGTACTGCGTACAGTTTTGGTCTCCTTATCTAAGGAAGGATATATTAGCCTTTGAGGCGGTGCAATGAAGTTTCACTAGATTGATTCCTGGGATGAGAGGGTTGTCCTATGAGGAGAGATTGAGAGATGGAGTTTAGAAGAATGAGAGGCGATCTCATTGAAACATATAAGATTCTGAGGGGGCTTGACAGGGTAGATGCCGAGAGGCTGTTTCCCTTGGCTGGAGAGTCTAGAAGGGGGCAGAGTCGCAGAATAAGGGGTCAGACATTTAAGGCCAAGATGAGGAAAAATTTCTTGATTTAGAGGGTTGTTAATGACTGAGCATCCACAGCCCTCTGGGGTAGAGAATGCCAAAAATTGAGTATATTCAAGGCTGAGATCGATAGATATTTGGACTCTTGGGGAATCAGGAGGGAAAGTGGAGTTGAGGTCGAAGATCAGCCATGATCTGATTGAATGGCGGAGCAGGCTTGAGGGGCTGGATGGCCAACTCCTGCTCCTATTTTTTTTTAATATTCGTTCACGGGATGTGGGCGTCGCTGGCAAGGCCGGCATTTATTGCCCATCCCTAATTGCCCTCGAGAAGGTGGTGGTGAGCCGCCTTCTTGAACCGCTGCAGTCCGTGTGGTGACGGTTCTCCCACAATGCTGTTAGGAAGGGAGTTCCAGGATTTTGACCCAGCAACAATGAAGGAACGGCGATATATTTCCAAGTCGGGATGGTGTGTGACTTGGAGGGGAACGTGCAGCTGGTGTTGTTCCCATGCGCCTGCTGCCCTTGTCCTTCTAGGTGGTAGAGGTCGCGGGTTTGGGAAGTGCTGTCGAAGAAGCCTTGGCGAGTTGCTGCAGTGCATCCTGTGGATGGTGCACACTGCAGCCACAGTGCGCCGGTGGTGAAGGGAGTGAATGTTTAGGGTGGTGGATGGGGTGCCAATCAAGCGGGCTGCTTTATCTTGGATGGTGTCAAGCTTCTTGAGTGTGGTTGGAGCTGCACTCATCCAGGCAAGTGGAGAGTATTCCATCACACTCCTGACTTGTGCCTTGTAGATAGTGGAAAGGCTTTGGGGAGTCAGGAGGTGAGTCACTCGCCGCAGAATACCCAGCCTCTGACCTGCTCTTGTAGCCACAGTATTTATATGGCTGGTCCAGTTCAGTTTCTGGTCAATGGTGACCCCCAGGATGTTGATGGTGGGGGATTCGGCGATGGTAATGCCGTTGAATGTCAAGGGGAGGTGGTTAGACTCTCTCTTGTTGGAGATGGTCATTGCCTGGCACTTATCTGGCGCGAATGTTACTTGCCACTTATGAGCCCAAGCCTGGATGTTGTCCAGGTCTTGCTGCATGCAGGCTCGGACTGCTTCATTATCTGAGGGGTTGCGAATGGAACTGAACACTGTGCAGCCATCAGCGAACATCCCCATTTCTGACCTTATGATGGAGGGAAGGTCATTGATGAAGCAGCTGAAGATGGTTGGGCCAAGGACACTGCCCTGAGGAACTCCTGCAGCAATGCCCTGGGGCTGAGATGACTGGCCTCCAACAACCACTACCATCTTCCTTTGTGCCAGGTATGACTCCAGCCACTGGAGAGTTTTCCCCCTGATTCCCATTGACTTCAATTTTACTCGGGCTCCTTGGTGCCACACTCGGTCAAATGCTGCCTTGATGTCAAGGGCAGTCACTCTCACCTCACCTCTGGAATTCAGCTCTTTTGTCCATGTTTGGACCAAGGCTGTAATGAGGTCTGGAGCCGAGTGGTCCTGGCGGAACCCAAACTGAGCATCGGTGAGCAGGTTATTGGTGAGTAAGTGCCGCTTGATAGCACTGTCGACGACACCTTCCATCACTTTGCTGATGATTGAGAGTAGACTGATGGGGCGGTAATTGGCCGGATTGGATTTGTCCTGCTTTTTGTGGACAGGACATACCTGGGCAATTTTCCACATTGCCGGGTGGATGCCAGTGTTGTAGCTGTACTGGAACAGCTTGGCTAGAGGCGCAGCTAGTTCTGGAGTTCTTATGTTATCATCACATTGCTGTCTGTGGGATCTTGCTGTGCGCAAATTGGCTGCTGCATTTCTTACATTGCAACAGTGACCACATTTCAAAAGTACTTCATTGGCTGTACAGCACTTTGGGACGTCCTGAGGTGGTGAAAGGGGCGATATAAATGCTAGCTTGTTGTTTACTGTTTATTACTGGCACTAGATTTTTCCTTCTCTTCTTATGGGGAGATTCCTGACCTCCATTTGGCAACAGGATCGAAACCAGTGCTGGGGGGGGGCGGTGGTGGAAGAGGGGCAAGGTTTCTATCCCTGGGGGGGGGGGGGGAAAAGAGTGGCAAGGTCCCGCTCTGGAGGGGGGGGGGGGGGGGGGGGAAGAGGGAGTTCCCGTCCCTCAATGGGTGGGGGAGAGGGGGTGAAGAGAGAGAGAGAGAGAGAGAGAAGGGGGGCAGGGTCCCGCCCCTCGGGGAGGGGTATGGGGCCAGTATTCCTCGGATTGGCCCTCAGTCAATGGTTAGGGGTCATGCCCCTCGACATGGTCAGTAAACAGCGCAGTCACCAACCTGCCAGACCGATCCCTCGAAGTGTTGGAGAATTCCTCGTCTCTCTTCTCCTTCCTGAGGGGAAACAAAAGATGGAAAAGCTGAATTCTCCTGGCTAGTTTTAACCAGCCCGAGAACAGGCCAGGCCCAAAACCACCCCACCCCTACAGCCCGTTCTCGGGAAGATGCTGACCTTTCTGTTGGGTGGGGGGGGGGGGGAAGAGAATATTCATTAGTCTAATAATAGCTGATGCTTCAGACAAAAGTCCCGGAAGCCTGCAATTTCCCTGGAGTTATCTTCAAGTCTAACGGAGAGGAGGCATCGTTACGCCACCTCAAACTGTGCCCTCCCCCACTGTCCCTTCATCATCACTGGGTCAAAATCCTGGAACACTCTAACATAATAGCACTGTGGGAGAACCTTCACCACACTGCAGTGCTGAAGACTGGTGCTCCGGAAGCTACGCCTCTAGCCAAGCTGTTCCAGTACAGCTACAACACTGGCATCTACCCGACAATGTGGAAAATTGCCCAGGTATGTCCTGTCCACAAAAAGCAGGACAAATCCAATCCGGCCAATTACCGCCCCATCAGTCTACTCTCAATCATCAGCAAAGTGATGGAAGGTGTCGTCGACAGTGCTATCAAGTGGCACTTACTCACCAATAACCTGCTCACCGATGCTCAGTTTGGGTTCCGCCAGGACCACTCGGCTCCAGACCTCATTACAGCCTTGGTCCAAACATGGACAAAAGAGCTGAATTCCAGAGGTGAGGCGAGAGTGACTGCCCTTGACATGAAGGCAGCATTTGACCGAGTGTGGTACCAAGGAGCCCTAGTAAAATTGAAGTCAATGGGAATCAGGGGGAAAACTCTCCAGTGGCTGGAGTCATACCTAGCACAAAGGAAGATGGTAGTGGTTGTTGGAGGCCAATCATCTCAGCCCCAGGGCATTGCTGGAGGATTTCCTCAGGACAGTGTCCTTGGCCCAACCATCTTCAGCTGCTTCATCAATGACCTTCCCTCCATCATAAGGTCAGAAATGGGGATGTTCGCACAGTGTTCAGTTCCATTCGCAACCCAACATCCAGGCTTGGGCTCATAAGTGGCAAGTAACATTTGCGCCAGACAAGTGCCAGGCAATGACCAACTCCAACAAGAGACAGTCTAACCACCTCCCCTTGACATTCAATGGCATTACCAACGCCGAATCCCCCACCATCAACATCCTGGGGGTCACCATTGACCAGAAACTTAACTGGACCAGCCACATAAATACTGTGGCTACAAAAGCAGGTCAGAGGCTGGGTATTCTGCGGCGAGTGACTCACCTCCTGAGCCTTTCCACTATCTACAAGGCACAAGTCAGGAGTGTGATGGAATACTCACCACTTGCCTGGATGAGTGCAGCTCCAACAATACTCAAGAAGCTCCACACCATCCAGGACAAAGCAGCCCGCTTGATTGGCACCCCATCCACCACCTTAAACATGCACTCCCTTCACCACCGGCACACCGTGGCTGCAGTGTGTACCATCCACAGGATGCACTGCAGCAACTCGCCAAGGCTTCTTCGACAGCACCTCCCAAACCCACGACCTCTGCCATCTAGAAGGACAAGAGCAGCAGGCACATGGGAACAATACCACCTGCACATTCCCCTCCAAGTCACACACCATCCCGACTTGGAAATATATCGCCGTTCCTTCATCGTCGCTGGGTCAAAATCCTGGAACTCCCTTCCTAACAGCACTGTGGGAGAACCTTCACCACACGGACTGCAGCGGTTCAGGAAGGCGGCTCACCACCACCTTCTCAAGGGCAATTAGGGATGGGCAATAAATGCCAGCCTTGCCAGCGACGCCCACATCCCATGAACAAATCTAAAAAAAAACACGGACTGCAGTTCAACAAAACGGCTCACCACCATGTTCTCAAGGGGCAATAAATGCTGGCCTCGCCAGTGATGAAGAATGATTTGAAAAACGTCCAATTCCTGGATTGGATTTGGGAGCCGGGAGATGGCAGGGAGGGGGCGGGAATGAGATTTTTGGTGCTCACTTTAATGTTGGAGGCTGTATTTTAATATTGGCCCAGTCCTGCAGGCCGGTCAGATGCCAGTCTGGCGGAGATTGGAGGATGGGTTTGGGTCTGAATTCTTCACCCTCGGTCCAATGCCTCTTCCTGCTCTGTTGGTTCAAGCTGCTGGAGGGACCGGCGAGAAGGAAGGCTGAGATTTCGGCAATCGGTTCTGGCGAAGCGGGCGGAGACTCTTCTTGTGCCGGCACCTGAGGGGCGAGAGAATTCGGTTACGGTGTGAGGTGTGTTTATTTTTAACCTCCTCCCACCCCACCCCGGTTCCTCTCCTCATCGGAGGGTAACAGCTCCCATTCGGGTACAGGCCCGCCTCGCAGGCACCAGCCTCTGCGCCCCTCTCGCCCGATCCTGCCCTTGGGAGGATGCCCAGACACCAGCCCTTTCCCAGGGGCTGATGAGCCTCCTCCTCCTGGGGACAGCTCAGGCAGTGATGCTGAGGCCCAATCGGTTACCAGGGCTGAGCCTTGACTAACTCGGCAGATATCCAGCATCGAACAGGCTCCGTTCCGGTCTACAGACCCACACCGGCTGGTGCACTTACCCACAGAGCCATCGGGCGGAACTCTACATCGGAAATGACTGGAATTGTCGGTGTCAGTTGTGGCTCAGTGAGTAGCACTCTGGTCTCGGAGTCAGAAAGTCGTGGGTTCAAGTCCCACTCCAGAGACTTAAGCACAAAATCCAGGCTGACGCTCCCAGTGCCGCACCGGAGGGAGCGCTGCACTGTCGGAGGGGCCGCACCGGAGGGAGCGCTGCACTGTCGGAGGGGCCGCACCGGAGGGAGCGCTGCACTGTCGGAGGGGCCGCACCGGAGGGAGCGCTGCACTGTCGGAGGGGCCGCACCGGAGGGAGCGCTGCACTGTCGGAGGGGCCGCACCGGAGGGAGCGCTGCACTGTCGGAGGGGCCTCTTTCGGATGAGATGTTAAACTGAGGCCCCATCTGCCCCTTGGGTGAACATAAAAGATCCCATGGCTCTATTTCGAAGAAGAGCAGGAGAGTTCTCCCCAGTGTCCCGTCCAATATTTATCCCCCAACCAACATCATTAAAAACAGATTATCTGGTCGTTATCACATTGCTGTTTTGGGATCTTGCTGTGCGCAAATTGGCTGCCATGTTTCCTACATTACGACAGCGACTACAGAGGAAAGCTGCTGCTACACTTGTCCCCAATGACCTTCCCTCTATCATAAGGTCAGAAATGGGGATGTTCGCTGATGATTGCACAGTGTTCAGTTCCATTCGCAACCCCTCAGATAATGAAGCAGTCCGAGCCCGCATGCAGCAAGACCTGGACAACATCCAGGCTTGGGCTCATAAGTGGCAAGTAACATTCGCACCAGACAAGTGCCAGGCAATGACCATCTCCAACAAGAGAGAGTCTAACCACCTCCCCTTGACATACAACAGCATTACCATCGCCAAATCCCCCACCATCAACATCCTGGGGGTCACCATTGACCAGAAACTTAACTGGACCAGCCACATAAATACTGTGGCTACAAGAGCAGATCAGAGGCTGGGTATTCTGCGGCGAGTGACTCACCTCCTGACTCCCCAAAGCCTTGTCCAACAAGGCACAAGTCAGGAGTGTGATGGAATACTCTCCATTTGCCTGGATAAGTGCAGCTCCAACAACACAAGAAGCTGGACACCATCCAGGACAAAGCAGCCTCACCACCACCTTCTCAAGGGCAATTAGGGATGGGCAATAAATGCTGGCCTTGCCAGCGACGCCCACATCCCATGAACGAATAAATTTTAAAAAAATCACTGTCCCAGTGATTGAATTACCATCTGTACCCATTAGGGGCCGAGCTGAGGGTCTGTGGGATCCTTACAGACGACACTGAACGCAAGAGTCAGAGGTGAAAGTTTCAGCTCCTCGATGTAGCGCAGTGTCCCGCGGGCACGTGCTGCCCTAAACATTCATTCCCTTCACCACCGGCGTACAGTGGCTGCAGTGTGTACCATCCACAGGATGCACTGCAGCAACTCGCCAAGGCTTCTTCGACAGCACCTCCCAAACCCGCGACCTCTACCACCTAGAAGGACAAGAGCAGCAGGCACATGTGAACACCACCATCTGCACGTTCCCCTCCAAGTCACACACCATCCCGACTTGGAAACATATCGCCGTTCCTTCATCGTCGCTGGGTCAAAATCCTGGAACTCCCTTCCTAACAGCACTGTGGGAGAACCTTCACCACAAGGACTGCAGCGGTTCAAGGCGGCGGCTCACCACCACCTTCTCAAGGGCAATTAGGGATGGGCAATAAATGCCGGCCTCGCCAGCGACGCCCACATCCCATGAACGAATAAATTTTTAAAAAAATCACTGTCCCAGTGATTGAATTACCATCTGTACCCATTAGGGGCCGAGCTGAGGGTCTGTGGGATCCTTACAGACGACACTGAACGCAAGAGTCAGAGGTGAAAGTTTCAGCTCCTCAATGTAGCGCAGTGTCCCGCGGGCACGTGCTGCCCTCTCGTGGTCGCTGCGGCTGTTTGTGTTACCTTGGTATCAGTGCCCTGGAATATCACAGCGAGCGATCGAAGTCTCTCCACGCCCTGACCCAGCTCCAGCTTCCGGAACTCCACCTGCCCCCTCCAGCGATCGGCCGCTGCCTCCATCCACGGGCCGAAGTCAGGGGGGCTTTGCTGCTCGTCCAAGATCACCACCATTTCACCGTTGTGGGCAGCTGCGGTGGGGGGATGCACAGGGCGCAGTCTTAGAGCGAGGGAGCAGAATCCTTCCCCAAACAACAGGCAGGAAATACAACGCAAGGCCAACCGCCCGAGACCCTCGCCTCTCACCGGGGACCCCCTCCCTCCCCTCGCCCCGTGCCTGGGGACCCCCTCCCTCCCTTCCCCACCCTCCTGGGGGACCCACGTCCTCCCCAGGAACCCAGCCCTCCCCTCGCCCCAGTCTTGGGGACCCCCTCGCTCCATGCCTGGGGAGCCCCTGCCCCTACCCCCCACGTCCCTAGCCCGTTACCAAGCGGTGCCCCAGAGAGCGATCGGTGAATGACTTCACTCACCTGGTGTCCCAGGAACCTGCCATGGGTGTCGTAGCCTCAGGTGAAGGATGAAGAAGTGCATGTTGGGACAGAACTCGCATATCGACAGGAGCCGGAAAGGGACGGACTGCCGACGGCTGATCCCAGAAACTGGACAGGAACAAAGAGAGACGTCACCGGGAGCACTGACTCTCTCTGTGAGAGTGTGGGTAAGTGAGGGGGGGTGTCCGTACAGGGGGAGAGTGCACTCCACTCACTCTCCCTGTGAGAGTGTGGGTAAGTGAGGGGGGGTGTCCGTACAGGGGGAGAGTGCACTCCACTCGCTCTCCCTGTGAGAGTGTGGGTAAGTGAGGGGGGGTGTCCGTACAGGGGGAGAGTGCACTCCACTCACTCTCCCTGTGAGAGTGTGGGTAAGTGGGGGGGGGTGTCCGTACAGGGGGAGAGTGCACTCCACTCACTCTCCCTGTGAGAGTGTGGGTAAGTGAGGGGGGGTGTCCGTACAGGGGGAGAGTGCACTCCACTCACTCTCCCTGTGAGAGTGTGGGTAAGTGAGGGGGGGGTGTCCGTACAGGGGGAGAGTGCACTCCACTCACTCTCCCTGTGAGAGTGTGGGTAAGTGAGGGGGGGGTGTCCGTACAGGGGGAGAGTGCACTCCACTCACTCTCCCTGTGAGAGTGTGGGTAAGTGAGGGGGGGTGTCCGTACAGGGGGAGAGTGCACTCCACTCGCTCTCCCTGTGAGAGTGTGGGTAAGTGAGGGGGGGTGTCCGTACAGGGGGAGAGTGCACTCCACTCACTCTCCCTGTGAGAGTGTGGGTAAGTGAGGGGGGGGGGGGGTGTCCGTACAGGGGGAGAGTGCACTCCACTCACTCTCCCTGTGAGAGTGTGGGTAAGTGAGGGGGGGTGTCCGTACAGGGGGAGAGTGCACTCCACTCGCTCTCCCTGTGAGAGTGTGGGTAAGTGAGGGGGGGTGTCCGTACAGGGGGAGAGTGCACTCCACTCGCTCTCCCTGTGAGAGTGTGGGTAAGTGAGGGGGGGGGTCCGTACAGGGGGAGAGTGCACTCCACTCGCTCTCCCTGTGAGAGTGTGGGTAAGTGAGGGGGGGTGTCCGTACAGGGGGAGAGTGCACTCCACTCACTCTCCCTGTGAGAGTGTGGGTAAGTGAGGGGGGGGGGGGTGTCCGTACAGGGGGAGAGTGCACTCCACTCGCTCTCCCTGTGAGAGTGTGGGTAAGTTGGAGGGGGGGGGGGTGTCCGTACAGGGGGAGAGTGCACTCCACTCGCTCTCCCTGTGAGAGTGTGGGTAAGTGAGGGGGGGTGTCCGTACAGGGGGAGAGTGCACTCCACTCACTCTCCCTGTGAGAGTGTGGGTAAGTGAGGGGGGGGGGGGTGTCCGTACAGGGGGAGAGTGCACTCCACTCGCTCTCCCTGTGAGAGTGTGGGTAAGTGAGGGGGGGGGGTCCGTACAGGGGGAGAGTGCACTCCACTCACTCTCCCTGTGAGAGTGTGGGTAAGTGGGGGGGGGGTGTCCGTACAGGGGGAGAGTGCACTCCACTCACTCTCCCTGTGAGAGTGTGGGTAAGTGGGGGGGGGTGTCCGTACAGGGGGAGAGTGCACTCCACTCACTCTCCCTGTGAGAGTGTGGGTAAGTTGGAGGGGGGGGGGGTGTCCGTACAGGGGGAGAGTGCACTCCACTCACTCTCCCTGTGAGAGTGTGGGTAAGTGAGGGGGGGTGTCCGTACAGGGGGAGAGTGCACTCCACTCACTCTCCCTGTGAGAGTGTGGGTAAGTTGGGGGGGGGGTGTCCGTACAGGGGGAGAGTGCACTCCACTCGCTCTCCCTGTGAGAGTGTGGGTAAGTTGGAGGGGGGGGGGGTGTCCGTACAGGGGGAGAGTGCACTCCACTCACTCTCCCTGTGAGAGTGTGGGTAAGTGAGGGGGGGGGTCCGTACAGGGGGAGAGTGCACTCCACTCACTCTCCCTGTGAGAGTGTGGGTAAGTGGGGGGGGGGTGTCCGTACAGGGGGAGAGTGCACTCCACTCACTCTCCCTGTGAGAGTGTGGGTAAGTGGGGGGGGGGTGTCCGTACAGGGGGAGAGTGCACTCCACTCACTCTCCCTGTGAGAGTGTGGGTAAGTGGGGGGGGGTGTCCGTACAGGGGGAGAGTGCACTCCACTCGCTCTCCCTGTGAGAGTGTGGGTAAGTGAGGGGGGGTGTCCGTACAGGGGGAGAGTGCACTCCACTCACTCTCCCTGTGAGAGTGTGGGTAAGTGAGGGGGGGTGTCCGTACAGGGGGAGAGTGCACTCCACTCACTCTCCCTGTGAGAGTGTGGGTAAGTGGGGGGGGGGGTCCGTACAGGGGGAGAGTGCATTCCACTCGCTCTCCCTGTGAGAGTGTGGGTAAGTGAGGGGGGGGGTCCGTACAGGGGGAGAGTGCACTCCACTCGCTCTCCCTGTGAGAGTGTGGGTAAGTGAGGGGGGGTGTCCGTACAGGGGGAGAGTGCACTCCACTCGCTCTCCCTGTGAGAGTGTGGGTAAGTGAGGGGGGGGTCCGTACAGGGGGAGAGTGCACTCCACTCGCTCTCCCTGTGAGAGTGTGGGTAAGTGAGGGGGGGTGTCCGTACAGGGGGAGAGTGCACTCCACTCACTCTCCCTGTGAGAGTGTGGGTAAGTGAGGGGGGGGTCCGTACAGGGGGAGAGTGCACTCCACTCACTCTCCCTGTGAGAGTGTGGGTAAGTGAGGGGGGGTGTCCGTACAGGGGGAGAGTGCACTCCACTCACTCTCCCTGTGAGAGTGTGGGTAAGTGAGGGGGGGTGTCCGTACAGGGGGAGAGTGCACTCCACTCGCTCTCCCTGTGAGAGTGTGGGTAAGTGAGGTGGGGTGTCCGTACAGGGGGAGAGTGCACTCCACTCACTCTCCCTGTGAGAGTGTGGGTAAGTGGGGGGGGGTGTCCGTACAGGGGGAGAGTGCACTCCACTCACTCTCCCTGTGAGAGTGTGGGTAAGTGGGGGTGTCCGTACAGGGGGAGAGTGCACTCCACTCGCTCTCCCTGTGAGAGTGTGGGTAAGTGAGGGGGGGTGTCCGTACAGGGGGAGAGTGCACTCCACTCGCTCTCCCTGTGCCCTTGGTTCAGACACTCAAACATGGAGGATGACGGAGGATTCCAGCTGCGTCAGATACCTGGGGGCCAAATAAATAACCAGCCCCTCTATTTCCCTCTCTCAGAGGGAGCAGGTGGAGAGAAAGGGGGAAGAGTGGTGTGGGGGCTGGTTATAGAGAAGTGTCGGACAGGAGTGTGCGAGTCCATCTCAGCCAGAGAAGTTGCACAGAGCTGGAGGAGTTTCATAAAAAGGTACAGAAATAAACATTGCCCCCCCTCCCTCCTGGTTCAACAGTAATTCAGGAAAACTTGTTCAAAGACCGATACTGACCTTCGTAACTCAGGACCACCCCGTCCAACGAGACCTAAAAAGAGGGGAAAGGAAGGAATCAATATGGGAGAAAAGACAGACATTAACGGACATTATAACCACAACCAGCAACTATCACCAGGTTAACTGTAACCACCAGTCACAAGGTCAATCAACCATCACCGGGTTAACTGTAACCAGTCCAAGGGGTTAACCATCACCGGGTTAACTGTAACCAGTCCAAGGGGTTAACCATCACCGGGTTAACTGTAACCAGTCCAAGGGGTTAACCATCACCGGGTTAACTGTAACCAGTCCAAGGGGTTAACCATCACCGGGTTAACTGTAACCACCAGTCACAACAACAACTGGCATTTATTTCATGCCTTTAATGTAGTGAAATGTTCCAAGGCGCTTCACAGGAGCGATTATCAAACAAAATTTGACACCGAGCCACATACGGAGATATTAGGACAGGTGACCAAAAGCTGGGTCAAAGAGGTAGGTTTTAAGGAGCGTCTTAAAGGAGGAGAGAGAGGCGGAGAGGTTTAGGGAGTGAATTCCAGAGCTTCGGGCCCAGGCAGCTGAAGGCACGGCCGCCAATGATGGAGTGATTAAAATCGGGGAAGCGCAAGAGGCCAGAATTGGAGGAGCGCAGAAATCTCGGAGGGTTGTAGGGCTGGAGGGGGTCACAGAGATAGGGAGGGGGAGAGGCCATGGAGGGATTTGAAAGCAAGGATGAGAATTTTAAAATCGAGGCGTTCCCGGATCGGGAGTCAATACAGGTCAGTGAGCACAGGGGGTGATGGGTGAATGGGACTTGAGTTAGGATATGGGCCAGCCAGTTCTTACCCCAAGCACAGGTGGTATCAGAAAGGGCAGGCTGGTTCCTCTCGCAGCCCACATGACCATCTGATCCATCGAGGGCCCACTCATTCACGGGGACCTCGCCCTTTTAATCCTCTGATGCAAAAATCTGCACAAATCCCTGGAAACCCAAAGCAAACCCCTAGTCAGAGATCCATGGGGCCTCGGACGTTCACTCTCCCCCACCCAAATCCCTCTGAAAGGACAGTCAAATGGTGGGGGAGCAAGAGACTGTCACCAGGGCAACAACAACTTGCATTTATATAGCGCCTTTAATGTCGTAAAATGTCCCAAGGCGCTTCACAGGAGCCCCTACCTATCTTTGTAACCTCCTCCAGCCCTACAACCCTCCGAGATCTCTGCACTCCTCCGATTCTGGCCTCTTGCGCATCCCCGATTTTAATCGCTCCACCATTGGCGGCCGTGCCTTCAGCTGCCTGGGCCCTAAGCTCTGGAATTCCCTCCCTAAACCTATCCGCCTCTCTCTCCTCCTTTAAGACGCTTCTTAAAACCTACCTCTTTGACCAAGCTTTTGGTCACCTGTCCTAATATCTCCTTACGTTGGTGATAAATTTTGTTCGTTAACGCTCCTGTAAAGGGACGTTTTACGACGTTAAAGGTGCTATATAAATGCAGGTTGTTGTTGTCAGACAAAAATTGACACTGAGCCACATAAGGAGATATTAGGACAGGTGACCAAAAGCTTGGTCAAAGAGGTAGGTTTTAAGAAGCATCTTAAAGGAAAGAGGGGGAGAGGTTTAGGGAGGGAATTCCAGAGCTTAGGGCGGGTGAAGAAGAGGAGAGATACAAAAAAAAAAGGGAGCGAGCGAGCGAGCGAAGAGGAAACAGCCATAGGCACCTCAACGGGATTGGTCGGAGACACGTCCACTTGTCCGACTTTCATCATCTTGGCTTTTCCCAGGAATCTGTCCAGCTCCTGGAATGGCCGAGTCCCTCGTCCCACCGGCTCCCCCTGCAGGGTGCCCAGGTCCGGCTCCACGTCACTCTCTTCGATCTTGGGCAGGGTGAAGTCTATCTGTGATCTCCGACACACCTCACTTACCCTCCCGCAGACGCTCACCAGTTCTGCCAGGGGGGAATAATGGAAAACGGCCAATCATTAACCTTAAAAAGTGTAGCTTAAAAAAAAAAGGTCAGTGGCATTGAGAACGTAAGAGAAAGAAAAGAGCTTACATTTTATATAGAGCGCCTTTCACCACCTCGGGACACCCCAAAGCGCTTTACAGCCAATGAAGTACTTTTGAAGTGTAGTCACTGTTGTGATGTAGGAAACACAGCGGCTAATTTGCGCACAGTAAGATCCCACAAACAGCAATGTGATAATGACCAGATAATCTGCTTTAGTGATGTTGGTTGAGGGATAAATATTGGCCAGGACACCGGGGAGAACTATTGACCAGTTAGCTTAACGTCAGTGGTAGGAAAAATAATGGAATATTTACTCAAAGATGTAATGGAAAAACATCTAGAAACCAAAATATAATAAATAAAAGTCAGCACGGATTTCAAAAGGGAAGCTCATACATGACCAAACTTATTGAATTCTTTGAAGTAACAGAAAGTGTAGACAAGGGCAATGTAATAGATGTGATATATTTGGATTTTCAAAAAGACCTTCAGGAATCGGAAGTACAATTTTAAAATTTGCGGACAACACCAAATTGGAGGGTGTAGTTAATACTGAGGAGGACTGTGACAAAACACAGGAAGATATTAATAAACTTGCAGAATGGGCGTGTAATTGGCAAATGAATTTCAATATAGGTAAGTGTGAGGTATCACATTTTGGTAGGAAGAATAAGGGGGCCACATACTGCTTGGATAATAAGAGTCTAAACGGGATAGGGGAGCAGAGGGATCTGGGGGTACAGACACACAAATCACTAAAAGTAGTGACACAGGTTAATAAGGCCATAAAAAAAGCAAACCAAGCACTGGGGTTCATTACTAGAGGGATTGAATTGAAAAGCAGAGAAGTTATGTTAAACTTGTATAGAACTTTGGTTAGACCACACTGGGAGTACTGTGAACAGTTCTGGTCTCCAAGTTATAGAAAGGATATAGAGGCCCTGGAAAAGGTGCAAAATAGGTTTACGATGATACCAGAACTGAGAGGTTATACCCATCTCGAAAGATTGAACAGGCTGGGGCTCTTTTCTCTAGAAAAGAGAAGGCTGAGGGGTGACCTGATAGAGGTCTTTAAGATTATGAAAGGGTTTGATGGGGTGGACGTAGAGAAAATGTTTCCACTTGCGGGGGAGACCAGAACTAGGGGCCATAAATATAAGATAGTCACTAATAAACTTCTTACCCAGAGAGTGGTGAGAATGTGGAACTCGCTCCCACAAGGAGTAGTTGAGGCGACTAGCATAGATGCATTTAAGGGGAAGCTAGATAAACACGAGGAAGAAAGGAATAGAAGGTTATGCTGATAGGGTGAGATGAAGTAGGGAGGGAGGAGACTCGTGTGGAGCATAGACACCAGCATGGACCTGTTGGGCCGAATGGCCTGTTTCTCTGCTGTAAATTCTATGTAACTCTCTGCAAGTCGTCATCTGCAGCAACCGAGTATATGGGAAGAACCAAACTTACTGGGGATTATTTCATCAATTATCTTCAGCGGTTTCAACATGGGCTCGAACTGCACCAACAGAGCACTGCAGATATCATCCAGGACCAGCTTCAGGCGGCAGTGGATTTCTTGCTTTAACCGGGACAGAGAGGGAGAGGAAGATGTGAATGTTAGTTCAACGCAATGTTGTACTACCTTCTACCACCAATCAGTGGCAGTGTTCGCCACAATTTCCTTTGTGAACTGGTGGGGAGCTGCTACCAGTTTCTGGATCAACCTCATAATGGACTATTTAAAAACAAATATATATCATAGTACCATACTACGGTACAGCACAGGAGGCGGCCATTTGGCCCCTCATGCCTGTGCCAGCTCTTTGAAAGAGCTATCCAATTAATCCCACTCCTCTGCTCTGCTCTTGCCCCAAGGTCCTGCAAATCTGTTCCCTGCAAGTATTTATCCAAGTCCCTTTTGAAAATTACTACTGAATCTGCTTCCACCATCCTTTCAGAGTGCATTCCAGATCATTATAACTCGCTGTATAAAAAAATGTTTCATCTCTCCTCTGGTTCTTTTCCCGATCATCTTAAATCTGTGTCCTCTGGTTACCGACCTTTCTGCCACTGGAATCAGTTTCTCCTTATTTGCTCTATCAAAACCCTCCATAATTTTGAACACCTCTATCAAATCTCCTCTTAACCTTCTCTGTTCTAAGGAGAACAACCCCAGCTTCTCCAGTCTATCCACATAACTGAAGTCCCTCATCCCTGGTACCATTCTGGTAAATCTCTTCTGCACCCTCTCTAAGGTCTTGACATCCTTCCTAAAATGCGGTGCCCAGAATTGAACACAATACTCCAGCTGAGGCCTAACCAGTGTTTTATAAAGGTTTAGCATAACTTCCTTGCTTTTGTATTCTATGCCTCTATTAATGAAGCCCAGGATCCCGTATGCTTTTTTAACAGCTTTCTCAACTTGTCCTGTCACCTTCAAAGGTCTCTCTGTTCCTGCACCCCCTTTAAAATTGTACCATTTAGTTTATATTGCCTTTCCTCATTCTTCCTACCAAAATGCATCACTTCACACTTCTCTGTGTTAAATTCCATCTGCCATGTGTCTGCCCATTTCACCAGTCTGTCTGTGTCCTCCTGAAGTCTGTTACTATCCTCCACATTGTTTACTACATTTCCGAGTTTTGTGTCACCTGCAAACTTTGAAATTATATCCTCTATACCCAAGTCCAGGTCATTAATATATATAAAAAAGAGCAGTGGTCCTAATACTGACCCCTGGGGGACGCCACTGTAAACTTCCCTCCAGTCTGAAAAACCACCATTCACCACTGCACTCTGCTTTCTGTCCCGTAGCCAATTTTGTATCCACGCTGCCACTGTCCCTTTAATCCAATGGGCTTTAATTTTGCTAACAAGTCTATTATGTGGTACTTTATCAAATGCTTTCAAGGAACCTACCTAAGCAGGGGGACCATTGGACCCGATACCAGGTAACAACCAGATGGTAAAGGTCAGTGACCAGAATATGGGGAGTTTGAAGGTTAGGCTTATGATGGAGGGTACAGGCAGGTAAAGGCAGGGGGAATAAGGGGGTGCAGTTCTGGGCACCGCACCTTAGAAAGAATATATTGGCCTTGGAAGGAGTGCAGTGCAGATTCACCAGAATGTCACCAGGGCTCTAAGGGTTAGATTATGAGGAGAGATTACATAAATTACGCTTGTATTCTCTGGAATATGGAAGGTTAAGGGGTGATTTGATT
Organism: Heptranchias perlo; assembly: GCF_035084215.1. NCBI lineage: Eukaryota > Metazoa > Chordata > Chondrichthyes > Hexanchiformes > Hexanchidae > Heptranchias > Heptranchias perlo. The sequence continues at coordinate 168,797,845 of NC_090326.1, read as the reverse complement.
GTGGTTTTTCGGATTTTGAAGGAACGGATAGGGTTGAGAGAGAGAGAGAAACTTTTTCTGCTGGTGGGGGAGTCCAGGACTAGGGGCATAGCCTAAAATCAGAGCCAGGCCATTCAGGAGAGAAGTTTAGAAACATTTCTTCACGCTAAGGGTGGTTGAAGTGTGGAACTCTCTCCCACAAAAAGCAGTAGATGCTAGCTCAAATAATAATTTTAAATCTGAGATCGATAGATTTTTGCTACCCTAGGGTATTAAGGGATATGGAGCCAAGGTGGCTGGGTGGAGTTAGGATACAGATCGTTGAATGGCACAACAGGCTCGAGGGGCTGAATGGCCTCCTCCTGTTCCTGTGTATCAGCTCGAGGCGATATTGAAAAATGCGAAGGTTCTTGTAGAACAAGTTCTTTCGAGGTGGGGAGTTTGAGGTGATGGATAGTGATAGGGGAGCATGATTTGTGGGCCGGGTCGTGAAAGTAATGTGCACTATGTTAGGGATAGAACAGAAATTCCACATCCTAGGCTACCCACAAGTGTCAGGCTTGGTGGAAAAAACAAATACAAGGATTAAAGCCAAGTTGGAGAAAGCAGTGTGAGAGACTGGGATCTTAAGGTACCGCAGATTCTGATGGCAATGAGGAGGAACCATGTTTAAAAGTACTGAAGTAACATCTTTTGAATTTTGAAGCCACGACAGGTCATGAAAGAGCATCTCCCAGAATACCTCTATGCTGCCCCAATGATGGCTATGTTAAAGCAGACTGTTTGCCACTGAACCCTTTCGGGGCACTCACCATTAAAAGGTCTCCCCCTCTTCAGTTCATAACTTCAGTAAATTGCTGATTAAATTCTAACCTGTTTGGAGAATTATTCCTTTTTAGATTGAAAGGATGATATGGATGTTCCTTCTGCTCTGATGGATTATGTTTGGTATTCCTTTCCGGACTGGGTCACGAGTACCTGAATATTTCTCTTACCAATGACAACTGGTGATGTAAGGCGGGTCAATATTTATCTGGCGGAATGATGCACTAAAACTTTAAATTTCCCATATTTTTGGCGACGACATGAAGGCAAATATATTAACGTTCATCAATTGTGGCGACTGTTTTAACTGCGGACTTGTGCTAAAGGTAAGATCCCAGATGTAACAAAACTAAATTGGACGAGGATGAATCAACGGAATGGCCCAGACAAGGATACGGACCAAATAATGGACTGAGAATGATTTGCGATCCGCAAATTTTCATACTCTTAAAATTTTTCTTTTGTATCTTTGCCTTCCGATTTACATCATCGTATGTATGTAGAATTTAATCATGCAGGCTAAGAGGGCCCTCTCCCTCCCCCTCTCACCTGTAGGAGGCCGAGTTGATCCATTAGCTTTCTCGAGGCGGTGGCGAAGATGTGGTTTCTCTCTAACCGGACGTGCTGCTCCAAATGAGACTTCATCCGGACAAAGCAGCCGGATCCGGACTCTGACTTGCAAGCTGTGGGTGGGAGGGAGGGAGGGAGGGAGGGAGGGGTGTTAAAAAGGTTAAATGTAAAGATTTCTCTTCACACACCCCCCCCTCCAAACCCCGTGTCCTGACGCGGCCCAGACCCTCTCCCCCACCCCCGGCGCCCATTCTCCATAAAAGAAAGAACTTACTTTTATAGAGCGCCTTTTACGTCCTCAGGACATCCCCAAGCATTTTACAGCCAATGAAGTACTTTTGAAGAGTAGTCACTGTTGTAATGTAGGATATGCTGCTGCCAATTTGCGCACAGCAAGATCCCACAAACAGCAATGAGATAAATGACCAGATAATCTGTTTTAGTGATGTTGCTTGAGGGATAAATATTGGCCCAGAACACAGGGAGAATTCCCCAGCTCGTCTTTGAAATAGTGACCCTGGAATCTTTTACATCCACCTGAAGGGGCAGTCGGGGCCTTGGTTTAACGTCTCACCTGATCAGTGCAGTACTGAGGGAGTGCCGCACTGAGTGTCAGCCTGGATTTTGTGCTCAAGTCTGCGGAGTGTGACTTGAACCCACAACCTTCAGACTGAGAGGCAAGAGTGCTACCAACTGAGCCACGGCTGACACACAATTGTTTAGTAAAACTTGGTGCCACATTGGGGACAATTGTGTGTGGTCCCTTACAGTTAACAGACAGGAGACTTTAGGCCCATTGACCTGGGCTGGACTTGGATGCAGGCTCTGGAGTGGAACGGCAATGTACAACAACTTTCATTTATATAGCGCCTTTAATGTAGTAAAACGTCCCAAGGCGCTTCACAGGAGCGATTATCAAACAAAATTTGACACCGAGCCACATAAGGAGATATTAGGACAGGTGACCAAAAGCTTAGTCAAAGAGGTAGGTATTAAGGAGCGTCTTAAAGGAGGGGAGAGAGGGAGAGAGGTTTAGGGAGTGAATTCCAGAGCTTAGGGCCCAGGCAGCTGAAGGCACGGCCGCCAATAGTGGTGGGATTAAAATTGGGGATGCGCAAGAGGCCAGAATTGGAGAAGCGCAGAGATCTCGGAGGGTTGTAGGGTTGGAGGAGGTTACAGAGATAGGGAGAGGGCGAGGCCATGGAGGGATTTGAAAACAAGGATGAGAATTTTAAAATCGAGGCAATGCCGGACCAGGAGCCAATGTAGGTCAGTGAGCACAGGGGTGATGGGTGAACTGGACTTGGTGCAAGTTACGATACGGGCAGCAGAGTTTTGGATGGGAGGGAGGCCGGCTGAGAGAGCATTGGAATTATTAGGAGCTTACAGACGAACATTTACCCGTGTACGCAGGTGTCATCTCGTGCTGAACTGCCGGGGTCAATATTCTGGAGATGCTTCGTTGTCGTGCTGTAATGACATCCACAAGGCTCAGGATAAAGTTCTCTAGCTGTGAGAGCGCGAGAAAAAAAAAATTCAGTTAAACCAACAATCCTTCGAAAAAAATGACCTCGGGCCAACAGGGTTAGAGGAAGGGAGGAAGGGGTGGGATACGAGCCTCAGAAATAGGTTGGAAATGGCTTCTTCAGATGGAAACCCCACGGCTACGCATTTTGTTTGAGCACTATGGCGTGCATTTAATTTTCATATTTTTTTTTTCCAAACTTGCTCTCGGTGAGGAGTTGAGTAAAGCTCTCATTGGCTCTATAAGTGTCTTATTTCTCAACTGAAATGATTGCGGGGGTGGGGGAAGGATAAATAAAGACAATTGGTTATTTAAAAAGAGGAAAGTAACATTGAAAATAGGAACAGGAGTAGGCCATTCGGCCCTTCGAGCCTGCTCCGCCATTCAAAATGATCATGGCTGATCCTCTATCTCAATACCATATTCCCGCCCCCCGTCCCCCTCCCTCCCCACACGCCCCCCGTCCCCCTCCCTCCCCACAGGCGCCCCCCCCGATCCCCCCCCGCACACACGCGCCCCGTTCCCCCCCCCCCACACACGCCCCGTTCCCCCCACAACTGTCACACACTCTCTCTCTCTCTCCCTCCCTCTTGTCCCCATCTGTCTCTTTCTGCCCCTCCACCCTCTCCCCCCACCCCAAACTCTTAACCACTGGAACCGTGGAGTTCTTTTTTAAAAATTCATTTGCAGAATGTGTGTGTTGCTGGCAAGGCCGGCATTTATTGCCCATCCCTCGTTGCCCGGGTTTTATACAACTGAGTGATTTGCTCGGCCACTTCAGTGGACAGTTAAGAATCAACCACCCCTTGGTGTGGGTCTGGAGTCACATATCGGCCCAGGCCGGGTAAGGACGGCAGGTTTCCTTCCCTAAAGGACATCAGTGAACCAGTTGGGTTTTTAATGACAATCCGACAGCTTCATGGTCACTTTTACTGAGACCAGCTTTTTATTTACAGATTTTAAAAAAAAAACTGAATTCAAATTCTCCAACGGTCAGGGTGTGATTGGAACTCACGATCTCTATATTATTAGTCTAGTAATGGAACCACACAGCTATCGCAGCACGTCAGGAGTAGGGGGGAGCTCGAGTCTGGTGCGCACTAGTTCATGGAGCAACTCCCCCAGTACCACAGGTTCAAGAGGCGGAGCATGGTCTAAACAGCCCCTTCCCCCCAGGCAGGACACAGGCCCCTCCCCCCCATCTAGGTCCATCCAGTTTGCCTTCTACTATCCTGGGGGGGGGGGGGTCGCCTGATTCACCAATAATGGAGGTGTTGTCTATAACAGACCCTGACATGAGGTGCGGAAAATCCCAGTGGAGGAGAGCTTTGGGAACCATAGGGCCGGGGGGGGGTGGTGTGTGTGGGTGAGATACCGGAAGGCACGTAGAGAGGGAGTGCTGACACTAGTTCTGTGCCCACTACAGTTGGACCGTGCTGGCATCACTTACCTTGGCTTCCACTGCATGGAGCTGTTGGCTCAGGATGTAATCCACGGGCCGCGTGTCCAGCTCAATCCGTGACAGACGCTGCTTTAGGTCGGTGAAGAAGTGTCGGAGTTTCCCCAGAACGGCTGCCTTGAACTTCTCCAAGTGCTGCAAAATGGTCTTGCTGCAGGGAGGAGACCAGCACCACTCAGTGACCGAGAACAGATACTAACGGGTCAGATAGGCAACGGGCTGCGCTGGACAGTCCCTCCTCGGACCCCCCCGTGTTACTGACCAGCGGTCTTGATCTCCAGAACCCCCCCATCGGTGTTACTGACCAGAGGTCATGATCCCTGGACTGTCCAGTGTGTTACTGACCTGTGGTCTCGATCCTCGGACCCCCCCCCAGTGTTAATGACCCGAGGTCTCGATCCCTGGACTATCCAGTGTGTTACTGACCTGCGGTCTCGATCCTCGGACCCCCCCAGTGTTACTGATCCGCAGTCTCGATCCTCGGATCCCCCCCCAGTGTTACTGATCCGCGGTCTCGATCCTCGGACCCCCCCAGTGTTACTGATCCGCGGTCTCGATCCTCGGACCCCCCCCGTGTGACTGATCCGCGGTCTCGATCCTCGGACCCCCCCCAGTGTTACTGATCCGCGGTCTCGATCCTCGGACCCCCCCCCAGTGTTACTGATCCACGGTCTCGATCCTTGGACCCCCCCAGTGTTACTGATCCTCGGACCCCCCCAGTGTTAATGACCCGCGATCTCAATCCCCGGAGTGTCCAGTGTCACTGACCCGAGGCCTCGATCCCCAGAGCCTCCCAGTAGACCATCCAGCTGGCCCCAGCCTGGGGGAGCCTATTTCAACAGGGACTGTCCCCTTGCTGTGAGGGGGACTGGATAACACTCCCTTACCATGTACTCCTTGGCTTCCTGGGCTGGAGAGCAAGCACCCTCCAATCCCAACAACCCCCAGGCAGGGCATGGGCGAAGGACAAACATAAGGTTGAGTGGGCCACGTGCGAGGGTCACTATCTACGCTCGAGCTTCACGGCCCAGCTCATCGCCTCACCCCGCTCTTCACCCCACCCCACCCCCCACCACCCTGTGTTTTCCCTCTCCCACCGGTAGAATGGAAGGGCCTGAGACGATTTACCTGAATACCTCATTCCAGACAACCATTAAGGGTTTGATCATGGGGAGGGTCAGCTCCTGGTTGAAGTCAATGGTTCCACACTTGGGGGAAGTGAACGTTCCGTTGCGGTAGCAGGTTGCCTTATATGTGGGATATGGATACCCGCTGGGAGGCTGCTCACAAGAAACAGGAAAGAAGAAACAGAAGTTGACGTCTGGGATACACGAGTCAAACAAGTACCGAGGACCAGGGGCTACAGAGAATCATACAGCACAGGAGGCCGCCATCCGGCTCATCATGCCTGTGCCGGCTCTTTGAAAGAGCTATCCGATTAGTCCCACTCCCCTACCCTTTCCCCATTGCCCTGTAAATTTTTCCCCTTCAAGTATTTATCCAATTCCTTTTCGAAAGTTAATTTTTAAATCTGCTTCCACCACCCTTTCAGGCAGTGAATTCCAGATCATCGTAACTCACTGCGTAAAAAAATTCTCATCTCCTCTCTGATTCTTTTGCCAATTACCTTAAATCTGTGATCTTTGGTTACCAACCCTCCTGCCACTGGAAACAATTTTGGATCGATACAGGGTTATGGGGACAGAGCGGGGCAGTGGGATTGATACAGGGTTATGGGGACAGAGCGGGGCAGTGGGATTGATACAGGGTTATGGGGACAGAGCGGGGCAGTGGGATTGATACAGGACTATGGGGACAGAGTGGGGCAGTGGGATTGATACAGGGTTATGGGGACAGAGTGGGGCAGTGGGATTAGTTCTGGATTGCTTTAGCAAAGAGCCGGCACAGATATGATGGACTGAACGGCCTCCTTTTGTGCTAGAAACTTCTTTGTTTGTGTGGGAAAGGTGAACGTAGAAGTAACATCCTCGTACACTTGCCGAGGAAACAAACTCAAGTTAAACGACGTTTTGATATAATCAATGCTGGTCACTTACCTGCGATCCCCATCTCAGCACTTTGTCCTCACAGCAATTCACGGCAAACTTCTTCCCGAAATTCAGGTGCGTCTCAATGTATGAGAAACAGTTCCCGATTTCCCGGTTACAATCCTCGGCCGTCTGCTGGAAGAACTCTCTGACGTTCGATAGACAGATCTGCACCGTCTCACGAACCTGGGCTTGGAACGAGGCATCCTGAGGGGAGATACAGCAGAACTTCCGTACTGTGAACCGGAACCCAGGGATCGGGGATACACAGAACTCAAGGATACACAGGGACATTGTATCTGGACACAAACACAGGGATCGAGGATTACCGGGGGTGGGGGGGTTGGTGGGTGGAGCACTTTGCTTTCTGTATTCATCCCCGTTTTTAGAATGCATCTAAGTTAAATGAACAGGGGCCCAGTCAGGGCAGGGAGTTGGTAATCCCATCGTAACACTGCAGTGGCAGCAACTCCACACCCACAACACTGCCCTGCCCTGCACCCCCCCAACAAACAGTCTGGATCATCCCCAGGGTGGGGAGAGGGATAGCGTCTGTGTGCACCGCACTAACCCCCCCAAGAGACCAGTAAACCTGCGCCCCGTTCCTGGCCTTTACCTGGGCCCTGCGGTTGGTCAGATACGTGACTACGTGACTGACGAAGGTGGCGACGTCCCGGATGACCACCTCAGTGGCGAGCGCCCGCCGTGCTAGCGTGATCTGATGGACGAACCTCTGTACCGTGGGGATCTCTGAAGGAAATCAAAGAAGGAAAACCAGAATCACCCACCCTGTGGACCATTGTCAGCAATGCCTCCCTCCCCACCTCCTTCCTCCTCCACCCAAGTGCCCTGTTCTTCATACATGAGCCTAAATGGTCGCTTTCGACCTTGGCTGATGACCCCCTCCACCCGGTGCACATTCCAGCTACCCTGCCCATTGTAAGAAGACAATATCCATTGCTCCTCAATGGCTCAGTAAGAGCCCAGTAGCGCAACAATCACTAAGCTGCAAAGGGACAGCCCTTTCCCCTTCCTCCTCCTTCACCTCCTCCCTCCCACCCACGTTTCACTGAAGGGTTTGGGGTTGAGCAACCCCTCCTCCCAACTGCAATCAGTGAGAGTACTGACACTCTGTACAAGGGTTGGCTTGTTGAAACATCCCCCTTCCCGTCGGGCCCCCATCCTCCCTACCCTTGCACCCTTAAGATTATGGAGATGTTCAACAGATCAACGCATTTGAGGAGCGCATTCAATGTCATGGGTCACGCTTACATGGATGAATAGAAGCCTCCCTCCTCCCAGTCCATCATGAGATGTTCCAAAATTTCTCCGACTTGTATAAACATCCACTCCCTCTACCACCGGCGCACTGTGGCTGCAGTGTGTACCATCTACAGGATGCACTGCAGCAACTCACTGAGGCTTCTTCAACAGCACCTCTCAAACCCGTGACCTTTTTATTTATTTGTTCATGGGATGTGGGCATCGCTGGCGAGGCCGGCATTTATTGCCCATCCCTAATTGCCCTCGAGAAGGTGGTGTTGAGCCGCCTTCTTGAACCGCTGCAGTCCGTGTGGTGACGGTTCTCCCACAGTGCTGTTAGGAAGGGAGTTCCAGGATTTTGACCCAGCGACAATGAAGGAACGGCGATATATTTCCAAGTCAGGATGGTGTGCGACATGGAGGGGAACGTGCAGGTGGTGTTGTTCCCATGTGTCTGCTGCTCTTGTCCTTCTAGGTGGTAGAGGTCGCGGGTTTGGGAGGTGCTGTCGAAGAAGCCTTGGCGAGTTGCTGCAGTGCATCCTGTGGATGGTACACACTGCAGCCACAGTGCGCCGGTGGTGAAGGGCGTGAATGTTTAGGGTGGTGGATGGGGTGCCAATCAAGCGGGCTGCTTTATCTTGGATGGTGTCGAGCTTCTTGAGTGTTGTTGGAGCTGCACTCATTCAAGCAAGTGGAGAGTATTCCATCACACTCCTGACTTGTGCCTTGGAGATGGTGGAAAGGCTTTGGGGAGTCAGGAGGTGAGTCACTCGCCGCAGAATACCCAGCCTCTGACGTGCTCTCGTGGCCACAGTATTTATATGGCAGGTCCAGTTAAGTTTCTGGTCAATGGTGACCCCCAGGATGTTGATGGTGGGGGATTCGGCAATGGTAATGCCGTTGAATGTCAAGGGGAGGTGGTTAGATTCTCTCTTGTTGGAGATGGTCATTGCCTGGCACTTATCTGGCGCGAACGTTACTTGCCACTTATCAGCCCAAGCCTGGATGTTGTCCAGGTCTTGCTGCATGCGGGCTCGACTGCTTCATTATTTGAGGGGTTGCGAATGGAACTGAACACTGTGCAGTCATCAGCGAACATCCCCATTTCTGACCTTATGATGGAGGGAAGGTCATTGATGAAGCAGCTGAAGATGGTTGGGCCGAGGACACTGCCCTGAGGAACTCCTGCAGCAGTGTCCTGGGGCTGAGATGATTGGCCTCCAACAACCACTACCATCTTCCTTTGTGCTAGGTATGACTCCAGCCACTGGAGAGTTTTCCCCCTGATTCCCATTGACTTCAATTTTACTAGGGCTCCTTGGTGCCACACTCGGTCAAATGCTGCCTTGATGTCAAGGGCAGTCACTCGCACCTCACCTCTGGAATTCAGCTCTTTTGTCCATGTTTGGACCAAGGCTGTAATGAGGTCTGGAGCCGAGTGGTCCTGGCGGAACCCAAACTGAGCATCGGTGAGCAGGTTATTGGTGAGTAAGTGCCGCTTGATAGCACTGTCCACGACACCTTCCATCACTTTGCTGATGATTGAGAGTAGACTGATGGGGCGGCAATTGGCCGGATTGGATTCGTCCTGCTTTTTGTGGACAGGACATACCTGGGCAATTTTCCACATTGTCGGGTAGATGCCAGTGTTGTAGCTGTACTGGAACAGCTTGGCTAGAGGCGCAGCTAGTTCTGGAGCACAAGTCTTCAGCACTACAGCTGGGATGTTGTCGGGGCCCATAGCCTTTGCTGTATCCTCTACCACTAGAAGGACAAGAGCAGCAGGCGCCAGGGAACAACACCACCTGCACGTTCCCCTCCAAGTCACACACTTTCTAGAACTCCGTAGCTAACAGCACGGTGAGAGAACCTTCACCACACGGACTGCAGCGGTTCAAGGCGGCAGCTCACCACCACCTTCTCAAGGGCAATTAGGGATGGGCAAATTCTAGAGGGTGAGACAAGTCGGCTGAAGGCACAACCTTTAAATGCATTCACTGGCTAAGGCGGCAGCCATTTTGCACTCAGCAAGATCCCACCAATAGCAATGAGACAAATCACCAGTAAGGACCTCAAAGGTAGTGATCTCAGGATCACTTCCAGTGCCACGTGCTGGTGAGTATAGGAACAGGAGAATAGACCAGATGAATGTGTGGCTGCAGGAATGGTGTAGGAGGGAGGGATTTAGATTCCTGGGACATTGGGACCGGTTCTGGGGAAGGTGGGACCTGTACAAGCGGGACGGGTTACACCAGAGGAGAACCGGGACCGACGTCCTCGCGGGAGTGTTTGATAGTGCTGTTGGGGAAGGTTTAAACTACAGTTGCAGGGGGATGGGAACCTGAGCGGGGAGTCAAAAGGGAATAAAGTTGAGAGCAGCAAGACAGGGGTAGACAGGGGAAATTTACAATACAAATAGTACAAACAGTTGTTCAAGAACAAGTGAAAGGGAAAAGCATAAAGCAGCAGAAAGAAAGCGTACTTTAGGCACTACAGATAAAGTGAAAACTAGAAGGCATAAAGCAATTAACCCAGCATCAAAGCTGAAAGTCAGGCTAGGGTCTGTGGCCCAACTAAGAGTTCCATATACAAATGCATGGAGTATAAGGAATAAATTAAATGAACTACAGATTCAAGTTCAAATTGGAGGGTATGACATGATAGCTATTACTGAGACATGGTTGCAGGATGGTCAGGATTGGGAACTAAATATACCGGGTTATAAGGTCTACAGGAGAGACAGGGAAAATGGAAGAGGGGGAGGAGTCGCCTTAATGATTAGAGATGAAATCACTTCAATGATAAAGGGGGATATAACAAGGGGTAAGCAGCCAACAGAGACCTTATGGGTTGAATTGAGAAATAGGAAAGGATCTAAGACTATAGTGGGAGTTGTGTACAGGAGCCCTGGCAGCAGCTCTGAAGTGCTAGATTGTATAAATGCAGAGATTAGACAAGCGTGTAAGAAAGGCAGTGGTCTTAATGGGGGACTTTAACCTTCACACAGATTGGGAAAAGCAGACCAGCAACTGTCAGAAAGGTAGTGAATTTCTTGAGTGTGTCCGGGATAGTTTTCTACAACAGTATGTCCTAGAGGCAATAAGGGGGCAAGCCATACTAGATTTAGTAATGAGTAATGAACCAGATTTAGTTAACAGCTTAACTGTGCGTGAACATCTATCCAATAGCGATCATAACATGATTGAGTTCAATGTAGTGTTTGAAAGGGAAAAAAATGAATCAGCTGCTAAGATTCTAGACTTGGGTAAGGCCGACTTCAATGGGATGAGACAGAGACTGTCCAAAGTAAACTGGGCAAATCTGTTAATGGGTAAAACGACTGATGATCAGTGGGAAATGTTTAAAGAAACATTTAACGTGGTACAGAATCGGTTAAGACGCCTGAGGGGCAAGAACTTTACTTGCCAAAAAAAAAGCCATGGACAACTAAAAAGGTAAGGGACAGTATAAGACATAAAGAAAGGGCATACAAAAAGGTAAAAAATTGGCACAGATCCTGGCGAATGGGAAAGATACAAAGATCAATAAAGGGTCACAAAACAGATAGTAAGAGCTACAAAAAGAGAGCATGAAAAGAAACTTGGAAGGGATATCAAAACCAATACAAAGAACTTTTATAGTTATATTAGGAAAAAGAGGGCGGTCAGGAGCAGTGTTGGCCCCTTAAAAACTGAAAGTGGGGATATTGTCATTGACAATGGGGAAATGGCAGACATGTTGAATAATTACTTTGCGTCAGTATTTACTGTAGAAAAAGAGGATAGCATGCCGGAAATCCCAAGAAAACTAATATTGAATCGGGGACAGGGACTCGATAAAATTAACATAAGTAAAGCAACAGTAATGAAGAAAATAATAGCACTAAAGAGTGACAAATCCCCAGGACCAGATGGTTTCCATCCCAGGGTTTTAAAGGAAGTAGGTGAGCACATTGCAGATGCCCTAACTATAATCTTTCAAAGTTCTCTAGATTCAGGAACTGTCCCTCGATTAGAAAATCGCACGTCACTCCGCTTTTTAAGAAAGGAGAGAGCGGGAAACCGGGGAATTATAGACCAATTAGCCTAGCATCTGTTGTGGGGAAAATGCTGGAGTCTATAATTAAGGATAGGGTGACTGAACACCTCGAGAATTTTCAGTTAATCAGAGAGAGCCAGCATGGATTTGTGAAAGGTAGGTCGTGCCTGTCAAACCTGAATGAATTTTTTGAAGAGGTGACTGAAGAACTGGACAGGGGAATGTCAATGGATGTTATTTATATGGACTTCCAGAAGGCATTTGATAAGGTCCCACATCAAAGACTGTTAGCGAAGATAGAAGCCCATGGAATCAAGGGAAAAGTACGGACTTGGTTAGGAAGTTGGCTGAGCGAAAGGCAACAGAGAGTAGGGATAATGGGTAGGTACTCACATTGGCAGGATGTGACTAGTGGAGTCCGGCAGGGATCTGTCTTGGGGCCTCAATTATTCACAATATTTATTAACAACTTAGATGAAGGCATAGAAAGTCTCATATCTAAGTTTGCCGATGACACAAAGATTGGTGGCATTGTAAGCAGTGTCGATGAAAATTGGACAGGAATTTAGATTTGAGGTTAGGATCAGATCAGCCATGATCTTATTAAATGGCGGAGCAGGCTCGAAGGGCCGATTGGCCTACTCCTGCTCCTATTTCTTATAAAATTACAGCGGCTGTCGGTTGGCGACAGTTGGGTTTGGAACGTTGGATTGACCAAGTCTCTCGCCGACGAGCTCTTGGCCCACCTGGAGGAGGCTGCCAAGGAGGAGGATGGAGCCTACGGCGATGAGGAAGGGGTGGAGCCCACTGACGTGGTGGAGGAGGAGATGCAGCTGGACCACAACATCGACTCGGTGAAGAGTATCGCCAAGCTGCAGGACAGCAAGCTGTTTGTGGAGATTATTTCCAAGATGGGAGACTACATCGGGCAGCAGCGAAAGACTTCTGAAGTCACGGGACCAGTGGAATCTGATCCCGAGTACAAACTGATTGTCGACGCAAAGGGGAACAGATAGGGTGGATAGAGAGACACTATTTCCGCTGGTTGGGGATTTTAGGAGTTGGGGACACAGTCTAAAAATTAGAGCCAGACCTTTCAGGAGCGAGATTAGAAAACATTTCTGCACACAAAGGGTTGTAGAAGTTTGGAACTCTCTTCCGCAAACGGCAATTGATACTAGCTCAATTGCTAAATTTAAATGTGAGATAGATAGCTTTTTGGCAACCAAAGGTATTAAGGGATATGGGCCAATGGCAGGTATATGGAGTTAGATCACAGATCGGCCATGATCTTATCAAACGGCGGAGCAGGCACGAGGAGCAGAATGGCCTACTCCTGTTCCTATGTTCCTACAAAGGGATATTGATAGATTAGGTGAATGGGCAATACTGTGGCAAATGTGAGGTCATCCACTTTGGATCAAGAAAGGATAGAACAGGGTACTTTCTAAATGATAAAAAGTTAAAAACTGTGGATGTCCAAAGGGACTTAGGGGTTCAGGTGCATAGATCATTGAAGTGTTATGAACAGATGCAGAAAATGATCAAGAAGGCTAATGGAATGCTGGCCTTTATATCTAGAGGACTAGAGTACGAGGAGGCAGAAGTTATGCTGCAGCTATACAAAACGCTGGTTGGACCGCACCTGGAGTACTGTGAGCAGTTCTGGGCACCGCACCTTCGGAAGGACATATTGGCCTTGGAGGGAGTACAGCATAGGTTTACTAGAATGATATCCGGACTTCGAGGGTTAAGTTATGAGGAGAGATTACATAAATTGTGGTTGTATTCTCTGGAGTTTCGAAGGTTAAGGGGTGATCTGATCGAAGTTTATAAGATATTAAGGGGAACAGATAGGGTGGATAGAGGGAAACTATTGCCACTGGTTGGGGATTCTAGGAGTAGGGGGCACAGTCTAAAAATTAGAGCGAGACCTTTCAGGAGTGAGATTAGAAAACATTTCTACACACAAAGGGTGGTAGAAGTTTGAAACTCTCTTCCGCAAACGGCAATTGATACCAGCTCAATTGCTGAATTTAAATGTGAGACAGATAGCTTATTGGCAACCAAAGGTATTAGGGGATATGGGCCAAAGGCAGGTATATGGAGCGAGATCACAGATCAGCCATGATCTTATCAAATGGCAGAGCAGGCACGAGGGGCTGAATGGCCTACTCCTGTTCCCATGTTCCTAAGTCTATTTTTGGTTGTGTTGGTTGAGGGATGAATATTGTCCAAGAAACGGGGAGAGCTCCTTACTCCTCTTGGAATAGCACCATGGGATCTACAACCTTCATCTCAACAGGCAAACGGGGCCTCGGTTTAACATCCCACCTGAAAGACGGCTCCTCCGACAGTGCAGCACTCCCTCACAACGTCACTGCAGAGCGGGGGAAGCAGACTCAATCGTAACTTTCAAAGGGGAGACAGGTAAATACTTGAAAAAGAGAAACTTGCAGGACTCTGGGGAAAGAGCAGAGGGAGTGGCACTAACTGGATAGCTCTTTCAAAGAGCTAGCACAGGCACGATGGGCCGAATGGCCCCCTTCCATGCTGCATGATTCTATGATATGCTCAAGTCCTGGAACGGGGTTTGAACCCTTCTGACTCAGAAGGGGAGTGGGCTACCAACCGAGGCAAGTGGCCACACTGTCGTTTGGGGGGGGGGGGGGGGGGGCGGGACGTTAGGTCTGTATATGGCCCAAGGCTGGGAGGGGCCTCGATTCCTAATGCCTTCCCCGACCCCCGCCCCCTCACCACCACTGCCCCCGCCCTTCCATATATCAGTTTTGGGGGAGGAGAAAGATGTAGGAAAGGTTTGAACCTGTGTCCTTGATACTGCTGAACACCTGAGGGGGTCCATCACGCAGCAGCTTGCCCTGCAGTTTCAGATACTCGGTGGAACTGACTGTGAACACAGGGAGCTTGTCGGGATCGGCCCCTCCAGCAGACGGAGAGGGAACCCCATCTTCGTCTTCGTCGCTGCTCTCCTCCACTTCATCATCAGAGTCCGTCACTTCGGTCTTTGCTTGGCGCTTCAGATCCTAAACACAACTCAAAACAAACAGTGTTTAGATCAGAGTCCCTGGGGATCAAGCACTGAGGTGGGCAGAGCATCCAGGGGTGGAGAAAGGCAATGAGTCAGGTTAGAAGCACCTTCAAGTGATGGAGGAGCGCAGAGGGTTATAGGGCTAGAGGTCACAGAGATAGGGAGAGTGAGGATGAGAATTTTAAAATCGAGGCATTCCGGACCCAGGAACCAATGTAGGTCAGTGAGCACAGGGGGTGATGGGTGAACGGGACTTGGTGCAAGTTAGGATACAGGCAGCAGAGTTTTGGATGGTATCCAGACACACTCACTTTCCCGCAGGATAGTGATCAGGAGCAGGAACTCTGGCTGATTTGAGCCTCACTAGTCTGGGCACTCAGTCTAGTCATCGCAGCCCAAGAGCTGTTCTAGCTGGGATCTGATAAATCAGCACAAAAGCAGAGATACAACTTGTGATCATCCTTTTCTGTACTGCTCAGAACCATATCAAATGGTTAATTTACCCACTGAGCCATCACGGGTTTCGATCCGCAGACTCTTCAGCTGGCTGCAAGGGTTTCACCGACTCATCCCAGCTCACGATTGAAATTCATGGCACGAGCCTGAGACCACTGTGTCAATCTCATGGGATGGGCTGGATTGGGAAATGGAAGATAGCACAGCAGTCCAATAAAGGGCGCTACTTGCAAATTGGGCTTAGGTACATTGTTGGGACAGTGTAGAGGGAGCTTTACTCTGTATCTAATCCGTGCTGTACCTGCCCTGGGAGTGTTTGATGGGACAGTGTAGAGGGAGCTTTACTCTGTATCTAACCTGTGCTGTACCTGCCCTGGGAGTGTTTGATGGCACAGTGTAGAGGGAGTTTTACTCTGTATCTAACCTGTGCTGTACCTGCCCTGGGAGTGTTTGATGGGACGGTGTAGAGGGAGCTTTACTCTGTATCTAACCTGTGCTGTACCTGCCCTGGGCGTGTTTGATGGGACAGTGTAGAGGGAGCTTTACTCTGTATCTAACCTGTGCTGTACCTGCCCTGGGAGTGTTTGATGGGACAGTGTAGAGGGAGCTTTACTCTGTATCTAACCCGTGCTGTACCTGCCCTGGGAGTGTTTGATGGGACAGTGTAGAGGGAGCTTTACTCTGTATCTAACCCATGCTGTACCTGCCCTGGGAGCGTAATGTAGGGAAATGTGGCAGCCAATTTGGGGACAGCAAGGTCCCACAAACAGCAATGAGATAAATGACCAGATAATCTGTTTTCAGTGATATGGGTTGAGGGATAAATATTGGCCAGGACACTGGGGAGAACTCCCCTGCTCTTTTTTGAATAGTGCCATGAGATCTTTTATGTTCACCTCAGGGCAGACGGGGCCTCGGTTAACATCTCATCTGAAAGACAGCACCTCCAACAACGCAGCACTCCCTCGGTACTGCTCTGGGAGTGGTCGGCCTGGATTATGGATTCAAGTCTCTGGAATGGAACCTGAATAATCCCCTCCCCCAAACACCCCGCACACAG